>NC_138047.1:83493418-84093418 GCF_964194185.1 Rhinolophus hipposideros | reverse complement strand
GGTCTTGCTGTGGAGTTTCTTAATGAGGACATTGATCATTAATTACTTAAGACTGTGTCATTTTTCCTATTCTCCCTTGGTTTTTCCCTTTCTTCTCTCTAGCGAGCAATAGCTGACACAGGCCCTCATTTATCAAGATGGGTGAGGAAAGGGCAGAATGAGACAGTGAGGAGGAGAGATGAGTAATTTCTTTATCTCTGATAGAGGTCACTGATTCTGGCAGGTCAGTGACTTGAACACAGTGGGAAATTGCCTCATTCATCTCCGTGCAGCACCTGCCACAGCTCGGAGAGTGTGTGTGGGGTCTCCAAGGCCTCACTGGTTTATTTACATAGTCAGGTAAACCTTTGTCCTTAAACGAGGACAAAGGATACCAAGGATGGTGTTGTTGGGTTCTGTCTCCCCAAATCTTCTTGGCTTTAACTTGTCATTCAACACTGATGTAATAAATTTTGCCTTGTAAGTTTTAAGATGAGAAAGAAATAAGTTTAGTATAAGCTCAGACACAACTTTCACTTAAGTAAACAGCTTAAACCATATTGATAAAAGCTGGGTGAGTCTCCTTTTCTAAATGGAATTGCAGATAGGGAAGGTGGTTTCTGCTTATTCTGCTTATTTAGCCATCAGTTTTGAGGCCACAGGTTGCTCAATCTGCACTCCTGAGAAATTAAACTTGTCACAGAGCGACGCTCATCTTTCCAACAGCTCTTGTCTCCTCTCCCCTGGAAGTCAGAAGACCTGGCATGGCTAGAGAAGAGCTGAACCATCTTTCATCTTCCCAGCGTGATATATTATTAGGTTCATGAAACATTAAGTGCTTCATGAGACTTATCGCATGAGGAAATTTGCTTTAGCAATGACCCTGTCTAAATCTCTAACCTATATATATTTTTAAAAAGTACTGTTATTCTTTTATAGTTGGTCATGAAAAGTGACAAATATACTATCGCTCTTTCAAGGTGACTGCCATTTTTATTCTTGTCTGAGTATCATTTCAGAGTGCTTTTTAAAAAGTCCTCCAGCCCTGTAATGTTCTCTCCACACTTTCTGTTCTGTCCCCTTTTCTTACTTTATATTCACCCGAAAGCAATAACAAGGTATTTTGAAGGAGGTTAAGAAATTGCCCCATCACTCTTTAAATGGACCACTCTTGAAGGTTTAGGGCAACTTGGTCCTAGTCTTAAGATTAGAATTTCTTACTCTCCATTTTTGCATCATAAATTTATTTCTTTGGTTGGGGGCCTTTGCAGGCCATGAAAAAAGCTCATGACTGGGTAGAAGAAGATCAAACTATGCTGCCAGTAAGTGTGACAGAAGAGTCAGAGGAGAAAACTGAAAAGGAAGAAAGGGAAGACAAACCTGAAAACCCTGAAGAAGATGAAAAGGAAGAAAAGACAACTAAAACAGTTGAGGTAAATTTGTGTTAGGTTGTCCACCTAAGAAGCAGTCATATTGTATTAATTTTGTTAGCAGCCTAATTTTAAGGGTGGAGAAACCATTTAATTTTCATATGCACCCTTTCCACACTATAGAAATGTGAGTACTCATATAATACACACTAAAATTTCTCTATGCCAAGACAATCCATGACTTAGCATAGATATGTGCTGTAGCTTTTCTCCATAGCTCTACAATGATAATTTAGAGGAAAGAAGGTCTACAAGAGCATAGCTGATTTACCTTGAGGGTAAAATTCCATCTTGTATGCAAATTTGTAACCCTGAAATGCCTTTATGTCCCATAACTAATGAGGTAATTGAAACTTTTTCCAAAAAAGCATTGCCATAGTTTTTATTCTGCAGTTTAATAAATATATATGTGCATAACATATACCCTCCGTATGTTCAAAATGAGTTTGCAATAACTTCATCTTACATTGGATTTTAATTGTAGAGAAAGTAATTTTTAAAATTAGGTCACTCGAAGAAGAATGTCCATTGAGGCCTATTCATTCAGCCGCTCTTCTAAACTCATTCTTGAGCACCGGCCTGTTGTGTGCCCAGCATTGCTCTGAGAACTGGGGACATAAATGAATAAGGCTTGCCTTGTCCTTGGGAATCTGGCAGCAGTTCTACTTTCTGGCAGCATTTCTACTTAGAAAAGTCTTAGACACACCCATTAATCTTTGGGTAAACTTTTTCAGGTCATATTTGAGTTTTCTTTCCAAGAATTATATATGTATGTATACATATAATATCACAGGGCTTTAAAAAAAGCATCTCCTTAGTGAATAATTTTCTTATTTGTATTCACTTATTTCAGGAAGTGTACATGCTGTCCATCACAAGTCTGGCGGAAGTAACAGCACGCTGTATTGAACAGCTTCATAAAGTTGCAGAATTAATTCTTCATGGACAAGAAGAGGAAAAACCAGCTCGGGACCAAGCAAAAGTTCTGATAAAGTAAATGTTATTTTTAATTCTTACTTTTCCAATTTTATAAACATTTGCCATTCAAATCCATGCACACATACACACACTGTCGGCTACTAAAGATTCAGATTTCAAGTCAACTGATTCCAGTGTTCTGTAGTCATCTTAAGGAACAAGGACTCTTTTAAGAAATGAGCCATGTTAGCAATAATAATAATAATAATAATAATAATAATAATAAATTATACACTACGGAAATTACTTATGAAGAGATTTAAGGGAAGACACCCTAAATCATTCAGAGGTAAGTGTTTTTATAATCGATCAAAGTCTTGGAAGTACAGACCTTTGAGGGTAATGACATTTTCAACATATCACACGAATAGAGAAAGGATACCTTAATGTGACTTCTTAGCGAGCTTCACAAAAATATGCAAACACACCCCACAATGTTCCTAGGGACTTACACCAGCTCTAAATATTCTGAATTCTGGCAGCGATGGTCGCTAGTGTAAGTCAGTTCACTGTGGGCTGCATGCATGCGCATATGTGCTGTCATACGTTATGTTCTTCAATAAATAGAAGCTATTGTTTATCTAGAAATAAAAATGCATGTATATGTAACTTTATATACATGGAAATAGTTGGTGTAGAATAGAGCAAAATAGTTGGTATGGAGCTGAAAAATACACCATTAACTTTTATACACATGACTGTTATGTTGTGGTGTAGAAAATTAGCACAGGTCCAAATATCATCTTATTATTGTACATACACAGGGGCCAAAATAAGAGCCTCCTAGAAATAGATGGGTGTACATACACACACACGCACACACACCTCAACACACTCATTCACCTCGCTTATCTCGTCTTTGCTTATTACTGAATTTGGCATTGCAGGTTGGGGTGGACATTTTTAGAGGAAAGACCTTCCAAAAGGTCAAATATTAGTGTCTTTGTGCTGCTGGTGGCATTTTTCCTCACTTGTAAGGATTTGTCATCTAGTTTAGATTTTCATATCTAAATGTGAAAATCAAAGATACTATAAGAACTGTACAATCCTGCCCATAATATGCCTTTAGAAATAATAAATAAATAAATAAATAAATAAATAAATAAATAAATAGGTACTTACCTCAAAGTATAGAAGGAAAAGGAAAAGGCAAAATAGAAAAGTTTAAAATATTAAGGAAAACATCTAAGTACTATTTTGTATTTGCTTACTGATGTGAAAGAAGAGGGCTGAAGTTCAGAAGTCCTTGAGCATAGATAGCAGGACCTTACTCTTAGCTCCTTTCTGATTCCCAGCCCTGATTGTCCTACCCTTACCAAGCTTTGTAATAAGGCCTCACATTTGTCTCTATAATTAGTGCCTCTCCAACCACCGGCCCAAGAACATAGAATGGCTCTGTGCTATTTCCTAGCCTTACTCCTGAGCCTTTCTGCTGATAAGTTTTGGGTGGAGGGATGGATGGATGGATGGATGGGTGGATGGATGGATGGATGGATGGATGGATGGATGTATAGCTTAAATAAGGTCCCCTATTTCTCAAAACAACAGTTACCCATAGTGACTTCACTAGATCTTTTAACATGTTAGATTCTTAACTTAGAATTTGTGTTTTTCCAATGACATTTTAATCACTATTCATAAAAGTCATATATGTGAATTATTTTTAAAAAATTGGACAATATCCACGCTGTTAGTTAATTAGATTGTTTTGTTTTTGTCATCATCTGTAATGTTATGACAAACATCACTTTGGCGAAATATTTGTGTTTGTCTTGAATCATTTTCTTAGGGTAAAGTCCTAAAAGTGGAATGGCTGGAATAAACTTGGAGTTTTGATATAAGTCTTAAAAACATATATTCTACAGGATCTTTATTTTGAGGCATCCAATAAAAACATAGTCAAGATATTGAGACACTTGAATTTGAATCCCAGCTCTGTCACTACTGCATGTCCTAACCAAGTTACTTAATCTTCTTAAATGTCAGTTTCTTCATCTATAAAACGGGAATAATAACGTAACCCATAAGGTCACTATGAGGATTAAATGCAATTATGCACCCGTAAGTGTTTCACATATCACCTCGATGGATGTTCATTATTATTTAAAAATGACCAAAAAGCTGGAGAAAATCCACTTGGCAAGAGTCTTACACCCCTTCACATGTGGAGCTCAAGACTGATATTTTCCTGCATGTGATTTTTTTGTTTGTTTGTTTGTTTGTTTTTTGTTTGTTTTTTTAAATTAGTTTCAGGTGTACAAAACAATGTAATATTTAAACATTTATCATTTATATCCCTCACACAGTGATAACCCCCCACCCCCATCTACTACCCCTCTGATATCACATTCAGCCATTACATGTCCACTGTCTCAATTCCTAATGATGTACTCCACTTCTTGTAACTATTTATATATATATAAACTTGTAGTTGACATTCATTATTGTTCAGCTTCAGCTTCAGGTGTACAGGGCAGTGATCAAGCATCTACCTCTTCCCTGAGGTGGTCTCCCTAATGCAACAAGTGTCCATCGGTACCCTACAAAATCTTTACAACATTATTGATTACATTCCCCAAATTGACTTCGTATCCCCATGGCAATCTTGTGGTTACTGATTGTGCTTTCTAATCCCCTCACCTTCCCCCTTATCCCCACCCTCACTCCCATCTAGCAACCCTCAGTTTTTCCTCTATGTCTCTGAGACTGTTTCTGATTAGTTCATTCATTTATTCTTTTCTTTAGGTTCCACATATAAGTGAGATCATATGGTATTTGTCTTTTTCTGTCTGACTTATTTCACTTAGCATAATGTTCTCTAGGTCGATCCATATTGTTGCAATTGGTAAGATTTCATTCTTCTTTATGTCTGCGTAATACTCCGTTGTATAAATGTACCACAGTTCCTGCGTGTGGTTTTGACTCCAAAGGGTGGTAGGCTGAGTCAGACGATTGTTCTTTAATGAAGAACTTAAACTGTTTGTGAATCATGGGAGATTATTGAGAAAAACATTTCTACAGAGCATCTTCAAGCTGTGTGCCATTCTTTTAAGTGGAGAACTGTATTTATATCAATAATTGTCTTGATGGTTAAATTATTTTACTTCATTGAAAATCCCAAACCACTTTTTTTTTTTTTTAATTTCAGATTAACTACTGCAATGTGCAATGAAGTGGCCTCCTTATCAAAGAAGTTTACGAATTCCTTAACCACTGTTGGGGTAAGATTATAATACTATCCTTTTTTCACCTTTCTAAGGGAGAGGGTTCTATGAGGGGCTCTGAGGAAAAGTGGAGGATGCAGTGCCTTTTTTGGTAGCTCCACAAAATAGAAGCTCCGCTGTGACATTTACTAAAACCAGCCCAAGAGCACGTTCTCTGACAGGCAGCGTAGAGCTCGCAGCTAACTGCGTTCCAGCCCTGGTGCTGCCATCTCAGTTACCTGAGATGTTGGATGGGTTTTCACACTGCTCTGGGCCTTGTTTTCTGTATTTGCTTTTTAAGTATCAAATGAAGGTCCCTTCCATTACTTAATATCTGGGATATGTAATCCAAGAGTCTCTCTTAAAACAATGAATTTTGAATATTCACATTCACTGTTGCCCTGGGAACCTATTTGATAAGCCACCCAAGATGAAAAGTTTCTTTGCTTTATTGTTACACTTCAACTTTAACCAAAAGAAAAAATTTCACCGATTGTCATCAGTGTTTCTGTTGTCAAGGTAATGACTTGGAAAGGCTCATCATTCATTTGGAGGTGTGGCTTCTGCTTCTTTTCTTTAAAAATTTGTCATATTATATAACCCTACCTTAGTGGTATCGGAGAAGGCAAGTAGAAAATACTCATTTTTAACCTTTCCGATTTTTCTTTTGAAGCTCAAGATGCAAGGGTGGATGATTCTTTTCATGAGAAACAGCAGATTTTTCTTCCTATTTTATTTAGTGTTTTAGGGTAAACATGTATTAGTTTCCTAGTGCTGCTGTAACGAGTACCACAAACTGGTGACTTAAACACAGAAATCTATTGTCTCATAGTTGTAGAGGCTAGGTGTCTGAGAGCCAGGTGTTGGCAGAGCCATGCTTGCTCTGAAGCCTTTAGGAGAGGATCCTTCCAGGCCTCTTCCAGCTTCTGGTAGCCTCAGGCATTCTTTGGCTTTTGGCAGCATAACTGTAACCTTTTTCTCCCTCTTTACATTATCCTATCTCTGTGCATATCTATGTCTGGATTTCCCTCTTCTTATAAGGACAGTCACATTGGTTTCGGGTATGACCAGTATGACCTCATCTTAAGGAGTGACATCTGCAATGACCCTGTCTCCAAAAAAGGTCACCTCTGATGTCCCAGAGGTTAGGGACTTCAACATATCTGTCTGAGGGACACAATTCAACTCATAACAGGAAGTCACAGAAACAAGCTCTAAATAATTTAGACAGAAAAAGGACTTTATTTAAATGCAGTGGAGGAATGTGAACCGCTGTAGCGCCCCAGCACCAGAGCTCCTGTGTTGCCATTAATGGGACTCAACTAACGCAATTCTCAATTCTTTCCATTCAGGTTTTGGGTTCTTGGGTGAGAAGGTTTGAAAGGCAGTGTGTGTGTGTGTGTGTGGGGGGGGTATCATATAGCCATCCTGGTATCACCAGTAGAGACTAGAGACAGAATCATATTATATAGACCTACCTGGCTGCTAGGGTGCACCTCCCCGACCCCCAAACCCCAGCAAAGGGCTGTTCTGAAAAACATTGAAAATGATTGTGGGCCTGTCAGGAAATATGTGTCTCCCATACTTCTGTGATTCAGTTAATAAGGGGTGAGCTACATACTATCTATTCGTCCAGCTGCCAAGGAATCTGGTTTACTTCTCTTATTTGGTAAAACATCAGCTTTTATATTTGCCTAATTTGAGGCCTTCAGCAATAGAGCTTCAGTGTACGTAAGGGGGAGGTGGAAGCTCATTGATAGGACAGGCTCAATAAAATTAATTTATGTGCTCAGTGTTGTCTAAGTTAGCTGACACCCATGGACTTTGGTGTAAGTGCTAGCCATACAGAGAGGTGTGAGGTCTAATCAGGCCTCGGTGACTCAGCTTCCCATGCCTCTACTGGACCCTCTTCTCACTCTTTCCAAAGTTCACTAGGTGAGAAACCGAGCCCCAGAGGTGAGAACTGATTCACCCAGGACTTGCAATTGATCGCTCAACTCCCAGCGAGCTGCCCTTCAGACACAGCAGGCAGCCAAATGTTCGGTTCTCTGTGGTTATCTAGTGACAAGGGTGTATATGTGTGCATGTATGTGTGTTGTATATTTTATGTGATTCATATTAAGCATTAATTTATTTACACTAGTGGGCAATATTCGTGGTACTGCTCTCCTTTCCTTTCAACATGTTGTATTCCAGCACAGGGCTTCTCAAAGCTTAATGTACAAGGAAATCACCTGCACATCTTGTAAAAATGCAGATTCTGATTCAGTAGGTCTGCGATGAGGACTGACCTTCCACATTTCTAACAAGCTCCCAGGGTGATAACAATGTTCCTAACCCACAGGCTGCATTTTGAGTAGCAAAGCTTTAGTAGACGGGTATTGTACTTGAATTCGTGCATGTATACAGTTGACCCTTGAACAACCTGGGATTGAACTGCGCAAGTCCAATTACACGCAAATTTTTTTTTAATAAATACTGTGTGTTTTCCTTATGATTTTCTTAATAACATTTTCTTTTCTCTAGCTTATTGTATTGTAAGAGCACAGTATATACTACATATAACATATAAAATATGTGTTAATCAAGGGTCTATGTTATTGGCAAGGCTTCTGGCCAACAGGAGGCTATTAGGAGTTAAGTTTTTGGGAAGTCAAAAGTGTTATGCAGATTTTTGACTACAGGGGAGGAGGGGTCAGTGCCCCTAACCCCCACGTAGTTCAAGAATTAATTGTATATTCACATGTGTAGAAATGTTTGTGTGCACCAAATCAGGAAGACACAGTTCTTATTCTGAAGAAAGAAAATGCTAAATCTAAGTCGCGTTTATTGAAATGCCATCTTGCCCCAACAATCCTCCTCATTTTGTACTGTGATGAATCATTTACATCAAGTCATTGTTTCTGTTCTCTAAAATAGCCATTTTTCATAACTGGAAGTTAATGAGTGTGTATCGCTCTCCAGGCTCTATTAAAATTGCTTGCACATCTCATTGAGTCTGAAAACCTCATTTCGATTATATTTTAGAGGTTTATTGATAATCAAATAAACATGAGCGCAAATACCATAATGGATTTTCTGGTTACGTACTGAAATGACTGGGTTTTTAAAGATTTTGTTTTCCCCAAGACTCCATTATGGTTTCCCTGGTAAGACAATACTTCACCCTCAGTAGTGTAATGTCAATGAAAAGGGGCTGCTTGGGAAAGATGTATTTCATTTATGTACTTTTGTTTACCATAAAGTCTTCTGGGTACATGAGGGAAACCAGCTGATTAAGATTGCCCTCTCTCTTTCCAGGCCCTTTAATTATTTATTGTCTAAGAATAGATTGAACATTTTAGATAGAGAAGACTTCTGATGGATAGACCCCTAGTGGGAATAATAACGATGATACTAACACTAGCTCTCGTTTTTTTCATACCTACTTTATATCAGGCTTTGTAATCTGTGCTTTATATATACTCATGTTTTGCAAACTGGGATCTGCAGACCTTTTTTTTTTTTTGCAAGTTATATTTAAGAATGTTGTAATTTTGCTACCAATCTGGAAGGCACACCATATACCCAAGTACCCAAGTTTGCATTTAGAATGAGAAGGGGGAAAAAAAAAAAAGACTAACAAACAGCTGGGACGGGGGTAGGGAGTAAGGTACCTAACTCACCTGTAAAATTTAAGCATCCCTACCAAGAAAGACAAAGAAACAACTTCAATCATCTAGATAGTAATTTTAATGCAATATTTCTAAAAATCAAGATGAATGCAAAAGTATCATGATGATGAACAAAATATCAAAATTTTATGTAAAAATAGGATCTGACTCTGCATGTGTACAACTCAGCCTCACTCACCTCACTCTAATCCCAGACCTGCTACAAGCTTTAAATAGTTAGACAGGTTTGAGTTTAAATTTCTAGCTATGTGACCTTGAACAAGTTACTCAACCTTCCTGATTCCTATTTTCTCATCTTTAAATTAGGCCTTTCGTGGTACCTCCCTCCCTCCTAGGATTTCTGTCAAAATTAAATGAGCTACTATAGGGGAAGCAGCATATATGAAGCTTGGTCTAGAGTAAGCATTCCACTTCTCCTCCCCTTCCTCGCTCAGTAATCCCTCAACAAAGCCAGTGTATGACATTTTATGTAGCAAGCCTTGTAGAATAAGAACCTAATCTGTCACTTTCATCCTTCCATTCCACAGAGCAACAAGAAGGCCGAAGTCCTTAACCCCATGATCAGTAGTGTACTGTTAGAGGTAAGTGGCCCTGGAGAGAAAATGCTTCTCAATCAAAGCAAATGTTAGGGCTACGATTTTTTATTTAATTTTTTTTTCTTTTTTTTGGTTTTTCTCTCAGGCAGTTAATGTTAGTGCAATTCTACATCTTATCATCAACAGTCTTTTTTTGAGTACATTTGTGGAGCACAACCAGCTGTAAACCCTCTCGTGAAGCAACAATACCTCATTTTCAAGAATTCCTGATTATAAAGAGAAATGCTAAGCTTGCACATTAATTTCCGTCGCTGTTTTCTCTGGCAGAAGCAGATTTTTGCTGCCAAGTTTGACACCAGATTTAGCATTGTGATTATTGGCTGCCATAAGGGATTCTTGCTCAATGGTGATTTTTCTTAAAAATGGGCACTTCCCTCCATTTACAATACCCTTTGGTTTAGCTGGGTCTGAGCTCCATCTGGCAAAATAACAAGTAGACTGTTGAGCCTCTGCCTGTTCAGTGACCAGAGGCGCCATACTCTGCAACCACTTGCTCTATGGCCTGTCCACTCAGCAGGACTTTATAGCATAGAATGGAAGCTGCCCTGACACTACTGTGTCTTTACCGGAGCATGACATGAGAGAAGAAAAGAGTCCCACAAACATTCTTGAGTCATCAGGCACTGTATTCTACCTGTGGTTGGTGGAGGAAGACCTTCCATTAGGGGCCACACTGTAAGAAACTGGCATATCTATAGCCACAGGGCACCCAGCTAAAGCCACAAGATGCTAACAAGCTAAGTTTGCACATGGCCACTGAATATACACCAGCTTTTTACAGTCTGAAGTAGCTGTCATTTGCAAAATTTGAAAATTACCGAACTTCTTGGAGGGCTACCTGTATATTTATAGCAGTGTGTTTAAGAGTCATGCCTTACTGTTAAGGAAGACTACCAAGGTATAAAAGTAACAAAGTGGTGGCACCAAGTGTTATTGTACAGGTCACAGTCACACCGTGGGATGGAGTCGACCAGGCATGTAGTCGCAGGTTCTGGAGGGACAGACACAGTTAAGAGGAAACCCAGAGACAGAAGAACAAAAGACTCTCTCCCCTGGCCACCCAGAAGGCATTAGCAGATTAATTTATCACCTCAGTCATGAAGAATATGAGGTCAGATGTTTATCCATTCTCCCACTGGAAGTTTTCTCATGCTGTGGTTACCTGAAATTTTAAATGACCCCTCCCTCTAATACTGTATGTTAGAGCACCATAGAATATGAGCGGCAACGTGATATATACAAACCAAGGAGAAGGTACTAACGCACATGGCAGGATTCAAGGTTGTTCAAGGTTTGCCATGAATAACGCCACAATAATAATACCTCCACTTAGCTTTATGTAGACCGTTCTTGTTTATTCAGCTATAGGTGAGGACAAACTAGAGCCTGCTGCATACTATGCTTTTGTGTTATTTCGGGGCAGTGGGGTTGATCTAGGAAGAGGATAGTTCAGACCGGACCTACTGGGTCATGAGTACACACACACTGATGTGCCCTGAAAACCTATAGAAATGGCTTGCCTCATTCTGAGTGAATTCTTCTCTCTGTTACCGTAGAAAATTAAGAGCTGGACACACTCCATCCAAAGGAATGTGTTTACATCTTCTCTAAGCACCAATATTACAAGAAATTTACATTATTATATATTACATTACATTATTTACATTAATAATGTAAAAATTACATTATGTATTTTGGGGCTTGATGAGAGGGAACGTTATCAAATTGGAAGAACTGTCAAGACTGAACTATGGAAATAACCCTTCAACCACATTGTTCTCCTCTCTTAGGGCTGCAATAGCACGACATACATACAGGACGCCTTCCAGCTGCTGTTGCCAGTTCTGCAGGTTTCACATATCCAGGCCAGTTGTTCAGAAGCACAGCCATGAGCTGGCCAGACTCCATCTCATTAAAGGAAACAACCGGCTACATTGCTTTGATATATTTTTCACTGAAGGTGATGTTTTCTACGCGTCTGGCTGCAAACACCCCTTTGACAACACTACAAGCAATTTTGCACAGACAGTATTGAGAATGCAAGTTCAAAGAGAATATCATTTCTCTTAATGTATATGGTTGGTTTACAATAGTTGTATTTTCTTTGTGTTAATTTAAATTTACCCAGCTTTGTATTGATAATTTCCTTTAATCTGAAATTCATTCACAAATGCTCACTGCCATTTTCCTGGTACAAGCATGCTATATTTAGAAATTCATGGGAAGACCCTACCTAGACTTTTTTTTTTAACTCTGAATTTCTACCTTTAAAATTTCCATTCTTACAGTATTACTTTAAATCAATTCTCATACTGAACTTAGTTTTGTTGCATAAATGCCATGGGCAAAGATAATACTACTTATAGATTTACTTGTTATGGTTAAAGAGGAACATAATGATCTATTTATAGCCATTCATTCTTGAAAAGCATTTATTGAGCTCCTACTCGATGCTCACAATAGAGTAGCATGACCTCACCCCAATCAAGATAGATATTCTGATAGAGGGTTTATAATAATTCTTAAACTGCTTTAAAATACTAATAAATTTTCTATACCTTAAAAATTTGCAGAACAAGGTGAATTAGTCGTGTTTAATATGTTCTACCCTTCAATTTATTATATTTTTCCACACTCCTTAAACTGTTTTATTCCAAACTTTATACGAGGTCAGACAATTAAGTTGGCAAACTTTCCACTGTGCGCTTACACAATGGAAAGCTCTTAAACTTAATTTTAATATATGGGCTGAAAATATATATGGAAATGGGTACTAAAGAGTATTTAGTTTAAAATTGACTTCTTATGACCATAAATACATGATAGCCTAATTACAAAGCTTGGAAGTATTTATATAGAAAAAGGGATTTCAACACAGTAGACCCCCAGGACTGCATTTTAAAATCTAGTACAGTTGAGTCACACTATTTTATGAATTATGCAGATCATACTCATTCGGAGTAAGTGTCATCATTGCTTCTAAAGGGCAGAAAATACTGATGTGTAGGTTGGCTAACGGGCCTATTGATCCTTGAGCGGATTCATGCACAGGAAACCCTGTAGCAAGGAGAGGCATTTTCAACGGGCACTTCGTCTCCTGAGCTCCAGATGCTCATTCTGGGTGGGGATAATATGTAATACTGCTATTTCAGAGCCCATCGACACCCCTATAAGCACTGTCACAAGACGCCTTGCCCAGTGGCTCTCTCCAGGACAAATGCAGCCTATACTTTTGCAAGTGTGAAAAATTACTCCTTCGTATTTGCTTTTATTCCTCTAATAGAGTAGACTGTCTTTGTTCCATACAGGCAAAGTAGGGATATTTTATGAGACTGACGCGCTACCTACTGCGCTAACGAGGCACCTAAAAGTAGGGATATTTTAATATCTTGTAGCATTTCATTTGTCTGTGTCCTGTATTTCATTTGTGTGTATCCTGAAACGGCCACATGGAAAACATACAAACAATTTATTTACAATCTGGGGAAAAAATTATCTGAGGAATCAGTTAAAGAGGCTTTTTTTTTTTCTACTTGCTTTTTGATTACCTGAAATGTTTCTGTTATTAAGTCTAGAGAACTATTAACTAATGAAAATGTTACATCTACCTCTTTAGAAATTTTGGACTTTTTATGTATAGAGCAGAGGAAAGGACTTAGATTTATAATTTCTTCACATCAGATTTTTGCACATCAGATAAATTTATAGACCTTAACTGCAAATATAAAAGAAACCAATAGTTTCAAAGAAGCTGGATACCCAGAATTAGACTTGAAGCTTAATTGAATGCATTTAGTGCATAGCAAAATTTAAACCATAAAATAGAATAGCAATCTGTAAAAGAATAAGAGACATAATTATTCTTTTAAAATGGGGGACATTATTTACATTGCATTTTCAGGCCTTTTTACAATAGAATATTGAAGATTGCCAGGTGACAACATAAACTGAGATGATTCCCGGGGCCTAGCTCCATGGTCTGTGAATTACATTGTTTAAGAGAGAATACTCACTTAAAATATATCTGCCCTCCAGGATTGCTCTCTTTCAATACTGTTTTTCACCATCACTTTTAAATAATTGTTCCTTTGCTTTGCTTTAAAAGCTGGCAAAGCACAGGATCCAGATTTAGGCAAAATGTCAATGAATGATTTAGTAGGCTTACTTTGGAAGGTTTTTATTCCTTCAATAATCCTCTACATAAATTGGGTTCATTTCACTCTGTGCAATTACCCTGAACAAGCATGCCAGATTTTTCTTACATCAAGTGCAAAATAAGTTCTAGTCTAAATAATGAACGAAGTCCTGTGCCTGTGCCTTATTAAATAAAAAGCATCAAAAGCATTTCAAATTCAAAGCAAAATGTGTCTAAGAGAAATTCCTTTGGGGTGTTGATACACATACCATTAGAGGGCAAGATTGAGTCCCAAATCTTAAAACAGAGGCCTAAGCTTAAATATTCTCTCCCACTGAGAACAGAAGTCTCTCTTTTCCCTGTGTTTCACACTAGGCCGCACGTCAAGTTCATGGTTAAATAAGGGTGTGTGACTAGCTGAGGCAGTGGCAGGACTGAGCTACTGAGTCCCTTACACCAACTAAGGAACCATGAAAGAAGCATCAGCCTTCAGCAGGCTAAAGGAAAGTGCTAAGTATAGGGTAGATGTCTGAATCCAGAAATGAGAGCGTTTCTGTGCTTTGTAGAAGTCAGACAGCCCAGGTACTCCCATATCTGGGAAGTCACCTTCTGCACAGCCCAGCCATGCTCGGCTTAAGCTAAGATTGGAAAAGCAGGGAGATTCCAATCACAGCCACCCCAGAGATCCAAGACAACATCTTAGGGAAGCAATTTAGCAAAAATATAAAATAAACATGTTTCTCTTCTTTCCTAAATGTGTATGTGTGTGTGTGTGCACGCGTGTGTGTGCACGCATGTGCTGAACAGAGGGGTGCGTCGTGATACATAACTTGAATCTGTTTAATTTTATAAAAGCATTTATTCTTCAGGCTCAAGCTAATTTTTATAATGTAAAATTTGCCCTTTGATCTTCCTCTTAAACATGTCCTACATTTTTATATTCAGATCCGAGGTTTAAGTTGATTTCTTAAATTCTTGTGTTTGTAAAGGCACACATCACAAGAGATATACTGAAAATCCATCTTAGAAGTGCAGTTTTGCCCTGGTTTTATAGTCAATTAGAATTCAAAAAGCCATAGGAGTAGATTCAGACCAGCCGTTCATCACATAAAAGAAAAAAAATCCACCCTGGTTTCTCTTCAGATCGCATATCTCTTTCTGCCTTTTACTAAAGAAAAAAAATCCTGTGGTTAACCATTCTGTCGTTTTTCAAGATATCTTGTAATTTATTCACGTTTATGTTCATTTTCTGTATGTTCATCTATAATAGAAATAGCAATTCAATATCTGCTATTAAACAAAGAAACCATGCTGCTCTCTTTTTTTTCCTTTGAGCATTTTACCTTTAGCGATGATTAAATTATTACAACCCAACAATAAGAAAGGTATTGATGATGTTTCTGATCTCTCTGGTGTGTAGAGTCATTGTAGACTAGGAATAGAGGCTGATTTGGAGTGTCAGCATTTTGTGTTAGGATTGAAGCTACCTTTACCTTTGTCTGGATCAAAGAGTATTTTTCTCTGCATCAGCTGCCAGCCAAAAAGTAATAGGATTATATCTGCCTGTGGTCACTGCTGACTCACTTGACAGGCCTGCTTCTTCTATTAGACTCAAAGGGATTCTATATTGCAAAAGAATAATATGTGCATTTCTTATATGCATTCACTGAGTACAGAAGTTTATGGTGACTGAGAGGTGCTCTGTCTCCCTGCCCTGAGTTTCACCACTAGGCTTCTAGAGCTGCCATTTGGAAGAAAAAAACCAGCGTAGAAGCCAAGGCCAGATGGATGAAATCTTGGCAGGAAACAAAGCTA
This sequence comes from Rhinolophus hipposideros, assembly GCF_964194185.1. NCBI lineage: Eukaryota > Metazoa > Chordata > Mammalia > Chiroptera > Rhinolophidae > Rhinolophus > Rhinolophus hipposideros. The sequence continues at coordinate 84,077,608 of NC_138047.1, read as the reverse complement.
AGCCTCTGCCTTTGAGTCTTTGCCATCTTTATCCTTTTTCTCTCTCATGATTTTTTTTTTTTGACAGTCATTAAGTGCCTCTGTTCCAGGATCAGCTTTTCAAGTCCTGCCTCTCGTTTCCATATCTTTTCTTCCCTTTCTCTTTCTCTACATTTATATTATCCTTTCTCCATTTATCTCACCAGAAAACAATCCATCTAAAAGACTTCAATAATAATAATTGATATGTAGTTACTATGTGCTGGGAATTGTACTGAGTGTTTTATATGCATTATCCCATTTAATTTCCATAATTACCCAATTGGGTAGATATTATTATAATTGCCACTGCACAAATGAGAACATTGAGACCCAGAGAAATTATATAACTCACCTAATGTTATACAACTAGTAAAATAGAGCCAGGATTCAAACACAGGTCATGTGACTTGACTAGCTAGCATTTTAAACTATTACATAGAGCCTCCTAACTAAAGAGAAATGTAACATGTTCTTTTTAGAGGCATCTGAACACTTATATGTTTAGCTCTCTTTATGCTGTGAGGTAGGTTTATAGTTGAAAGACTTGGTTATCAGCTCTTGTTGTTTCCATGCAACTGAGAACAAGCTGGGACTAAAGAGATCCAGAATGGAGCCATACTAGGTTATTGGGCCCCTGTGTTGTTCTCACTGCAGGCGTTTTCACTGTTTCGTAGACGTTTACATTAAGCAGCTTTCTAGTCCTCATCAACACAGCATCCTGTCTCACAGGTGCCTTTGCTATTCCTAAAATGGCTTCATTTCTTCCTCCCACTCCCACTGGTACCAGGGAAGACCCTTTGTAAATTACTACCCTCCCTAAAAATCCTTAACCTTCTACTACCTGCCTGGAACAGGAAGCTTTTTATACTTTCCTTGCCTTGAAGATTATCGGCTTGTCTAGGCAGCCTTTCAGCAGGATCTTCAGTACTAGATGCTGTGAGTTAGTGATAAATGTTTTAAAGATGTATTAAACAATGCCTTCTTGTCCCTGAACTTGGCTCTGTTCATTATTAAGCCCAAGAAATGACGGCAGTGGTGGTGGTGGTGGTGGTGATAGGGGTGGTGATGGTGATGATGGTGGTGATGGTGGTGATGGTGGCGTTAATGGTGATTGGTGGTGGTGGTGTACTCACTTAATTGGGTACTTACTATCAAACGAAAAACTCAACTTCCTTGGCTGAAAGCCTTTTGAAAAGGAAGGTTTAATTGAGCCATAAAGGACCAGGTCCTGGGGCATGGGAAAGGCAACATGTCCACTGCCCTGGAGTTGACAGGCTTTTTTATACGTCAAGTAGGGGGAAGCAAGAACATAAGTTGTTTTGACAGAATTTACATTGACTATAGATAAAGGGTGGCAGGATAAAGGATAAAGCAAGAGCAGTTCTGGGATAAGTGCAGAGTCTGTAAGGAAGAAGTGGTTGCTCCTTTGGATTGGCTGTGGGCAAGTCTGCAGAGTTCATACCTAACCAAGAAGCAGAGGCTCCTGGGGTATGGTGGTGCCTCGCTATTCTCTTAGAAAATCACAGAAATGGCTACCTGGAAGTTAATTCAAAGTTCGAACATACACTTAGGAATATGAGCAGTCTTTTGTCAGACTGCCTTGCAGTTAACTGATTAACCTTTTCTTGGCACTTCCTCTGACCCTCTGGTCTGCTGTAATTTAATTTAGGACATCTCAGAATTTTCTCCTTGTCATTATTATGTTCCAGATACTTAACCTCCATGATCTCATTTAATCCCCAGTGTCAACCTTATGAGAGAACTACTGTTATCATACCCATTTTACAGATGAAAAATGAAGCTCAGAGAGATTAAATAATCTGCCTAAGGTTATCTAAGTAATAATTGGAAGAGGTAGGATTTACAACCAGGGAGTATGAAAAATGCTAGACAGAGCCCACCAACAAGCGGCTACCTGATCATAAAAAGGAAAAGTTGCTCATTTTCCCTTGGGTGGAGTTCTCTGCCAGAGAAATACATGGGCTCTTCTCTCTCTATCCTGTGGTGTCAGGCAGAGACAAATTGCTCCACAAAACTCCCTGTCAGAGCATTAACCACATTTTTCCTGCTCCCAAGAGAAAGTGGATAGTCTGTATGTCCCATTCTCCCTTACGTTATAAACCTCCTGTCGAGCAATCCATTTCTCAGTAAAAACTATGATTGCCTTTTGACACTTCTGCAACAAAGCTCTATCTTTGGAAAAAATTCCACGGCTAGGAAATGTGATAAAGGATAAGAAACCAAATGATGAACTTCAGGGCAGAAAGACTGTGGCCATTTGTCAGAAAGAGTTATTTGGTCCTAGAGGGCATCTTAGTCAGGGATATGCGGGATACTTTTCTTCCAGACAGACTCACAGCCCCCTCACCCCCCATTTCTTTTACATCTTATTCAAAAGCCACTTTTTCAATGAGGTCTCAAATTGCAATCCTCCCAATATTTAAAATTCCTTTTGCCTGCTTTGTTTTTTTTCTCCCTAGGATGTATTGCTATCCAATATCCTTTGTATCTTAATAATTTGTTTATTATCTGACTTGTAAGTGCAGGGATAGGACATAAGACAGGGAATTTGTTTTTGTCTGTTACCATATTCCCAGCACTCACAACAGTGCTTGGCGCATAGTAGGTGCTCCGTAATTATTCGTTGAATTAACAAATGCCACTGAACAATCTGTAAATACTGAATGAGAGAATGGAAATAACTGTTTTATAGGGTAATTAATTGTGGAAACTATCCAGTTGAATTATATTATGAAACCGTAACTATAGAAATAATTGCATCCTTTTTAATAGTTTTTGGTGTTTTCATATAAATAGGTATGATTTGGGAGCTTCGAAATGCATAAACTTTTTTCCATTAAAGTAAGTGGAATTTACATTTTTTTATTGAGAAAAATTCAATCTATGAGGGATTTTTCAAGACTTTTCATCCGGCTGGGGTAGACTATGGTGAAAAATTAGAACCACCTCAGTAAGTAATTGTGGTATGCTAATACTATGGAATAGTACGCAACAGTTAAAAAAGAATAAAAAGAATATGTCTGATCAGTTTGGGTTACTGTAACAAATATACCATAAACTAGGTGGTTTAAACAGGAAACATTTATTTCGTCAGTTCCGAAAGCAGGGAAATCCAAGATCAAGGTGCCAGCAGATCCACTGTCAGGTGAGAGCTCATTTCCTGGTTTGCAGATGGCTGTCTTCTCACTGCATCCTCACATGGCAGTGATCAGAGAGGGAGGGAGCAAGCTCTCTTCTTATAAGGGCACTAATCCTATTTGTGAGGGCTCCACCCTCATGACCTAAGCACCACCCAAAGGCACTGCCTCCAAATACCATCACATTGCAGGTTAGGCTTCAACGTTTGAATTTGTGGGGGACACAAACTTTCAGTCCATAGCAAGATGGAATAGATCTTTGTACTATCAGAGCCCAAAGTGTATCACTGATTGTAAATAAAAAGCTACAGGATGGTACAGGTAGTATTAATATATTTATCTAAAATAACACATGCACACACACAAGTACACACACACAGACACACGCCCCCATTGAAGAAGATCTGGAAAAATACATACAAAACTATTAACAATGCTTGTGAATGGGTAGAAAGGGTTGTGATAGGGTAGCGGAGAACATGAGGAGTTGTCAGAGTAATCTAAGGAGATCCAGTGTAATTTGTAACATCTAGATGTTTTTATAATGAAAATGTATTAATGGATGATTTATGTGATGACATTTTCAAAAATCAAAACAAGAAGCAAAAGAAAAATGCTTCTAACCAGGGAGATAAGAGAATAGGGTACTGCCAAATACTTCAAGTGTAAAATACACAGATTATTTTTCAATAAAAGAGCCAGAGTTTGAAGGAGAACATTTAAATGATTTGGAGTTCCTTGTCATCAATGTTCCTATAAGGTTCTCAGACAATTTTGATGACTACAAATCTCTCCTTGTTCTCCTCAGAAAGGCCCAAAACAAGTATTTCAAATGCATAGTTTGTGAAGACCGATACAATGATATACACAGTAAAATTTGTCATTTCCTTCTCATTGGAGGAGGACTCCAACTTCCTTAGCCAGATAGTCTCTAAGCTTTCTACTAAACCTGAACAGCTCTGGGGTACATAATGACTACAGAAGCAATTTCAGAAACTTCTGGAGGGAAACATCATGCAAATGACTAAGTCTGTGGTTCAGAGTTATTAGCTTGATGCATATCATATTTGCAAGAGGCAGTTTACAATCTGCTCATGTTGACAAATGTAGCACAAGGGGATTTTAATCCCGGCATTTCCAATTTCTGTCTCTCCCTCTCCAAATTTATGGTGAAATTGTAGACACGAATAAGTGTCAGTTGAATGAACTGAGGTCTCTACTCTGCTCCTACAGCTCCATTTCACTCAAAGTCGAGTAATAAATGGAAAGTAGAAAAAATAAAAGTCTCGGCAAATAATGAATCTGAGTCCTAATGACCTTCCTGAACTACAAAATGGATTTGTAATTTACTTGGCATTGTCTAAATCATTTGGTGCTTGTAGTGAAGTGTGAAAAACATTTTGGCTATCTCGGGCCACAACTGTGCATTTTAAGCATTTCCTCAATGATTCGTGAAGGGTCAGAACTATTTTCCCTGGAAAGGTAAATATCATCCATCAATGGTAATGGAAAACGTGTTTCCAATCTGCCTTGTATATTGCTTTGATGGTGGTGTGATTGATTATTAAAGAGGTTTGGTATATTCTGCAGCCCCTGGGACCATAGTATTACCATCTATATAAGATAGGGATTTTACAATCCAATGCCTGATAAGTATCCCACACCTCTCTTTCTTTTAAAACCATGGAATGTAGAGTAAAGAGTCACACTTACTCAAGAAAAATCATGTGCAAAATAACGTTTGCTTGCTGAACAGTACCCAGTCTGTCACTTGGCTGGTCATCTCCATCTGGATTTGCTACAAAGGCGGAAGTTGTTCAGTCACTGCTAGGGCATCATTAGCCAATGAGAATAATATACATCAAATGGTCTGAAATTAGTTGGCTTAAAAAATGAAAGGCTCATTGATTTTTAAAGCCAGGGATAAAGTCCTCCATGTATTGCCTCCAAATGTTGTCCTATATTTTTTCTTTCCAGAGCTAAAACTGAAACAACTCATGAGATAAAGTAAAGAGAACATCTATTGACTTTCTCAAACCTATACTCTTCATTCATTCAATCATCCATTCATCCATATATCCATCAAGTAGGTCCACAAACTTTTTTTGCAACTCTTACGCACTCTACCAAAGAAAATAGGGTTCAATTTGAACTTCACTTTGCATGTCTCTCATTCAAAACTGTATAAGCCAGTTAGAGCAAAGAAATACACTAGATGTATCCATGATTTCTCAACCACCCACCTATATGGTGATGACACCCAAATTTCTACCTGGAGTCCTGCATCACTCCTGAATTCCAGTCATAGAATCAACTTACTACCAGACACCTATACATCAGTATTTGGGAACCCCCCTAAACTTAATCTGAAATACTCAAATTCATCTTTCCCTCTTCTCCTACATTCTCTGTCTTAGAGGGTTACACAGTGTTACATCTGCCAAAAGCCTTGCTGTAATCCGAGGCTGTTGCTTTTCTTTACCCTCAACACCCAATCAGTTTCCAAGTGCTATCAATTACTTCTTCTTTCTATATCTTCCTCCATCCCATTGCCTCATTCTTGTTTCATCTCCTCCTTCCTAAGAACTAGTGCAATAGATACTGAAGGGTAGCAGAATATGCTACCTGTCACGCGGGGGACCCGGCGGGGTCTCTGGTCCCGCTCCCCACATAAGAATGCAGGACATGGTGAGGCCAAAAAGGAACACCCACGGAGCCATAAGTAGGGGAGTCTTATCACTATATTCTCACTGGCGGCATCTGCCTCTCTGCAATCCGCTCTTGCTAGCCCCCATTTCATCTGCTAGCACAGCCACAGCAGTTATATTAGTGGCCAATGGCTTACAGGTTACAGCTGACGGCCAACTAGCCACAGCGGATGGCCATCTGATTACAGTTGATGGCCATTTACTACCCGAGCCAGCACCTTTCTATGTGAGGCCGAGAGCCTGGAAATTGCTTTTTGGGGCTTTGTCCCCACACTACCCCAATACTATATGACTGTAGGAGTTCAGGACGTGCCACCCCAAAATATGCTGCTTTGGTATGTTGATTATTTTGAGCTGCAGACACTTGAAAAACAGCAAATACAGAGAGAGGCTTTCTCTGAACTCCCCTTATCTGCCTAAAGACAGATCCCCTAATAGGAACTCAATTGTTCTAAGTCCCCTCCCCAGGAGTTTCATCAACCAGGGGAGACTGACTCTCCCCTGGTTGACACCACACCCAGACAGACTTTGTCACAAACTGCCATACCTTCCATCTGGTCTCCTAAGGGCCCATTTATCTCTCCTACAATCATTTACTCTTCCCTAAAAGGCCTACATCCCCACTCGCCTTCCTTATTAAGATGGTATTTAAACCTGAATTCTAAGCCACCTCTTTGAGTTACTTGTTTTCCCCTGGGTGTCTCCGTGAGGTTACATGTTAATAAACTTCTATTTTTTTTCTCTTGTTAATCTTTTATTGCAGGAGTCTTAGCTAAGACCTCAGAAAGGAACATTATTAATGATTTTCCTCCCCTACAATACCAATCTGGTATCAGCACAGCTCTTAGGCCCCTTCTAATGACCCATGATGGTAGTTAGCATAAACTCTTTAAGAGTTCAAATCTACCTAGTTATTTCTCTGATTAAAACCTTTATTGGCTGGTCCCAGCACTCAGGAAAATACTCCAACCAGGTCTTTTATAGTCTGATCCCAGCCGACCTTTTCAGGCACTTTCCTCCATTTCTCCCATCAATTCAGGCACCTTCATCAATTCCTCATCAACTCAAGGGTAAAACCCACAGAAATCCTTGTGGGTTGCCCCTTGCACTGTGCTCCCTCTCACCTCTATAGAGTGGCAATTTAACTTATGTAGCTCCACCATGCATTGATTGGAGCCCATGCAGGACCAGCATGAATCGAAGGATACAAGAGTACTGATGATGTCATAGACCAATGCATTCCTAAACTAGTAGAGCAGGTCCTTGAAATACGTCGTTTCGTTCAATGTCATTTCATTATAACATTGCTGAGATGCTATAAAGTTTAACTCTTGTTAGTATCAATTAACTTATGGTAAAATTGGTTTCATTATACCTCATTTTTGTTTAAAGTCACAGAACCTATCGACCATGTTAAGTGAGGACCTACTGTATAGCATCATTAGCACAAATGAAATTATGCTTTAATGGAATTTATCTTTGACTGTTTTTGTTTTAAAAATATGGCTCTAGTGGGCCGGCCTGGTGGCTCAGGCGGTTGGAGCTCTGTGCTCCTAACTCCAAAGGCTGCCTGTTCGATTCCCACATGGGCCAGTGGGCTCTCAACCACAAGGTTGCCAGTTCAATTCCTCAAGTCCCGCAAGGGATGGTGGGCTCCGCCCCCTGCAACTAGGATTGAACATGGCACCTTGAGCTGAGCTGCTGCTGAGCTCCCAGATGGCTCAGTTGGTTGGAACCACAAGGTTGCTGGTTCGACTCCCGCAAGGGATGGTGGGCTGCACCCCCTGCAATTAGCAACAGCAACTGGACCTGGAGCTGAGCTGCACCCTCCACAACTAAGACTGAAAGGACAACAACTTGAAGCTGAACAGCACTCTCCACAACCAAGATTGAAAGGACAACTTGACTTGGAAAAAATCCTGGAAGTATAGACACTGTTCCCCCAATAAAATCCTGTTCCCCCTCCCCAATAAAATCTTTTAAAAAATATGGCTCTAGTGTAATTCCAAAAGAGGGATAACATTCCATAAATCCTCCAGTGTCTCAATTTTCTGATTTAAAGACTGGTATTTAGAGGATAACTGTGAAGAGGGGGAAAGGATTTTCCTGGCAAGGCTTTTAAACCATTAATAAAGTTGTTTTTTTTGTTGTGTGTGTGTGTGTGTGTGTGTGTGTGTGTGTTTTAACTGAAGGAACTTCCCAAACCTTTTAGTTTGTATCTGTGCATTGGAACTCTCTAAAAGGGGGATTTAAGGTGTTGCTTTTCTCCACATTGAACCAGGAAGCCTGGTTCTGGAGCACCAATTAACAGTTACTTATAAGTGGTATTCCTCTGAAAGCAATCTGGCTTTCCTCTATTCCAATAACCTTTTGTGTAATAAATCATTCTTTCAGTTGTGCAGTACCCTTTGAGGCCTGCCTGCTTAATCTTTAATTGGCTAATTGGTTACAAGCTCAAATTATATACTGTGAAAAATATCACAATAGATCACAGTATTGTCACCTTTCCCCTGTAGAACTCTGACATTCTCAAGCTTAACAAAGCTCATCTCTCACACATTAATTACTGCAATGTCCTTAAAATAGAGAATAGCAGAGTTATTCCTATTGGCAAAGAGACCATACTTTTGTCTCCTGCATGTCAGGAGCTCACCCGTGTGTGTGTGTGTGTGTGTGTGTGTGTGTGTGTGTGTGTGTGTGTGTGTGTGTTGGAGGACACATAGATCTTGAATTAGGGCCCCCTTTTCTGTATATGTGTTCCTTCCATGCTGGACTATTTATCCTTTAAGATTAAGGCTGTGTCCCCTCCGCCAGGAAGTCTTCCTTCACTTCTGTCTTCCTCCCTCATTCAGGTGCCCCTTGTCTATGCTCCCAGAGCACTACATTCATTAAGTCCACAAACACTTTTTGGGTAATTTCTATATAAAGTACCTGGCTTGATACTAGGAATTCAAAGATGGATGAAACCACTTTCTCAGGAGTTAAGACCCAAGCCAATCCTTTCCAGACTACATTATAATTCTTTGGGTAACCTGTCCCAGCTATAGGACCATACCTGGCGTAAGGTAGGTGTTACATTAACAAATGGATGAATAAATAAAAGACCTCCACTTCGGCACTATGTTAATCAAAAGGAAGCCCATTCAAGGCTTTACTATGTAATAAACTCCAATTAAATTTCACAGAAAAAAACCTGCTAATAAATTAAGTGTAGGTGCTGGTGGGGGAGGTTCTGTGTAGTTGATGCTCAACTATTGTGGTGGTATTAATTAAACAGGAAGGAAAAATGGAGTCTCAGACACTGGCTTGTTTGGGGCACAGGTGGGCCCATACAACTGGTTCCCAAGAGAGACAGAATAACCTCTTTTGTCCTCCTTCTCTTACCTCTCTCTGTTCCTGCAGCACTGTCCATCCCATCCAAACCAGCAGGTTATTTAGAATACAGTCTGTGGGATTTCTGTCTCTTAATACATTTCTGGCACTAAAACACTCCATTGAAAGAGATCCTTTTTGCTCACATTGATCTAATTAGTCTGCAAGAAAAACAATGATTACTGAATAATGAAGAATTTTTCTTCTAGTTATTAGTTGGTTATTTGGATAGCTGGACTAAAGTAGACAATTTTTTAGATACCTTATTTTCCTGCTAAATTTCACTCTGAATAAAGAATATTATAAGAAAAAATTTCACGATCGTATAATCATTAAGTATGGTTAGTTTGTTTAAACATAATGGAACTTTGTTATGATAAATTGCTTAAAAATAGAACCTATGTTGTTCTTTTGCCCAAATAGAAAGGGAATAGAGATGATTTCTTGTCTCTCTCTAGCAAATTTCAAGTAGAAAATGTGTTCTGAACCCAGTAAGGGCAAAGGGACTGTTCAGGTACGTGGTTCACAGCCTTTCCTCATCAACATCTGGGTGTTTTAGCATTAGGATCTTGAGATGAGTATAAAGAATTTAACTCTTTTAAATAATCAATGGAATAATGACTTATTGATCCTGTTTTATGAGCTTCCAGGGCAAAAAGCTTCATTCTGTGCAATTCTTACAAATCTCAAATAAGTGAGTTCTTTAAAGGTACTTTGATACATGGGTAGAAACAGGAGAAGCGTTTGTTGTGTAAGAATACCTGTGGTAGAGCATAACTTGTAAGTACACCCTCCAAGCATTGTTTGGACACAAGGTTCACGATGCAGAACCCCGTTAGAAGTGTTTATGAGAAGCTATTTGTTGGCATTGGACAATCCTTTTTCTTCCTTAAAAAAAAAAATTAAAATCTACTTTTATTTCCATAGAGGCAGAGTCTGTGATTAAGATGCAACAGAGCAGAGCGTTAAGAGTGTGGGTTTTGAAACCAGACCACCTGGGTTCAAATTTCAACTCTAGCACTTAAAAGCTGTGGGACTTTTAGCAAGTTACTTAATGTCTCTCTGCCTTAATTTTTCCTCCTATAAACTGCGGTGCTGATAATAGTACTTACCTATCAGTGTTGTAAGATAAAATTAATCAAGTAGTTAACATGGTAAGTGATTAACATAGTGTCTGGCACATAATTAATGTTATTGTTAATCCTCTCTCCTCCCACACTAGGCTATTTGGGCAGTGGTTGTATGAGCTATGACTACCCTAAAGCTACTGAAAAAATAGAGCAGATATGTATCTTTCAGTGTGAATCCAGGAAGGGTCTCCCCAAATGCACACAGCTAGAAGCCAGACTTAGGAATAGTAAATAATCCCTGTCAGAACCCTAACCTGTATGTTTCCCTAGCGCATACCACTTCCTTTGCAAACGTGAATTTCATGTAAGGAGAATGTAAACACTTCAAGATAGCCGGAAAGAATCAGAGCTCCACATGAGGATACAAACAGATACCTGTCTTTACTGAATGCCGAATCTCTGAAAGGACTATCTCTGAGACAAATATTGATTTTAAACTACACAAAGCAAATTGTCAGTTTGGAATAAAAATGAAGATTTTAAAGTCATTATTCTCTATTAAGCGAGAGAGAGAGAGAGAGAGAGAGAGAGAGAGAGAGAGAGAGAGAGAGAGTTGTGGGGTGGGGGATTCAGAGGCTGTGGTTTATACTTAAAAGAGATTAAAATTAAAAGCAGACTGCACCACCGTGGGCAAAGAAGACCAGACCTCGTATTATTCCAAGTTCTATCACTGACAAGCTCTGTGATGCAACCTCAGGTAAAACCCTCAACCTCTGGGGCCTCAGTTTCCTCTGCTATATAACGAAAGAGCTGAACCGGATGATTTATAAGGTTTCTTACAGCTCAGACATCCTATGACATTATGAAATAAATTAGATGTTAGATGTATCCAGCAGGCAACGGAAACCAACTCTGGAAACTTAAGCAGGAAAAGGATCTTTTTTGCAAAAATATTACTGGTAGCTCACAGAATCAAAGGGAGGGCTGGAGAACCAGGTTTAGAACCAAGGCAGATTGGTGGGGGTGGGGATGGGGGTGTATTTAGGGCGTCTAAATGCAGGAATCACTCAATTCAGCTGCTGCAATGAATAAGCCTCTGTAATATTTTCCTCCCTCATGTCACTGCACCCGAGAGGAGAGATCTGCTGGGTGAAGGGTAAGGGGGGGACTTCTTGTAAAGGTTTCTTTACTCTTAAAAAGGACATTGTGGTATAAAGACGTGACGACTGTTGGTGCTGTGGCACCATCATTTCATACAGTTGTGTCTTGAAACCATGACAGGGGAAGCCAGAAGACACAAGGCAATAAGCTGAAGATGGCAGAGAAGAAAGACAGGCAAGAAGCTGGATGATTGATGATGTGAGTTCTTGAATTAACCAACCCTGGAAGCACCGCTCAGAATTTCTGTGAGGTAAAATAATAAAACCTTCTTATCATTTAGGGTATTTTGACTGGGGCCTGCTGTTATTTCCAGATGAAAGTGTCTTCACTAATAACCCATAAAGCGATATACTGCTACTAAGCACCAATAGTATCTCCATATTTTCTTCTGGTAACAGCCTTAAACTCTCAGGGGGAAAAAAGAAAGAAAAAATAACTTCCAGAAGATTTTATGAAGTATTATGTTTTGCTAAAATATTCTGTTTTCTCCCTGCCTGTGAGTACACAGTTCATCATGTTATCATCACAGAAGCTTCTACACCACTTTGTCTTTACTGTCCCAGTTAACAGAAATGTTTTTTAAGTGTATTTTTGGTTGTCATACCTCTAGGGTAATCTGCTAACATACCTTGTTTAGAATTTTAAAATGTAAGAACTTTCTTCTCCTCATCCTACGATCACCACCCAGCAGAATAGCACCAATAGTTGGAGATGGTTAAGAAAGATGTAGGCAGAAAAGAGAAGTAAGATTAAAAGAAGAAAGAGGGAAGTAAACAAAGTCAAATTATGAGAAGAAGCTGTCAGAAAATGAGTCCAAGTCTTTATTCTACCATGTTTTACATGAAAGGAAAGAAATACAGTTGGGTGGGGGGGCGGAAGGAGGGGAGACAGACAGACAGAAATTATCTACTGACAAAGAGAAAAAGGCTGATGCAATTTAAACAATATTTGTCTTTTGTAAAACTTGATTTTATTAGATATCAAGTAGGTACAAAAGTTAAAATATATGTAAGCTACATGCAATCATAAGAAAACAAACTGTCATATACCCACCACCATGTTTATAAAAGAACATTCCCATTGTGTTAGAAGTCACTGCTATGTAGATACTTAATCCCATCCCCTGAGAGGTAACCACTATGCTGAATTTACAACCAACATCTGTGATGAGTATTAACCAGGATGAGTATTGCAAGGGAGGGCCAGGTAGGGTGAAGTAAGTACTGGTCACTGGGGACTCAGAAGCTAGAGAAGATGTGGTTCCCAGGCTCACTCACAGACTGGTGGGGAAACAGACATGAATACAAATTGTTGTATGAGGCCGGATGTGAAAAGTACTGTGGTAAGAGGTCTGCATCTTAGAGAAACACAGAAAAGAGACATTATTCTGACTATGGTGAGCAGGGGAGTTTCCATGGACAAGGTAGCCACTCTGTCTTTGCAGGGTGGAGAGGATTTCTACAGATGGAAGGAAGGGGCAAGTGTAACAGTCAGAGAAGAGGCAGAGAGGAGCGAGACGGTCTGAAGAACGACTGCTCCACCGAGGATGACTACGTATTAGAAGGGAGAGAGTAGAACTTAAAACTTGGGTGAAAGTCGAGTTTGAAGGGAATCTTGTGGAAAATGGAAATTCTTCTAGAAACCCAAACTAGCAGGTACAAGTTTGGGCAATATTGTTTCCCCCACACAGAAGTCCAGAAGGTTGTCATCTGTGTCTCTTCCCTTCCCTTATTCCTGTTCCATCCTCACTCCTACCCTTGCATCAAATCTTTTGCCGTGTGCCACCAGTTCTCCCTTAGATCCTCTCCTGTATCTGTCGCACTAATTCCACTGTGTCCACTTGACTGAACAATTCTGGCAGCCTTCTGGCTTCGTGCCATGTTTCTTCTCTGGCCTCTCCAATCTACACCTGAATTCATTTGCATAGAGAGCTAGGATCCTGCTACCCAGCAGGACAGAGGTCAAGGAGGTGAACATAGGTTATAGCTGGGGAGGGAAGTCTGCAGGGAAAGCCACGAATGCATGACTAGGCTACAAGTCATAAGGGAGGGGGCACAGGGTCCTTCGAAGTCAGATTTGGAACCAGTTAAAAAGCAGGATATGCTAAAAGCCAAAGTCAGTGGTATAGATTGGAAGCCATGAATCACACAGGGCACCAAGGACCACAGGTTCCTTTTTATCGGATCCAGTTGGGTGGGGAGGAGAGCAGAACTGCCAGGCTAATGGAGACACGCAGGGCCAGCAACCAAGCAGCAGTTGCAGTCAGACGTTTTCAAGGGCATGGTTAACCCAGCCTCCTTGCACTCCCAGAAGAGTGCATTGCCGGTGCTCTCAGCTGGAGCCCCTTTTCTCAGGCACCCCCTCCAAATGTCCTATTCCCTTTGCCAGGCTCTATCCCCCAGGGCGTGCTTATACAGGGAGTAATAGCACAGGTTTGCAGCCCAATAGACGTACTACTGAATTCACATGTTAGCCCTGAGACCAAAAGCAAATTGGTGAGCTTCTCTGGCTTCAGCTTCCCCAGGGATAATGACACGTTTCAAGGAGTCGTTGTGAGGAAGAAATGAAAGTATACATGGCATGTGCCTGATGTATAAGGGGCTCAGTAAATAGTTCTTATCCAACTGATACTTATTAAGAACTTACTGTGAGCCAAGCATCATGCCAGTTGCCAGAGATACTGTGGTGAGCAGAACCAGTCTAGAGAGGGAGACAGAAATTAATGAATAACCACAAAAATAATTGTAAATCACAGACATGAAAAGGGCTAGGAGACCTCACAAAGTATATACTTGGGAGATTTGACCTATTCTGAGAAATCAGGAAAAGCCAGCTTCGATGCTGCTCAAAAGCCACTTTCTTGAGAAGCCTCCCTTGATTCCCCCCAACTGGAAATGACTCTATTGGCCTGTGAATTCTCAGTAGGAAGCACGGAGTCTGCAAATGACACACTCATCTTACCCTATTGTGTCTAGTATTACAACCAGTGATATGCATGGCTTGTCTCTTCTACCAGATTGTAAACCTTTGTGGGCAGACAGCAGGCCATTTACATCTTTGAATGCTTTGCAGTATCTGTTAAACTCTTTTATTTTAACAAATAAGTTAGCTTCCAGAAATCTGACACAATTTAACAGAACTTGAAGTTTAATTTATGCGTCTTGTAAGCCAAGTTCCCATTGATTTCCATGTCATTTGTCTGAACACAATAGGGATGAGCAAGGAAACAATAATTTGGCTTCTCAGAAATTGTACAATAACCATACCTCATGGGGTGTGATACCCTTAAACTCCTGAATATTCCAGACCCGAGCCTGGGATAAGGCTCTCCCATTCATCAGGGGCAGGGATAAGAAAAAATGAGACTAGTAGAATTCCACTTGTCAAACCTAAATTTTACAATTAGAATCTCAGTTTGTAATCTAGCCAAAAAAACAAAAAAACAAAAACAAGTAACAGAAAAACTTCTGTGTGCTGAAACATTCATTTCTATTAAATTGCTTAAATTAAATCGGACCCTACAGTTAAACTCTGGAAGTCTGCTCAGATAAGCAATTTTATACAAATAATGATACCAGGAGATTAGATTCCACCTTAACTCTGGGAAAGTATTTTTATATTTTTCAACGTTAAGAGCTGCCCTCTTGTCTATATGTGCTTTTATTGTAATTAATAACTATAGTTATTATTGACATCAACATAGCTACAAAAATATGAAAGCTACAAGAATCAGAGGAAACATTTTGCTATTAGATTTAAGTATTCAAATTTCATTTACTATTTCACTTAAATTCATTTCATTTTAGTATCTTTGAATTTTTAAAAATGTCCTCAGTACCAAAATGAGGCAAAATTTATAAATCCAAACAAATGTATAAACAAACAACCCAGGTCCTCTGAAGTAACTTGCCAAAAAGAAACAATCCATCGGTACAGGAAAATCTACCAAATCAAAATCTGCAACGTGGGCCAATGAGAAAAAATGTTCATACTTGATCCTGTTTTTGATTCTTCAAGATCTTGGAACTATTGCAAGCTTTATAATGATGGATAAACAAGGAGAGTAAACATTCTCTTGTTATTTCCATGGGTTTCATCAGCTTATTTCCATGACTCATAATAGCTTCCTGAAAAAATTCTCAGTTCTTTGATCTCAAGCTAGTTTTCATCAGTCAGCATTCCTGCTATTTCCTTTTGTGCATTCTCAACTGGACTCATATATTTACCAGTTAAGCCATTCCCCAAATAATATGATGAATATTCTCAAACAGGGTTCGGTCCAAATTGTCCAAAGAATTCAGAAGGATATTCTAAAGATTTAAAAAAAAAAAAAGGCAAATATCAATCACACAAGTTTTGTTAAGTATTACCTGAAAAGAGTTAGTGGAAAACAATTTCAAAACCATTTATCAAAACTGGGTCTTATAAAAACACCAAAAAACTTCCTAAAGTCACTGAATAATGGCTTTTTCCAGTCCTACGTTATGTGATGGAGCCTCCATTATATCCGAGAAGGCAGTGTGGTTAGTGACAATAAACTGCTCGGCCTTGGACTCAGGAAGCCTAGGGTCTCCTGCAGTATGTCTGGGTTACCCTCCACTTCTCTAAAATGAAAGTAAGTATTCCGCTAAGTTTCTTTACGGTATAACATTCTGTGATTCTAGTAGAGAGACATAGGAGTTGGGACTTAATCCTTTACTTGAAAAATACTTACTGAACATCTACCTATTAAGTACTAGGCAACATATCCTCTATATGAGGGGTCTTTCCATTATGCTCCCCAAGTTCCCTGTGAATATTTCTAGCATGTTACTTGATACTGTATTGGAATTAGAGGTTCCCTAATCTGATTCCTCCACTGACTGCATGTTATTTTTGCCAATGTGTAGTATAATTCTTGGCAAACAGAAGGTACTCAAAAAGCATTTGGTGAATGAACAAAGGGAGCTCTTCATATGCAAGGCTGAGCATCCCAGAATGAGGACCAGAATGAGAAGTATCAAGCAAGTATCCAGTAATATCTCATTAAAACAATTTCATGATTACATTATAGTCTACTTAGGAATTTGAGCCAACAGCGGACTCTGATTGCACTAAGAGCCAAATACTGAAACGAGCCTCTCTCTAGTCATAAACACAAACATATCATTGGCACTTAGTTTTCAGTTTGACATATTGAGCCCCCTATGCTCTTGCCCCTCTAGATCTGCTCTCCGCTTTTTTCCACCCTGCTTGGTGCCCTGGGAAACCAATCTATGTGAACTGCCTCCATCCAGTTTCAGTGTCCTCCTGCTCTGGTTGTGTTTGGCCAATGGGAAGTACTTGCACATTGGGTAAAGGGAGAACAGCCAAGCTGGGATGTTCATTCTCTCTTCAGGACAACCACTGGCTGGTCTGTCCCTTGACCAAAGGACACAGCTCCTGTCAGGCAGCCCTCCATGCATATTCTGTCTGTGTGTGTTGTGTATGCAAGTGTCTGAGTCTGTCTCTCTGGGTTCCCTGCCCCTTTAGTCTTAGGAACAGTAGCAGTGCCCCACTGTTACTAGTCCCGGGGTGCTACACTCCCTTTTTTGGTTTTCCCACACCTGGCATAATAGACCTTTTATTAAATTCAATTTGAGTATACTATCAGTTTCCTACTAGGACATTGACTGATAATTACCCAAGTATTATGACGAGTAAATTAGCCTATTATCACCAAGCACAAAAGGACACTAATAAATGCTAGTGTTCTTCCTTTTCCCTGTTACAGGTTTTATACTCCCTACAATGGTTGTCAATAGAGCCTTAAACATAATAGCTGTTTAATACATATTTGTTGAATGTGTGAAAAAATTTTCTCAGACACTTCTGACCACAGTTTTGGATTCAAATACATGGAAATCAGTGTGCGTTAATTAATCTAGGTTATCAGATGTCAAATTTAGAGAAATTTTAAATTTCAGTTATTGAGGATCAGTGCGTAGTTCTACTTTATAAATTTACATTCTCTTTTTTCTCATGGGCCTACTGAAACAATGGTTGGCCGGCTGGAATTATGACAGCCCCAGGAAACGGTGCCCAGGGATGAGCTGACATCACAGGGGCACATGTTGTTTAACAGACTAAATGAATAGTTTACCGGTCCTTCCTACACCTTGGAGGAAAAAGTCAATTTATTTCCTGTCCTCTAATTCATAGGAGCTGATTTTGCAAGTTCATCGCTTTCTATCACCGACACACAGATAGAAATGCAATTTGAGGTACACTTTACCTCCTCGGCTCTCTTCCTATAATGAATAAAGTCAAATCATCAATAAAGCCAAATCATCACTTACCACGTGTACTGCTCGTACTGATGCACCGTGGAAGGAACTTCTAGTTCCGGTATTGGAGAAAGCACCTCCTTGGTCTGAGTCAACGGCAGCCTGTGCGTGGTCTCTAGTATTTAAGAAGGAGAGCTGTTTTAGTTTATATTTAGTGAACAGCAGTGCAAAACCAGGCACGATATTTTGTAATGCAGTGAGAGATGCTCTGCATCTAGAAAGGATTTTGGCATTTCCACCACTCACTAAATTTCCTGCCTAGAACTCTGATACGTTTAAGCCATTTCTCTCAAGTCTATTCCTTTCATTTCATTCCTCCTCTCCCCCTACTTCCTGGGCACATGAGCTGAAGCATAGTCAAGAAGGAGCAAAGTAGAGAAAAAAATGTTTAAGTACAATGTGAAGTAGCAAGAAAATAATTTTCGTTTGGAAACTAACTGCAAATATTTCTTTCTATTGCATATTGTTGAAATATGTCCCTAAAAAGAATATTAATGACATCCTTAATTTAAGAGACAATTTTACCAAAAAGCAAAGTTACAGATTAGATGCATTCTGTCTAATGTGTCTTTCTTTACTAAGACTATGCAACTTTATCAAATTCTTTTAATATTATCTTCAGCTGACTTCAAGGTAGGAGATGAAACTTCATGTCGATGGCATAATGGTATCTCTTTTATTCCACTGGGGTCTTGCTTTTCTAATTTTTATATTGAAACTTGTCGGTTTTGCTTCACAGATGTCTCTACTTTTTATACAAAGCCCTGAACATGGATGGGAATGAGGTGACTTATAATTTAAAGAGTTTGGGCAGTTGCTTCTTAAGAAGAGAAATCCAAAGGAGGATTTAAATGTAATCAAGAATATAACGTTTCTTGTCCATGAAGATGATTAAACACTGGTATAGGTTACTAAACTAGAAATACTGTCAAACCTTCTCTCGGAATTTTATTCTTTAATTAGAAAACATTTTTTAGTAAAAGCTTAGTTTTTGGATTTAATGTTCTGAATAAAGAATACATTCATAGGCTGCAAAGTTTTTAAACTATGAAGTTTATATATATATATATATATATATATATATATATATATATATATTCAGTGAAATATCTCCCTCTTACCCCATATCTCAATCACTTCCCACCTCATCACATACTTCCTTCCTTTTCCCCTTCCTCTGGCAACCAACGTTATTACTTTTTTATATATTGATAGATGATGGAAGGATAGATAAATTCACCATAATTTATTGTAGAAAGCTATTATCTGTGAAAATGATGGCAATTCCAAAGTAACTCTCTAGTGAGACATTATTTTCTGCTTCTCTTAGTATCAAAAGTTATGTAACTCATATGCTAATAGCAAAACTTTTGCAAAATTGATAAAAAGGCAATCAGATGTCATTTTAACAAGGTGTCATTTTAACACCTTCTTCAGAAAAGTTAAAACAAGTGGAATTTTGTTGTTGTACTACACCAGGAAATAGAGTTTCTTTCAAATTATATTAATTCACCAGCACTAGTTAAGGTAGCAGAAGTAGTCAGAAATAGTTTAAAACTTCACAGAACTCTTTTCATGAATTTGTCAAATCTCTGAACTCAACATGTCTTTGACATTTTTCAGGAACCTCAAAAGAGACTGAAAAATTAAAAAGAACCCCAGTTGGAGATTTGACCTGGCTGAATCTCATGAACAAAATGGATTTCCAGCAGTAGAAACTTTGATTAAAAATAAAACTCCATGCCATGTGTTCTCAAATAAAGCCTCTGTCACACTGCCCATGACAATGTCCAGGTTGTCCTCTGATAATTTCTTTCTTTCTTTTACTTAAGATTTCTATCACTTTTCCAAAGTGCTTTATATCTATGACATGTGGTATCTAACCTCAATTCATCCTTCCACTGCAAGTTTTGATTCCCACAAGTAACAGAAACTCACAAGGTGTTGTCTGCAGTTTTGTTACTGATGGTTTTCATGTCAAAGACAAGGCACATCTCCCACAGTGAAGGTACATCTAAAACTTCCTCATCCTTCCAGGCTCTCTTGGCTGCTCAGGGAATTTGCACCATCAATTTTTTATATTCTCATCTCCAAAACTACTTGTTCAGCTAAATTTTACTTTGTTATTACATTGGAAAGCCAAAACAGCTACAAACAAAACAGAGTAGTAAACAGGGTTAGGTGTCCATACTACGAATATATGACCCTCTGTCATGCAAGGCTTCCGCGGGGTGTCTGGTCCCGCTCCCCACATAAGAACACAGGACACGGTGAGGCCAAAAAGGAACACCCACGGAGCCATAGATAGGGGAGTAATATCACTACATTCTTGCTGGCGGCTGGGTTGGAGACACAGGAAGCAGGAGCCACACTGTCTGCAACCCACCATCCTAACTGCAATCCGCTCTTGCTAGCCCCCATTTACTGCTAGTGTAGCCACGGCGGTTATATTAGTGGCCAATGGCTCACTGGTTACAGCTGACGGCCAACTAGCCATAGCTGATGGCCATCCAATCACAGTTGATGGCCATTTACTACCCGAGTGAGCATCTTTCCACATGAGGCCGAGAAGCTGGAAACTGTACTCCTGGCTCTGTCCCCACACCCTCTGTGACCTCTACTTCCCCAATAGTGAATGTCTCCAATTTTGTTGTATCTGCTTATCTGCCTCCTAGTGTGCAAAGATTGCCATTTAGGCACAGTTATATTCCGCAAAACTCACCCTGGAGTATAACACATAATAGGTACTCAGTAAATACGTGTTGAGTGACTGAAAGAACGTCATTTAATTTCTTTGTGTCTCATTTTTCTTAATAAAAGGGTATGGATAGAAGCACTACACGAAGTCAACTGGGGACTTGCCTTGGAATTTGTGGCTAAGAAAAATAAGATTGACCTCTGAGAGTTAATTTGTAAAAACCCATAATCAGAGCAGAAACATGCAAAGTCATCTTCAGAAAAGATCCCCCCGCCAAAGCTTGTTAAATGTTAAAAGTGCTGTGTTCAATGAGCCTATCAGGCCAACGCTGAAAGAAAGCCTTTCAAGCTGTGTTGTCAACGAAATCCACTTTAAGACCTACCAAACAAGCCTTAACTGTGTTTTGCCTTCCTACGTGGTCCTCTCCAAGGAGAGAGAACACATGTGTTTGCTGTTAGAAGTGTTTTGGTCTGTATTTCTCTCCATTTTATTACTCTTTGTGAATCAATAGATTGGCCTTCTAGTTTTATAAACCTGTTGGTGTGAGTTGGATTAAACAATGGATCATTGTTTGTATGCTGCCACTGTCGGAAGCGGAGCCCACAAGCCTGAAGGAAGCCACTGAGTGGCTAAATTCACTTACGTGAGGCACCTGTGTGGCTTGGTGAGTGGCAGCAGCCAGGCAGCCTGTGCTGGCAGGGTCCTGGTCTATCCCCACACGTTCTGTATAAAAGTTCGGCAGTGGGCAACAACACCTGAACTACCGAGATTATTTCCTTGTGACTTCTGCCAAGCTAGTTGCTGCCTTCAGGCTAAGAGGAGGAAAATAAAGGTAAGGGTAAAATGAGGTAATAAAGGTGTGTTTTCATGTACTTTGAAGATTGCACTACCAAGTGCAAACCAGAATATTTTTACCAGCATATCTTTAAGCCCACTCCAGCAGTCTGCTAAGAATTTAGTAGGACCCGCATATGTGCTCTGTGGGAAAGGGCTATGGATAGCTAACTTTGTTTTCTCAGTGCATCCTTCCTCTCCTTCATACTTTGGGAGATTGAGCCATGACTCTTTGTGGAGACAGTGGCAATAAATGTCTAAACTGTTATCCGCAAAGTACTTGGTTTCCTCATAAGAGCTTCTCCAAAAATGAAGAAATTCAAGTTAATCTTCACAGATTACTGTGGTCAAAACAGATGTGGAAATTTTCAGATGGTTTGGTGATTCTTATTCAGTTCTCTAATCTGGTTTCAAAAATACTTCCAGTCTTAACAATTTCTTCTTATTGCCATAGCAGTGCAGAACTTCAATATTGCTATCCATCATTCTAACAAAAAAAAACACTGGCACTTTTGTAGAACCCCAAGATAGCTAAGTAACCAATTAGCTATGGTAGCTTTTAAAACTAATAGAGCCGATTATGGCAACTTAAAATAGATTTCCATTATTCAAGGTGCCAACTTCCTACTATGATCAAAGCTCCATCTGTTATTATTAACAGTGATTCTAAAACTATTCTTCGGCTCCAAATCTGACCAATGTGAAAATCAAATGAGAACAGGAAAATAAATTACTGCAAAATTATCTAGAATTAACAGTTAAAGAGAAAAAAAGCTCCTTCAACAGACAGTTGCCAATATTTTGAGCTATTGACTCAGTTTCCAGTTCATTCACACTGCAGATATCTTTACTATTCCTAGGAATGAAACTGATGCAGGGTTTAACCATTTTCTTTTCATTATTTTGGATAGGCATTATCAAGAGTTATGATTTAGGGGAAAAGGTATGTAAAAGGTCTTTGTAAAGTGCAGCATCCATTCGTTCAGCCTAGTCAATGCAGAGTTGTATTTAGTTGATAAATATTTATTGAGCACCCATTAAATGCCCATATATGCACTACGCTATGAGCTCAAAATGTAATGATGAGTATTATCAGATAGTGTCCCTGATCTCAATGAACTACCTAGCTCATTGGAGAGACACCAATCAAATAACCCACACAAAAAAATCAAATAGCAACAGTAATCATTGTCACAGGAGATTTGTGGTGTTACGATGGCATGTAATAAGGGGAATTGACCTAATCTGGGAGGTCTAATATGACTTCCCCGAGGAGGTGTTAGTTAAGCCAAGATCAGAAGGCAGGCTGTTGCTAGGGTTGGGGTGTACTAGACAAGGCACGGTGGGAGGACAGGAGGTTTGCAGGAGGAGGTGGCATGGGAGGCAAGGTGGTTCAGGCAGGAAGAGTCTGTGCAAAGATGGAAAAAATACTTATCTGCATCTGTTTTATCATCAGTTCTTCCAGACCTGGCATAAATAGCTGTCACGTAAAGGCATTCAATGAACGAAGGGAATAAATCACCCTGTTCTGTCTACAGAATCTTCATACTTAACGATTTCTTCCTGCATATAGAGTCACCCTCTGCCTTTTGATCTGTTTGGTAACCAAGCAGATGGCTACAACCTTTACTGTTTCATGAACCAAATCCGTATTTTAAGTGTCATATACATTATAGTTAAGCGAGTAAAAATTAAATTTTCATGTTATCTTACTTGGTTGCTAGACATCTGGCACTAGTAATTTATCTTCTGCAGGAAATTGAAACCTGCTTAGTCTTTATTATACTGGCCATAAACATGTTGCAAATTACAATTGTATATTGCCATAAGTTTTATTTTGGGGTAATACAAATTTGGGTCATCCACTTTTGGCATGTAGTAATTTCCTTTCACAATCAAATTCCGTTTTCTTTGTTTCATGATCCCTACGAACTCACCCACATTAACTGCAAAAATCATTTCAGCCAATGTTTGTGGATGACTCACATTGTCTCACACCAGCTTCTACAACCTTATAAAGGAAATGTCTCATCTCAGTTTCTAGTGTTAAATGTTAAAGAGCACGAAGAGTTTAGACCTGTAGCTTGAACCAGCAGAGGTAAGCTCCCCAATTCACCATTGCCCTTGATGTATTATTAGAAAGTGCATTCGTTGGACAGAACTAAGTTTCAGTCCTGACTCTGCTAGGACCTGGCTGGGGGTCAGTTACTTAAACTCGCATATCTTCAGTTTTCTCATCAGGAAAAAAATGAGGTTCTTATGAAATGAAATCAAATGAGATATGTGAAAGTACTGTGCATATGGAAGGTACTTGATGAGTTTTTATAGTTTAATTAGTTTTCCCCCTCCGAAGGCAACCTGGGGTGGAATCTCCTTAATTGTGATGTCAGCTCTGTGAAGGCAGGGCCTATGCTCAAGTGTGTGCCACTGGACCAGCAACACTTAACACAAATGCCTGTGCCTAGTCGGTGTTCAGTAGATTTTTGGCTGAATATTTGAAGGTGAAGAATTTCGAGTTTTAAAAATGTAAGCATTTTTGCTGAACAGAGAGGGGAGAGATAAAAATGACCTCTTTAATTGATCCATGCAGCGGAAATAAGTGGAAGCTCTATTCCCAGGAACCTGGTGTTGTCGATGTTTATTTGTTGGCTGGTCAGCATGTAGACATCGCAGGGGAACTCTCAAGTACTCAGGAAGACAGAAGGGCAGATATTCCTGCTCCCTGCTTCCCGGCACCTGGAGTAGTAATCTGTGGCCTACACTTAGTCAGACACTACTCCTTAGGATTTACAATCTTGGGCAGTGATGCCAAACTGCAAGGTGGTCTAAGGGGAGCTTTGGCAGCTCAGAGGGAGCTTCCAGTGGTGGTCACACCAGCAAAGGCGTTCTCACCAAACCAATCCTATGGTGGGATTTTGGCTGTATTTTTGGCTGCCTGGCCTCCATTAACTCCTCTTTATTTTCCAAGTTCAAGTTTCCTAACCTTCCTGCTGCTTTTATGGGTTCCCTATTTGTTTTCCAATAATTTTCCCTTCTGCCAAGTCAGCCACATTGGTTTCTATTGTTTGCATTCAATGATTCTCATCCTAGTCCATTGCTTCTGACCCTGGTCTTGGTCTCCTGATCTGGTCAACTTATTAAGTTCTGTTTCTAGGGACGCGTTTCAAAGTTACTTTTGCAGAATTCTCAAAATCTCTTCTTCGAGATGGTCCGTGTATTTCATTATTCTTTATATCCTTAGCAATTCTATAAAGTGTGCTATACGTTCTTTGATGAAGTGGAATTACGTTCCTTCTGAATACTCTTTGTCTCTTCGTTTGTTTCCCCGTTCCCAACCTCCGAGATTCATTTCTTGCTCATCTTTTCTTTTTACTCTATACTCATTTCTCCTTAGGTTTTGTGTGATTTAATCAGCTTTCACTGTACATGAACAACCTCTCAGATATTATGCCAGGGACAAGCATCCAGGCACAGGTGAATAAGACAGAATCATCACCTTGTGAAGATAATAGCTGAATGAATAAAATATAAAGTAGATTAATGCCAAGACAGGCAACCTAAGGCACTACACTTCTCAAAGCAAAAAAAAAAAAGAAAAAGAAAAAAATTAGAGACATGTAAAAGCTTGAGATTTGATGCTGTCTGGCATCTTTTTCTACAGCAATGAGAATCATTGATTCCATCAGTCTTTGCTGCGCCTCCAGAATGTGTCAGGCACTGTGGAGTGCCAGGGTCATAGCAATCTCTCCTGACTTCTCTCTTGTCTTTCTGAGAGGGTGAGCTTATCTATATCTCTGTGTGTACATGTGTAACAACACTTTGTAATACATGAACAACTGGAGAGACACTCTAGAATGTACAGTCAAAGTCGACAGCAAGCTGCTCTGCTGAATGTGACTAGAGTCACTGCTCTCTTTGAACTACATTTTTTTTCCTGACTTGTGTTACTCCTTCTCCAGAGACCTGTGCTGGCACATTTTTTCCTTACAATCTCACTGCTGCCTATAATCCATCATCACAAAGAGAGGCCTTAAAAATGGCACTTGAGGGAGGCATTATTTCCTTTCCATTTCTCTCTTAGAAATAGCAACTTACAATGGGAGGGGGGACAATTGAATTTAGGTTAAAGGAATATAAATAACAAGAAAGAATCTGCTTCTTTCCTCATTTAAGATGCTAAGCCTCAAAAGGACTCTTGGTTTTTTTAAAAAAAGCCACCACCCCTTGGCCTGCTTTAAACAATATTATATTCCTGGTAACAAAGCCAAGGGGTTTTTAGTGAGTGCTGTTAAAGGGAAAGGATGACTATGGCAGGTTTCTCTGGTGAATGAAAATCACAGGCTCATAAATACAACGTGTGAGGTTAGTCTTGCGGTTAGCTAGAACTTTAAATTTGTGATTCCAACAATTATATGGGTTAATAGGGAACTATTGAGATTTTCTCAGACAAGGCTGCAGTGCTCAAAATTATGACTTGGAAAGACAAAGCACTGGGATTCCCAAGGCAACCAAAAAGCCCAGCAGAACCAGGTTAAAACTTCCTCCTGGTGTATGTGTGAATGTCAGGCATGTGTACTGGGTAAGAGAGGAGGCCAGTGGAAACGCCATTCTCTCTCTTTAAAAATTAATTTTCCCATTTGAAACAACCCTGTGAATTTTATGTCATTAAACAAAATTTCCATTTACTGCCTAAAATTTCCATCAACTTTCCCCACATTTTGCTGGTGTCCAATGACTATTTAGCTAATGCTTATTATTAGCGTGGGTTAATAATGTTACTGCTAATGCTGAGAATAGAAACTCTTTCTCTTTAAAAAAAAAAAAGTGAGCTCTTTAGGTGCACCCAATCCAATTTTTCCTCCAGCTACAGAGTTGAGTACCTGCTAATTTAAATAGCTAAGGAAAGCCTGGGGAGCACAGTCCCCAGTGAAATTCCGTGCAAATCCCCACGTAGGTACACATGCAGCTGCAGTGGGGGGCTCAGGTTTTGTTTGGTTTCCTTTCATTTTTGAAAATGGTTTACACACCAGACATGAAGCTTCCTTATCTGACTTCTCACAAAGGACAAAGGAGCCTGCTCACTGGCTATGCATGAGGAACCGTAATAATATCACTCATAATTTTGTGCTTTTCAAAGACTCAAAGATATTTTTTCTCCCTGATGAAGAAGAGGCCTCTGCCCATGTCATAGTCTCCCTCTGTTTCTTTTTCATATGATTTGGCAGCTTGAATTCAGAAGGCGTCTTCACAATTAGAAGAAGGAGATAGAACCATAGCATCTGTGCTAACAGCCCCCTTGCTGCTCTAATTAGAATTCCCTTATTCCATTTCTATTTCTTGGGAGAGGACAGGGGACTTTTTAATTGGGGCTATTAGAAGTTCTCTTTACACAATGACACCCTTTGCTAAGTGAAGTTTCCAGCAAAAGCCATACCCACTCTACAATTACTTCTTGCAATTCTGAGAAGAATGGTATCTTGTCTCATTTAAAAATAAATCTGAGGCTTATTCCTTATTGCTTTTTTTCTCTCTGCCTACTCACATGAATTTCTTCTGGCCAATTAAGCAATCTTTCCATTATTTAAGGAGGTAGTTTTGATCGTTCCTGCCCTCAGATAATAAGACATTAAACTAGACATCATTTGCTCATAGCTCCTGTCTTCCAGATACAAGCCTAATGTAAATGAGCACAGAGATTGCAATCTTGAGTTTATATTGAAATGGTGAAACTTTGGAATTTCCTAAGCTGTGTTCTGTTGGCATGTCGCAGAGCTCACCTGAAATAATTCGCGTATTCAATGTTTGAAGTTTTTCAGAATCACTTCCTCTTAAGAGAACAGATGAAGATTTATATTTATAACCTATTCCAAAAAAAGAAATTAAATATTTAGATGATAAACAAGCATGTTCTTAATATGTATTCCCCATTTTGGTTTAAAGGATTACCAAGGAAAATAGGTCATTCAGAACAGGGCCGGACATTAGTTTTTCCATATTATCCATTAATAAATGCAGATTCTTTCTAAAACCAGTGGCTTCTCCACTGCTATAAATGCCTTTATGCCATCTCCTCTAATGAAAAGCCCAGCTCTTATGTACAGAATATTATATTATTCATATTATGTTATATACATAGATATGATATACAGAATATTTAATGTATATTTAATATTTAATATTATTTAATGTCCTAAATGATGTTACACTTTTCATCATATGCTTGGATGTGTGAGGCAAGTCTTTGACAGCCTCTAGGCCTCTCGTTTGGGTAGATGTTCATAAGAACTTAATATCACTTCCCACTATTCATCTCTTTCTAGACTATTTTTCTATCTGGTTTCTATCTCTCTTTCCTAATATGTAATTACATGGGAAAATTGATCAAGAAACTCAGAACTATGCACTGTTTGCAACTAACACTAATTTATTTAAAATAATATGATTTTCAAAACTAGAAAGAACCTGGGTCTTAATGCTGATGTTTTATTAGCTGTATAAGTTTGGACAAAATACTTAAGCTCTCTGAATCTCAGGAGTTTTTTTCATCTATAAAGTAAATAGCACATACCCTGTTTGTATACTTTGAGAATCTAGTAAAAATCTTGTGAAAATGGTTATTCTAAAAATATACAATATTATGATTATTAACCAGTGAATTAGGGTCTTATAAACTAAGGTATCAATAACAATACTTGATATGAAACTGCTCTCAGAAGTATCTGTAACAAATACTTGGTCAAAAAAATTAATGGCACTTTCACTCAAACCTAGAGGCAACCGTTTGTTTTGCCTACTGAAATGACTAATAGGCCTTGCCTGGTAAAGAACATAAGAGCCTTGGGAAATAATGCAAACAGCACAACACTACTCTCCTCTATTGAGAATTACTATGCACTAGACACTGTGTTAAATTTCTTATGTAATCTCTCTAGTTCAATCCTTCCTCAACCTTCTGTAGTAATGGTGATTAGCCTTGTTTTATCAGAGGGAAAAAAGAGGCACTCAGGTACAGTAAGCAGCATTTTCAAAAATCATATAACTAGTAAGTGGTAGTACTGGGATTCTAACATAATTCCTTCCACCTGTCTCCAAAGCCGATTCTCATGATACATTCTCTTGTCTTTAAGAGACCAGGTGCTTTCTATCAGGCCTGATATTCAGCTAGTATGTGCATGGTAACACACCAGTAGGGCCACACCAATAATTGGCAGTCAGTGACCATCCTGACAAGTGGGTTTTGTCTTAGTTATTAAATATTTTTAATATCATCCCTATTGTCCTGATTTCCAATGATGCATTTTAGCTCAGCCTAGCCAAAAATCTACTGACACACTCACACTTATTCAAGATTGGCTCCCACTCCCACTCATTACCTAGAGCCAGTCTGCTCCAAATCTCCAACTCTGAAATTTCCTATCACTGCTCCCTATTCTTCTCCTCTCTTCTGCCCTCACTTCCACGAAAGTCTCTGCTCAGCCTCCAGTCCATCAACTCCTTTTGATTCACCCACCCTTTCTTTCCCTCCTATTTACTTCTCTGGATGGGAGAAAAACATGTGAAAGTCCTAGAACACTGGCACTGTGCCTTACTTATGCTTATACTCCTAGAATTGCCAGTTGCATACAGTAGGTGCTTAGTAAATGGTAAATTGAACTGAAAAAAAATTGAATCTGTAGATAAGATTAAGAGTCCCTTGAAACTAAATGGATTATCCCAAATGATGTATTTATTTCTCAATACTTACTCTGCCACCTCTGCACTCGCCTATGGTCTTCAAATATTTTGTGGATAATAAGGATGAGCAAAAATATGAAAACTAGCATTACTAAAATATACCAAGTGATCCTCATGGAACAAGAGAAATCTGCAAAGAATAAAAATACAATAAAACGATTCAATAGATAAGAGGCTATGTGGTGGTGTAGCTGGATTCTAGTACATATCCTGCCCTTAACTGAAAAGCTGAATATATATATATATATATGCAAATTCAACAACATTTCAAAGGAAAAATAATTTCTTACATATTTTATTAGATTTTTTTAACTTAATCTTTTTACTGAACTCTAATGTAACATTGAAAAAATGTTATTTTAAATGGCTAGGAACAATTTGAGCTGAGGAGGATGACACCCTCTAGGAAAGAACACATAAAAGGGTCCGAAACCTCCTTGGTGGGAGAAGTTGAGACTCCTCTCCAGGCCCCACTACCACACAACCTACATGAGAGAAGTTTCTACAAAACCAAGGAAAAATGCCCTACATTAAGGAAAATTAAAGTTGTGGTGGGGAATGGGTTGAAGGAAAAATAGCAAGATGGAAGAAAAGGGTTCGGTAGACTGGGAGGGGCACACAGAACTCCGAGGAAGATGGGGTCATAACAACTTCCGTATGCTGTGGTTATCCAAGAAACTAAGCAATCTAATTTCAGGAAATGTCTCATTTTAATTTTAAGTTGTTTGCTCTCTTGTGCTTTGCTGTAATTCCATTTGGTAGCTTTGTTTTGTCGGCACTTGGGGAAAGTTGAAGAAAGCAGGGCAGGGCCAATTGCAGAACAAAACTCAGCAGGAAGAGCACCTCAGCCAGCAGAGGGGGCAGAAAGGTGGGGGGTGATTCCAGAGAGAATGGTGACAAATGGGAGTGTAAGCCTCCAAAATCTTGGTAGAGAGAGGAATGTCCATAATCTAGGGGAAAGGAATGGCACAAGGCATTTCCTGTGGGGTACTGAAGTAACAGAAGCTAAATATATTTTAACATCACTGTTACAGGGTCACTTGCTCTCCTGATGTATTAAATGAGGGTATTAAAGAAGGAACCTTGACCAAGTGGTTTCCAGAGATCCATTTAGTTCCCAAATTCTAAGGTTAATTTCACTTAGGTTATGTTGATATTAGTTTCACGATCATTCCTATCACTAGGTTAAAACCACACAATAGCAGAGTACCAGAATCAGAGCCAGAATCATTTGTAATGAATAATTTTGGCCCTGGACCAAGCAGCCAAAATGAAAACCTCAAATCCACGATGACGCAGTGAGTATGAGGAGGCTGGGAAAGAAAGGGAAAGACAAAGAGAAAGGGCTGGACTGAGGCACATAAGAGTCCAGAGGAACAACCACACCCCCTTTCCTCAGGAGCTCTCATGGCAATGATCAGATCAAGTGTGTACATTAATTAAACACAGAGTCACCCTAGCCTAAATTTATAAGGATATGGGTAAAAACTTGTTCATTCAAGCAATAGTGAGTCAACATGGGAAAGGTTGTCACCATCCAGCAAGAACTTAGCATGGTCTCCTTTGGTCCCATAAAGACACACTGGACAGCTGACCCACGAATCAATGACTTAAATAAGGGCTACCTCATCATGTCCAAGACACAACTGTCTACTGACTTTTTAAGCCACCTTCTATACCCTTTCCTTGCACAAAAACCACAGCTAGGACTTATGTAACTTAGCAAGACACATAACTTGTTTATACCCCTGGATGACTGCCCCTGTGGACTCATGATCTGGGTATTTCTTTCACAGGACTCTCCGCCACGGGCAGTTGTACATTAAATAGGCAGTCAACATTTATTTAGAGAAGAGGCTAAGTGGAGAAAAGGTAAAAGTTGACTGGGATGTAAGCATTCAGCCTCCCCAATATCATTCCATGCTATACAACTGCCAGATTTGCATTTCTCCCTCAGCAAAATAAAAGCATGTAGTTAACTGGAATAAAATATTTGCAGAGCCCGCGAGAGCCAAGGCAAGCCCAATGACCAAAGTGTCACTGGGCACTGATTGATCAAGCTATAAAACAAGAACCATGCATTCAGCAAATTTATATTGTAATATCCGAATGTGCACAGCTGGGGCCAGGCCAGCCAGTACAACCACCAAAGCACCAGGGCAAATACAGAAGTGTGTTTCCTCACATCCCATGCTGCCCACCTACATCCCTGCAGCCATCTTGGAGAGGGACAAGAGGAAACAGACACGAATCTGAAAAAAGAGACAGTTTATTGTTTCAGAGTAAATTTACCAGATTGGACTATATTTAGTTTCACCCCCTGGCAGGTAGGGCTATCAAAGGAGATCAAATTAGTCTTTGCACAGCAGACTAACATATGATTAATTTTTTAATTTATGCATGGCAAAATGGATATAGTTTTTCCAGAATACAAGGCTACATATTGATGGACCACCGTCATCTTTCTGAATTATGGACCCCCAAAAATTAACTGTCATTTCACTCTCACTGGAATTTATTTTTCCATTAACACAAAAATTAATCCTTTTATAATCATAATAATGGAAATGCTTATTTTTCCTTTATGTGTTAGAAAATGTAAAAAGTAATTAAATGGGTACATAAATATACATTGAAATAAATATGTTTTAGTATTTATAATCCACACCTTTCTATCTTTCAGATTTCATCATAGTTGCCTTCCCTATGCAGCCTTTCCAAAACCTACCTTCCAACCTCACTCCTGAACCAGAGGGACTTGATCCCTCTATTCAGACTTTCTCATATCCTCTCCCATGACCCATATACATACACACAACTTGAAACACCCCCTCATTGCAGAGGCTATAGGGCCCTGGGCAAACTAACTCACAGAAGAAATTTCTTTGAAGTCATATAACTTTAAAATACATACATATTATGTATTTGTGTTTGCTTTAAAATAAACATAATATTTTTAAATAGTTCCCTCAAAAATAATTAAAGTTTTAGAAAAACATTCAAAAGCCATCTGAAAGGCTCCCATATGTCTGGAATATCAAAGAGCACAGCAAATTACTATAGCACCTGTCTCACTGAAAGCGCTTACTTGATTGTTTTACATTTGTCTATCTCTGTGTCCCCAATGCCTGGCACACTGCTAGGCATACAGCAGGCACTCATTAAATGGTTATCTCATACAGTGGTCTTCAAGAGTAGGTTTTATGGGTAAAGTGAAGGTACATTGCTTAGTAGAAAGGATCAACTGTGGTAATTCAGAAGAGGGTGACTGGGAAGTTAATCGGCCTTAAACAGAAGTAAGATATATGTAAGTTTTGTCTTTCTGGCTCCTACGTTTCCCCAGAATCATCCAATGACCCAAAGTACCTAATCTATACCTTGTCTATCTTCGTGGCTTTACAACAAAAATCGCATTTAATCCAGGCCTGGTTCTCATCTCTAAGATTCAAAGTAAGATTTTAATAACACACCACTCTGTGCATGAATATTTACCATGTTAAAATAAATCTCATCCTTTCATACCTAAGTGTAAGAGTATTACTTCAAGCACAGCTAATAGACATGTCCAAAAGTTATTCTGGGGTAGAAGGTCTTCTAGTGCCCCTCAAACCACAACCCATAGATGCCTCTTCTGCCTCTAGGTACAGCTGGGCCCCAGGAAATGCACATTTTGAAAGAAAAATTAACATAAAAGGGCTAACATTTGCAGCCATATTATTCCATCAGTAAAATTCTTCAGCTCTTTGACTTTCAGTGAAGTTAATGTGGTCGCCCTTATTTAATTTCTCTTTTTTCTCTAGTTTCCTTAAAAACTTACTTTTTACATCCATTTCTAGGTGCAAAGAAATGTGTATGCAATTATCCGTGTGGTTCATAATTCTACAAGTATGGTTTATAGACTTTTCTTTGATTGGATCTTCCTCCACGTTTGCTGACCTTCTAGTGTGGGTTTTTAGATGGCAGGTCACATTATATTCTTCCAAGTGGTCAACTGTAGGAACTACAGTGAAGTTAAAATGTTGACAAGGAGAATGAAAATCATTTGCCTTGGCTTCCATTGATCCGCTCATGATAAGAACTAGAAAGAGATTATGAAGATGTTATTTGCAAAAGAGTAGTACATAGTAAGTAAACATGTACAATTCAAAACCAAATTACCTCCTTCCTATACAAAAAAGTAGAAACAAGAAGTTACCTGCACTAAAAATAATGATTGAAGGGCTTACATTTGTAAGATTGTGAAAACCAGGTGACAGCAGGATCGTAATAGACTCAGAGCATCTCAAAGAAAATATAGACATTTCCCTGATGACTTGTGGAACAGATTTTATTTTCCAAAATTGTCACAATAATATTTCTCATCCCACATTACACTAGTTTGCTAAGGCTGCCATCACAAAGTACCATAAACTGGGTGAATTAAGCAATAGAAATGTATTGTCTTATAGTTCAAGAGGCTAGACTTTTGAGATTAAGGTATTGGCGTGATTGCTTCTTTCTGAGGGTAAGCTCTGTTCCAGACCTCTCCCCTGGGGTTTGGAGGTTTGCTGGCAATCTCTGACCTTCCTTGGTTTGTAGAAACATTACTCTGACCTCTGCCTCCATCTTCACATGTGTTCTCCCAGTGTGCATGTCTGTGTTCAAGTTTCCCCTTTTCATGAGGACACCAGTCATATGGGAATACAGCCCACCCTAATGACCTCATCTTAACTAATTACATCTGCAATAACCCTATTTCCAAATAATGTCACATCTGAGATACTGGATGTTAGGACTTCAATATAATTTAACCCATAACACACACATTAACCTAAAATGTTGCCACTACACCATAAATAGGTGGAGTCTAATGCCTTTCCCTTTAAATCTGGGTGGGAGTGTTTGTGACTTGCTTGTAACCAATAAATGCAGAGGAAGTGACATTGCATGGTGAGGCCAGAAAAGGTGAAGCAATTTCCACCTTGTTCTTTGGAATATAATATTGGAGCCTTGCTCCATTATGCAAGAGTTCAACAACTTAAGGCCATTGTGCTGTGGAAGCCCAAACCAGCCCCAGTGGAAAGACCACATAGAAAAGTTCTGAGAAAACCTGAAGAGAGAGAAATGCCCACCTGCCTTTAGCTGTTCCGGCCCCCCTCTGCCTGAGCCCCAGTCACTGTCTAATTCCAACAATCTGGAACACTCCAAGCTAAAAATGCCCAGTTAGGCCCATTCTAAATCCCTGACCCACCAAAAAAACAAACAAACAAACAAAAAAACCAGAATTAATAAAATGATTGCTGTTTTTTTTAAGCCACTGAGTTTTGGAGTGATTTGTTACACAGCCATAACAACTGGGATAACTTGTCAATGCGCTGCTTTTACTTTTGTGTGTTAAATAATCCTTTAACTCACATGTATGTGAATTACAGTGCCATTTTGATGGATTTTAAGAATAGATATTTTGCTTTTGATAACTCAAAGTAAACAAGTGAAGAGTAATATCCCAAAGCCTTGCAAGTCACTCATCAACAGCTACCCCACTGAGTGCTCCAACGCCACTAAACTGAACTTTGGAATATATTTTTAATAACTTAACAGAATAAGGTCATTTATCCTTAATACATTTTATTCTCACTTTCCCTTTGTATTTACCTTTCGAGGTTTGTTCCTGAGAATTCAAATCCACATTTCCTTTGGACTCACAAACCAAACATAAGGAACACATTTTAAATTCACTTATGAAGTCTTGGCAAATCCTGGTGAAGTTTTGAAAGTTGGAGTGATTTAAAAAGATTCCCATCATAGTCTGAGTTTCCCTTACTGGTTGCAGAAACGTCATGAAAGAAAAATTTGAGGAGAGTGAATAGGTGAGATTAGGTTGTAAACACACTTCCAGACATGATAGCTCCAACATGTTTCCTATGAAGGAAAAACAACAAAACAAAACAAAACTCTCATTACTATGAAATTTTGAGGTTTGGGCACTCAAATAAATATACAATAAGCTTCCAGTTTTTCTTAGGCAGATTCTTTGTCATTCCAGCTTATCAGTGACAAGACTTTGTTTTCCATGAATTAACACTATCTACTCCATTTAAATATTTCTTTTAAAAATTTGACAATATTCTCTCTTAATTTTCAGGGAACAGAAGTCCTTATAGAGAAGTGCTTGCAAACTCTAGCATTTTAACCATTCTCTCTTCTGGGAAAGTTTTAATGGACAAACCTTAGGTTGCTCTGAATTCATCTGTTCTAAAATAGAGATTCAAGTCAATTTCCCGGAGATGAATAAGGAATGGAAAACTTGAACGGTATCTGTATGAGTTTCTAAAGGCTGCTGTAACAAGTTACTACAACCTTGGTGGCTTAAAACAAGAAATTCATTTTTTTTAAGTTCTGGAGGCCAGAAATGCAATACCAGTTTTACTGGTCTGAAATGGAGGCGTCCGCAGGACCAAGCTCCCTCTGAAGGCCCTAAGGCAGAATCCATTCCTTTCTCCTCTTTCAATTTTCTGTGTCTGCTGGCATTCCTTAGCTTGTGGCTATATCACTCCCAACTCAGCTTCTGGGGTCACATTGCCTTCTCCTCTGTGCCTCTGTCTTGTACTCTGCTGTCTCTGTCAAATCGCCCTCTGCCTCCCTTTTATAAGGACACCTGTGATTGGATGTAGGGCCCACTAAATAATGCAAGATAGTCTCCTCGTCTGAAGATCCTTAACTTAATCACATCTGTAGAGACCCTTTTTCCTTACAAGGTCATATTTATAGAATCTAGGGAGTAGCACTTAATATCCTAGAGTGGACATCATTCAACCTACTTGAACCTCCAAAGATGAAATTTAATAGGGTAACATAATTTTTATTTTTGTCCGAAGACAAACATCAAATATGGAAATGACGGTATAATAGAAAGAATACAGGAGTTCAAAAGACAAAGACAAGTACTATATCTGCCAAGAAACATGGACAATTTACTTAATCTCCGTGACTCTCATCTTCTCATCAGCAAAATAGAGACAATAACTCTAGATCCTACTAACTTCATGGGTCTATAGTAGCGTCAGGTGGTATTGTGCACATGAAAACACTTTTGAAATTTGTACAAATGTGTATTATTTAAAATGCAAACCCATATTCCAAAGTAAAAATTAAAAATTTATCCTTCATTTAGGTTAGAATTATCTGTGATTTAATTTACACAAGTAATTAAAGCTCACGATATAAAAATCGGGAATCTCTATTTAGCAGTAATAATCAATTAAGGAATAGGTAACCTCTCTTTCAGATATTTCCAGTAGGACAGTTATTTGCTAGTATAAGAAAATAACCAACATGCTCGAATCCACCTTTATGTGTCTTTCTGTGCCATTTCTCATTTAATCATATAGGGCAAACATAAATTTTCTAAATAATGTGAAGCACAATAATAGAATTACTCCATTTTTCAGAATGACCACTTCTAGTCGTACATCTTGGTTCAAACTTCAAAGAAAATCAAGCTATTAAATTATATTAAAGCATTTTTTTTACTTGTGGAATTTCTACTTAATAGTAATTCCATACATGTTTAATTACTGATTTTATTTTTAGTTAATAAATTAAAGGTTCACTACCCTCTATATTTGAAATTGCTTCTATAATAATTCATATGTGATTTCCAGCTATAAAACACATTTCATACTTGAGTTACTATAAAGGTTTTTGGTGTGGAGATGGTATTTTTCTCAAATACACAGTTTTATAATGTATTACTACATCTATAAACACAGTTGTAATAAAATAATAACTAAAAAAAATTGTCTTCAATAATGATGTCCCAAGAGGGAGACAGAAATGCACCATCTGATTGAACTCTATGAGCTTTTTCATATTATTAAAGCACATGAAAAACTTTTTTCTTGCCATCTTTCCATTTTCCTCACTGGAATTTTTCATCTTATGAAATTTTCAACTTTTTGAATTTATGTTCCTATGATATGACCTAGAAGGGAGATAGAGACATTTTTACTGTCAATATTGCAGTCTTATCCTATAAGTAACCAACTGGGCTCCCTAGAATTGATAATGTATCCTTTATATTTAGCTATACGGTCATTTTATGATGGTTTTTAAACCTTAGTTTTAAACAATTCAATTGGAAAAGAAATAGAGGCCATATCCTTTCCTGGTATAATTTCAAGAAATAATTGAATTTTACTCAATCATTTTTGGTATCAGGTTGGCTATATTCTTATCTCTATAAACAAGTATTTATGAATTTAATTACTGCTATTAATATTGCTGAGAGTCAGATATCTAAAGTCTCGCTCCCAGAGACGGAAACACATTTCAGAATTACTCCAGCACTAAGGTGGCAATCTCTCAGGATACAGTATTCTATATATATGGAATACTAAATGGAATTAAGAAAATACATCACAGTGTAGGACAAATGTCCGAGTCAATTATTTTTGTTTTTAAGAAAAGCAATGAGTAAGACTAAAGAAACATGAACTATCTTTATTTTCTTTTTAACTTTTATTATAAACATATATCATATATAAGCATATATAAAATGTATTGTGCTGGTTAAAGAATAATCAAAATAAACACCATGTATCTAGCACACAGATTAAGAAACAGGATATTAGCAACGTCTTTGAAACACTTGATTCCTTCCCATTCCTACATACTCCTTCTTTTCCTGAGGTTAACCACTATCATGAATTTTGTGTTTATCACCCCTTTGCTTTATCTTAGAGTGTTTCCAAAATGTATGTATTCCTAAATAGCATTGTTTCATCTAGCATATTTCAGAAATATATACAAATGTACAGAATATACTGTATTCATCTATGCCTTGCTTTTTTTGCTTAATATGTTTTAGTCATATTGCTGTGTATAGCTGTAGCTAATTATTTGTGGTATTCATTTGAAAAAATATACCACAATTTGTTTATTCTTCTGACAGAAAGCATTTG
Source organism: Rhinolophus hipposideros (assembly GCF_964194185.1). NCBI lineage: Eukaryota > Metazoa > Chordata > Mammalia > Chiroptera > Rhinolophidae > Rhinolophus > Rhinolophus hipposideros. The sequence continues at coordinate 84,039,605 of NC_138047.1, read as the reverse complement.
GGTTGTTTTTATTTTTTGCTGTTTTGAATAATGCTGCTATGAACTATAATTCTAATACATTGCTTGTGCGAATGTAAAATAGTACAACCACTTTGGAACACAAATTTTTAAAAAAAAATTAAACATATATAATACTTGCCACATGACCTGACAATTCTACTCCTAGGAATTTACACAAGAGAAATTAAAACATGTTCACACAAATACCTGTCCATGAATTTTCATGGCAGGTTTCATAGCCATGTTTAGTCACCTTTTTGTGTCCACATCTTATGCTTTGGCTTCTGTCTCTCTCATACAGCCCAAAGATACTGAGAGTCAAGGTTACCAGGAACAGGCCGATGTTCCTGAAGTGACCAATTTGTTCACTGTTGCTTATCCATCTGGATTTGTAATTTCTAGTCATTTTCCCCCTTTGAGAAGTTTTCTGATCAGTTCAATTTTATGTTTTTTTAAGTTTTTAATATTTTATCTCACATTTTATATTTTTGTGCTACCAGTGTTTTTCAAGGTATGACTACAAGAACAGAAGTCTCAACCTTTTGTTGACCTCCAAAAATAAGAGAATTTATAATAAACCTTCAATATGTGACAGACAAGAAAAGCTCCAGAAACTACTATATGTCAAGTCATATTTCCCCAATACCTAGGTATTCCTTTGTTAAGTAGTTGTCAGGGAACTTTGGAAAAAGCATGTGTTATTTCAGACAATACACTTTCAAAATTGTTGCTTCAGGATATTAAATGTAAACTAGGGAATATAAGAAATTTTTGCCACTAGAAATACAGCTAGTGCAGTCATTTTGGAGAAGTATTTGGTAGTGTCTTACAAAAGTAAATATACTCAGGTATTTCACTCCTAGGTAGTTACCTGATAGAAATGGAAACCTATGTTCATACAAAGACTTGTACAAGAATATTCATAGCAGCATATGTATAATAGCCAAGAACTAGAAACAGCCCAGTGGCTAAATGGACAAATGTGGTGTATTGCTACAGTGGCCTACTTAGCAATAAAAATAAAGGAACTATTGATGCACTCAATGGATGAATCTCAAAAACATTACGCTAAGTTAAACAAGCCAGACAAAAATAGATACCGTGTGATGATTCCACTGATATGAAACATAAGAAGGCACAAAACTTAACTATGGTGGCACTGGTCAGAAAGCTGCCTTGGGGGTGGGAGGAGATTTGACAGGAAAGGGCAGGAGGAATCTTCCTGGGAGTGATGAAAATCTGTATCTTGTATGGGGTGGTAGTTACAGCGGTGCATACAATTGTCAAAATTCATGAAACTGAACATTTAAGATCTTTCCATTTTATTGCAAATTATTCCTTTAAAAAAATAGCCAAAAAATAAAACATTGCCATTGTTTCCAAAGATCTTCTTTCACCATTCTTGGATATTCTGTAGCATAATTCAGAAATTTAAAAATATTAGCTACTAGAATAGGAAAGAGTTTATGGTTTCGCTGTCTGATTTGCAGAGACATTGGTTAACAGATGTTGTTTTCATTTAGTCACAGGTCCACCTCTGTTGACAACTGGCATAGACTCAAAAGAGTATCAATTTCAGTAGCAAAACCTCAAACAATTATATTTCTATTTTGGGTCCAATAGTTGATGCTTCTCTAGTGATACTGAGTGGGACAGGGTAAACAAATGCATTGCATCTGAATGATACATCCATGATGTTAACCACATTGGGAACAGGAGAGTCTACAAAGGATATGGATTTGCTCATAGAACATTTGGGGAAGACAATTTAAAATATTTTCTGGGGGCAAGGGGCAAAGTTTTGGATTACTTAGTAGCAGTACACAAATGGCAGGTTTGGAACAGAAGAAAGAGACTGCTGGTTTTACTTGCCAAGCAAGGGAAGACACTGCACACTATGAAATTCTCCACGGGGAAAAAGAAAAGTGGTAGGAAAATGACTCAAGGTAAAGAGACACAGATCTTTTAAGTAAAAGATTCTGCGAAATAGATTTCACAGGCTGCACAACCTAAAAGTTGTAGGTTTGTGATGACATTTTGCATTTCAAAAATGTCAGAGGAGGATAATAATGCCTGGCCTGCCGAAATCAAAAGATGCTTGCAAGGATCAGATGAGAAATGCTTCCTTCAAGAATGTTTTACTTTGCAATATGACTCAGAAAATTCACTCAACAAATACTCATTGAGTGCTGCCTAATGTGACAGGTACTGTTCTAAGTGCGTGAAATATGAGCAAAGCAGACAAAACCTCACTTTTATCGAGCTTACATTCTATTTGGAGAAATCAGGCAACAAAAAACTATACACAATAAGTAAATTCTATAGGTGATAAGTGCTATGTGGAAAAGAAACAAAGCAGTGTAAAGGGGAGATAGCTTACACATTAATGTTTTAGAGAAAGTCATTTTTTCTGTAAAAATAAAGAAGATATGGAGAGAGAGCATTTATCTGCCACTGCAATGAGACAAATAGAAAGCAGCTTAAGCAAGGCTTGCTGGTATCGGAACCTAAAAGATGGGAGAAAGGGCCAGTTCTGCCAAAGCAGTGATAAACATTATGCTATCTTAGATATATATATATATATATTTTAAATATATATATATATATAATATATATATATTTTGCCAACACATTGTCTAAAATATGTATGTAAAAATATTGTGTCCATTTGTAGCCATTCTAAAACTAAAGATTCAGAATATTCAGTAAGAAAGAAAATCCTAAAACAAAGTTGTCAGGGAACTTGGGTAGAAACATGGATTATTTCAGACAATACATCTAGTTACATTCCTTCTTTCTGAACATTTTCAGAATAGTCTGTTGAGAATGATGCCTAACCAAGAATAAGTTGAAATATTTAATGAGTTTCAATGAATTATACGTAAAAGTACTTGTTATAGTGCCTAGTACATGTATAAGTATTTGTCAAATTAAAAAAATTAAAATAGTCATAAAACTACGTCTTAAACCTTATTACTCAGTAAATTTTTAATGAGCCAGTCAACATGAGGAAAATAAAGTACCCAGTTTTGAGAACTAGGATATCACTTTCAGGCAAATTAATTGTAGTCACCCTTAATAACACTGTTTTTCATACTATAGACATAAGTAATGTGTACAAATGCTCATATACTTTAGGATTTAATTCATAAGTAATTAAAGTTCCTTTATCCTTTGTGTTCTTCAATTTCACTGCTCATTATACTACTGTTTCCATCAGAAATTGTAAAATGGACGGGGAAATGAAAGCTGGTACACATAGTTTATGTCAGTTAGACTCTTCAAAGTAAGCAAGGAAGTCAAAACAGCTTGATAAAATTAGGTTGGTGGTGTTTTCACCTGTACTACTCCTGTCCCACGTTGCCACAAATCATCAGGAATACACTTGCATAACTCACTATAGTTCCTGCTTTCAAGAATTTCTGAGATATTTATATGAGTACATTTTATTTGAAAATCAATAGTAATTGCTTTTCTTAGAAAGTGCTTCTGCAAGCAGGTAAGAAGAAATATTAGGTGATCAGTAGAACTCTGACAGTTATTTCTCTTTGCAATAAAAACGGAAGGACTATCTTCCCCAGTCAGGCCTAGGAACAGTCCACCGCACCTTTTTACATTGCTGTTTTAGTCATTACAGTATCATATTTAATTATTTACCAGTCAGTGTTTCCCCTGACTGAAAACTTCAGGAAGGTAGAATTGCCCGGGTGCCTAGGACAGGCAGACACTTTCAAGTGAAAAAAATAAATAAGTAAAAGATCACTGAGATTTATATGAGTTAACGAGGTCTCCTCTCTTAAACATTGTAAGTCCAACAAAAGCAGGTTGACAAATCTCTTGTTCGGTGCAAGTCAGATCCCTTAATTGAATCAAAATATATCCATTCCCTTTTATATCGCCATTATCTGCATGCAGTATAAGTATATCAAATCATTACTACATTACTATCCTAAGATACAAACTACTGTATCTTAGGATGATGGACTACCTTTCAAATAAACTGGAAGTATTAGAATAATCTCTCTTGCCAGTGCGCACCCAATGCAAACTCATTAAAACTTTCAACCACCATTGAAGACGTTTCTCTTCTTTAGTAAATTTAGACTAAATAGCTACTACTGTGTAATTATGATAATTGAATATTCCAAGTAATGATTATTCAGAGACTCGGATACATGCTTGATGAAAAATGATCAAATACGGTGCTCTATTTTTAACACGGGCCTTCAGAGGGTTTATTATTTTGAAATCAAATCTATTAGACTTCTTGAATACATTATTCCTCATTAAGATTCCTTTTGAATTCATTTGACGTGTCAAAGACAGGGTATCAGTGAATAATTTATATGTAAAAATCATGTATAATATTTATCTTAGAAATTAAAGTGACTAGAACTTAAAAAAAAAGGAAAAATACACGAGTAAGTGATAGGGAGGGTGAGACTATACAGGAGAATCTCAAGGTTAATTTTAAAACTTCTAGAATACTCTAAGCTTACCATCTAAGTAATTTTACCAAATACTTTATTTTATAAAATATACTGGTTAACAAATCAACTCATGTCATAAGGCAACTATTATTGTGATTTAAAAATACTTTAAAAAAAGCAAAACAATGATGTGCTCTTAGTTTAATCGACACAGAACTGAATAAAATGAGGTAAATCATTATAAGAATAAATAAATAAAAGCATTGTTATTACATGTGTAAAACATTTTGCCTAATAATCAACTTTTTGTTTATGGTGGCTCTGTGCAAAATTCCTTCTACCATAAAGTGACATCAAGATAAGATGGTGGTTTTCAAACATTTTTGTTTGTAGGCCCGAAGGAGGTTTCCTTTGAAACGAAATTCCCAAATAAGTTTATCACCCCAAAGAGTCCAAGGACATGTATACCGTTTTTGAAACAGGAAAAGAGAAATGGCTATTTTACATCTGAGAAATGGCTATTTTAAGGCAGAAAAGGTAGTACGGAGAGCTGAGGTAATCAGTTATGATACTAAGAAAACAAAAATTATTACCAATCGTGGTAGTCACCAGTTTTCATAAACACTAAACAGTAGTTAGCAAATAGCTTCTTAAATCTTTTTTAGTTTGATTACCTGATTTTCAGTAGCTCCAATCTGATTTTTCGAGGTGCTAGGTATATCTGTATGACCTGCCTAATTAACTATTAAATGAGCTTACTCTCAGCCCACAATAGTTTAAAAATTGAAGTAGGTTATCTCTAGTCCAATTCTAATTGTTCACTTTATATTTTCACTCAGTGAAATAAAGAATTGAAAACATGTGCAATAATTGTTTAATCTAAGTGACATAATGCCAGAAAAACCAAGAGAAATTTGAAAAACTCAATCGTATATGAAATTGTGCAATCATGGTGTTTATTTACCAAAAATATTTTTCTCTGGCTACTTAGCATTATGTATATGCAACATTAAATATTCATTGCAATATGGCATCAAATGTAATTAGCAAAGACAGTGTTACCTAGCCACTTAGCATTATGTATATGCAACAATGATTATTTCAGCAAGTCGTCAAATATAAGGTTTTCTCTGATTTTAATCAAGTTCCTATAACTTTTTCATGATAGAATACAGCATTTTCTTTTTATTTTTTCTTCTTATAAATGCCAGGGAGCACAACTGTAATCCAAACAATCACATTAATATATTTTCAAATCTTTTACTGAAATATAAAAATAGTTTAAATTTACATCTATTTATTTTCCTACTCTAGGTTCCAGCAATCATATCACAACACTCTGAAATATCCAGAGTTCATTTTGTTCCATTTTTCTCTAGTTACAAATATTCACACACATACACCTGCTTAAATTTGGATCCATCTTACTCTAATTATAGTTTGAAAATATCTAAATATTCTTGTTTTGCAAAAAGCAATCGTAAGTTATTATGTGAAATAGTTGTGATGGAGGGAATTCAAGCATTTTTAACATAAGAAGTGTTATTTTCTTAATAAAACAATTCCAGAATATAAAAGCATACTTAAAACTGTTTTTGAAGGGAACTGTTTCAAAGAGCAAAATCATGTGATGAGATTATTGTAAACTTGTGTGAAATTTAGACTACAGATTTTAAATATTTTTTTCAGTTCATTATTGTAGACCACAATAATTAAGTGCTGTGAATAAGGTTATGCTATGTAACAGTCAACTGAAATAGCAAACTCATTTTATTAGTTTTTCAGACAGAGAGCTTCAGCCCATGCAGCATGTATCCAAATGAAGACATTTCCTGTAACGATTAGCTGTCATAATTTTTAAAAATTAGAAAAAGAAAAGATAAATTATAATTACATACTCACCTTTTGGTGTCTTGAAATATTCTGGCAATACTAAAATGAATGCGATCACTATTGCTAAAAGTAATTTAAGGAGAGCTGTTTTTGTCATGTCTATTCACATGACACATGTGTTCCCATCCAGTACATCGATGGCATATTTCTTCCTGCTTTAAGTTTCATTTCTGTGGTACTGTAAGTTTACGCAATTTACCTCATACTTCCTTTTGGGTAATACTTAAAAAAAAAAAAAAAAAAAAAAAAAAAAAGAAGCCTTGAACTGAGACTTCTTCATTTTGAGTCACTTGACATTAAAAAAAACTGCGAATAAGCACTTTCAAACTATCTTCTAAACAAGATAAAGAAATGATATCAAGAAGCAAAGGGGTCTTCATCTAAATTTGAAGCTATTTTCCCATTTACCAATCTGTGTGAGTAAATATAAACCCACAATATACTCACCAAAAATAAAATGATGGATGTCAGTAGTGTCCAGGTTGTATGGACAGCATTCATTCATATACTTATTAAATGATTGTTGACCACTTCTAAGTGCCAAGCAGGCACTGTACTAGAGTCCAATGTTCATAAAACAATATGTCTAAAAGACAGTAAACAGTACAAAATGTAAGGATAAAGACACATACAAAATTTTAGTTCTACTTTATTACCCTGTATAAAAGTAGTAGGATGGGACTCATTATCATTATGTCTATAAACATTGTGGTTATTGTTATAGAATACACATTTTCAGTTCCCATTTCAAAAAAAGATCCTTCATTATGAAAATCCCAGTGAAATAAAGTACTTTGTTTTAGAATATAAATGAAGAGTAGGGAAAAGTCATGGTGAATAAAAAATATGTGCAAATATTTTTATTCCTTTGTTCCTGTTATTGGGTTTTAAAAAAATAATGGTACTGGGTATTCTCACGCTCATTCTCTCTTATATTCCCTTTCATTTATCTTATGTCTTGTTCTTACCCACCCCACCCTGGGCTTTATGGAACAATGGGTGAATGGAGAGTAGGAGACAGGGATATATTGAATATATTGTGTGCATGTATTGTGAGTATAAATTAATTGTCTTTTCTTCTGCTTGGGTGTGGTGATTTGACAGACAGATGGGAATCATGGGTTAAGAGGCTCTAGGACCTGAGGCTAAGAACAGTTAAAATGGGAGTAGGGATTCAAACATTAGACTTATTTTATGAACAACATCAAGAATCATTCAAAGGAAGAGAAGAATTGATGAGATTCATTGCTTGCACTGCTTACTGGACTGAGATATTAGAATAAGGTCCAGATGCGTCTTCAGTAGAGATGCTGGGGGGGAAGGGTGGGGGACCTTGTCCCTTAACTCTTGCCCATCTTACAGGTGTCACTGAGTGATCAGTGGATCCTCTACTCCCCATTTTGACCTGATTTTGATTCCCTTGAACAGTCTAACTCTTATTTATGAATGCAAACATTCTAACCATAATTTTATCAATAAAGATGAAATTGATCAAGGAAGTTTTTACTTCATCTAACACTTTTAAGTCAGTTTAATTCCTCGATCAACTCTTTAAAAAGCAGTTAAACCACTTCTACTTTTTTCCACTATAATTTTGATTTTATTGACATGAAATTTGTTAGTATCTTTTCTTTTCTATGAACATCAATGCTTTGGTTCATTTACTAATTATTTTGTCCATACCAAGTTTTATTGATTTGTGAATTTTTTTGTGATAGTATTTCTTGCAGGCCTTCTCTGCTTCCCATCCCCTACTACCCAATATGACCTCAGGCTGCTTGTTGTATTCTGGAACACCTGGAAGACAAACTTTCCCAGCAGCTCCATGGGTCCTTTGTCAGTCATATGCTGACCCAAGCACTCTGTTCCTGGCTTTGCTGGTGCTGTACAGATAGATGATGGGTGTCAAGAGACCAGTCAGGGTCCCTAAGTCCCAAGCTACTGCCTGCCTGCCCAGAGGATTTTGGGGACCAGTGTCTCACAGCTGGCCTGAAATCCACTTGCTGGACACAATTGTGTCATCTTTGATTTAGCAAATCATGAGAAAATTATGATATACCTATTATATTTAAATCTAATCTTTATAAATACTTTTGATCGTTCTGACTACAGTTACCAACTGCTTAAAGTGTTAGCAGAACTAGCTAATGACAAGTTCCAAACATCCCCGGGTCAAATCCTCTAAAATTCAATGGTGAGGATTAAAATTAAAGGGTCAAAATATCTCACTTTTTCTGACTGTTCTAATGCATCCACTAAAATGTTTTTTAACTGAAATTGCCACAGAAGGAACATCATTAAATATTTGCCTTTTAACCACTGGCAATCACTAAGATTTAAGAATTAAGCTGCTGTTTCTATAGGTAAGTCAACTTAAAATGATAGTGCCTTAGAAGCAAATAAACGTAGGTTGTGCTAACTCTTGATTTTATTTAACTTCTAGCTTTATTTCGAAGATAGAACCGAAGCAACTGAACAATTGGAAACAAACCTGGAGTAGACAAGCATCTAGTGGTATGTAAGAAATTTTCTTTAACAATGTTACTTGTGGCTTTGATTTATATATTAAGAAGCATGGAGATGTAGGAAGCTCTAAACCGATAAGTATGTGACTCTGTTAGAACTTAAGGTGAATATTTCCCCTGAGGAACTAAAGAAGCCAAGGCAACTCCCAAAGCTTGAGAAGTGGGTGAGGGTGCTCCTTGCTGCCTGCTGCTCTTGCTTTGAGGTCCCTCCTTGCATCTGGGCTCTCCTGTCTTTCATACTCCTGTACCATCATCTCTCCATCAATGAAACATGGAAACTCTACAGAATAAGTTCTTTCAAAAGATTTCATTTGATTTTAAATAGTCCCTACATACATCGTAATTCATTTAACCATACTCCAATTATGGCATTTAACAATTTTTTATATAGTAACACAATGTGAATATTCACGTACATAAACCTTTGTGTTAAGTCTGATTATTTAGTAGAATTACTGAGACAAACAGTATAAATATTTTTGAAGTCATTAATCCATATAGATAACTGTCTCCCAGAAAAGTTGTGTCAATGTACACTCTACCTACAGTGTATGAGAGTACCCGTAGATCACCAAACGTAAACACTGGTCATTTTATTCTTTTAAGCTTTCTCAATTTGAAAGGGAAAATAAAGTAACGTTTTTTTAAATTTGCGTTTATTTTACTGCTTGTAAGTCTGAACATTTTTCATATCTGCTGGCAATTTGAAGTTCTTCTCTTATGAATTGTCTGTCATTTGAAGTTCTTCTCTTATGAATTGTCTGTCTTTTATTGGAGCATTCATATCCTTACTGTTGCTTTATAGACCTTTTTCTCGATAGGGAATATACGTCCTTTTCTATGTATGTTGCAAATATTATTCCCAGGTTGTCATATTCCTTTTTGTTTTGTATATGGAGGGTTTTTTCCTCTCCAACTATTTTATGACAGAATATAAAATATGTACTTTAAGTAGATTATGTACTTAAAAGTTTATGCCGAGAGACACAGTTCTTCCTCATTGTATTTATAACAATATGCCAAATAATTCATAATTTACCAAGTAGTTTATTCTTTAATGCAAAATTTACTTGCAGCCTGATTTTGTCTATCTGGAATGCATAATAACAAACTAGAAAGCCTGGCCATTTCCCTAACAATGGAAACATCTGACCCTCAAATAACTTGTTAGAGAGAGTTGATAATAATGGTAATGGCCCACATATGCATAGTTCTGTTCTACAACTTGCATAGCACCTTCACAAATATTAGGTTATAAAAGGAGAATGCCTCCAAATCTACAATTACTCACCCACGATGGGCTTCTCCTTCTTCCCTCAATAAAGGAATAAGAGATTACTAATTCTAAAACACAAGTGATTGTTGCTACTGCATTAGTGTTTAACTTGCCTAAGTCATGTATTTCATATTAGAGACTCAGGTTCTCAAAATATTTTAATGTATCTGTACTTCTAATGAAGACTGTAAGTCTTGTTTAAATAATTCTATATTGTGTGCTAGATACAAATTCTTAAAATTAGAGAATCCTTTATTTCAAAGAGCTGCTCTACCAGGAAAGCAAGAGCAATATACTTTAATATATATATAAAATATATATATTTTTATATATAATATAAATTTATATTAAATTTAAATATAAATTTATGTTAAATATATATTAAATATAAAATTATATTAAATGTATATATTTAATATAGTTATATAATATATATAAAATAACAGCCTTAAAATGATGGTTGCATCTAATTTTTATGAAGTTATCTCTTATTATATGAAATATATACTGGTATGTACTTTATATGAGCAATGTATTTCCTTCTTTTTTCCTGGTTGAAACTATCGCCAATCCCTCACTATATTCTGTATAAAGATTTTTTAGGGGTCAACAAAGCAGTGGTGGATGACATTTATTGAGTATTTACTGTGTGCTATTGCACAATATGGACTGTCATATATGGATTATTTTTTTCAATCTCCCATTGACTCTCTGATGGAGTTACTATTGTTATTCCAATTTTAGAGGCAAAGAATGTGAGGCATAAAGAAGTCAAGTATGTAATGTGCTCAAAATCACACAGTTAATAAAGGGTAAAGCTAGGCTTCAAAGAATCTGACTGAGACTCCATCCTCAAACTATGTGATAACATCTGTCAAGAAGAGTCACTTATAAAATAATAATAGCAAACACAAATATAGCCCTTACCGTATGCCAGACACTGCTCTAACTCAGGGTATCTCATAGGTGGTTCTACTGACATTTTGCTCTAGATAATTCTTTGCTTGTCGGAGGCTAGCCAATGATTGTAGTATGTTTAGCAGCAGATGCCAGTAGCAACCCTCCCCCACTTTTGACAACAACGACAAAATGTCTCTGGAGATTCCCAGATATCCCTGTGGGGGCAAAATAGCTCCCAGTTGAGAATCACTGCACTAAATGCCTCATTTACATTAAGTCATTTTATCCTTACAACCCTAGGAAATAGTTACTATCATTGTTTCCATTTTACACCGGTTCTATTCTAAGTAATCTAATCATCCAGAAAGTGACTTTAAAAGACAATTCATAACCGGAATCAGCCTAATTACTTTTAATTGTGTTGCTTGCTGATAAACTGTCTGCTTTGGCAACACAGAGATGCTTGGATTAACACATTTGGGGGGGGGATAATCTCGTATTAATGAGGTCTGCCTGAGTATGGAGAGGGTTTGGAAAGTTCCAATGTCCTCATTTCATTTTGTGGCTTGTTCAACAAATATTTGCGGCATACCTGCACAATGACAGGCAGCGTTCTGAACCCCAGAGATGAAGTAGCAAAGGAAGTAAAGTTCCTGCATTCACAGGCTAGCGGGAGTGTATATTCCAGTGACAGACAGGAGTCAGATAATGACAATAGCTTATTTTCAGATAATGTTAAGAGTTCCAAAACAAATGATGTGCGAAAAGAGAGTCGGGCAGGGCATATGTAGGTTTAAATAAGGATGTGAAAGAAGGCCTTGTATATTCTATTTACAAGACATGGGGGGAAAGGCAAAACTACAGGGACGGAAAACATATCAGTGATTGCCAGAGGCTGAAGGTAGAAGGAGGACAGGAGGGGAACTTTTAGGGTCATGGAAATGTTTTACACCTTGATTATATCTTGATGATGGTAGTGGTTACACAACTGTAAGCATTAGTTAAAACTCTAGGACTCTACACTAAAAAGAATGGATTTTACCGTAGAGAGATTATAACTCCATAAACATAATTCTCTGCACACAGGCTTTTCTTTGCCGTTTTAGAAATGGAGATTGTTGAGAAAGGGGCTGGGATGTTGTTTCTGGGGTTGGGAGTATGCACTAGAGCTTGAACTTCATTGAACAGAATTCCAGAGAGAGCCTCTGGCCCCTCAGCAGGAGACTACAGCAGTGCCCCTGCTTCCGCTGTCAGTGGCTGTGGCTAGGTTGTTGCAAAGAAACCCAGGGCACGAGGTCACGCAGGAGGTCACCCCTTTAGCAGCCTGGTCAGCCAGGGCCACTTGGGAAGTACAGTCAGACTCTCAGTGAACCAGAAAAGGTGCTCAGCTTTGCTCAGGCCACAGGCGGCTGTGGTTCACTGAGCTGCTTTCTCTTTGTTTACCTCTCCTCTGTGGAACATCTGGTTTGATCGGCCACCACTGTTCAGAACACTCACTAGGCAGAGTTCACCTGAGGCCTTCGCACACAGGCTGCCTCAGAGGTGTCTGGCCTTCTCCTAAGCAGCCCATCCATGGCTGCTCTGCCTACACTGTCCCCACCCTAATCACCTGCAGCAAGAAGGGCAGTCTTGTTTTCACTAACACTGATGGCTGCACTGAGATAGCAGCCTATGCTGGAAAGAACCCATTGGGGCCACTTTCCTTAAAAGGAATATGAGGCTGGTTGTCTGCACAGCCATTATACTCAGAGACAGGGAGGTTGGCGGGGGGGGGGGGGGGGGGGGGGGGGGGGGGGGGGGGGGGGGTCGGGGAAGGACAAGAAGAGAAACCACCCTGGAATGGATTCCTAGGACCATTGAAGTATTTCAGCCTCTGGGAACAAAGTTTCTGACAACTGAAAGAAATCTTATCATTTGCAACAACATGGATGGATCTAGAGAACATTATGTTAAGTGAAATAAGTCAGAAAGAGAAAGACAAGTACCATATGATCTCACTTACATGCGGAATCTAAAGAAAAGAATAAGTGAATGAACTAATCAGAAACAGTTTTGGGGACAAAAAGGAAAAACTGAGAGTTGTTAGATGGGGGGGGAGGATAAGGGAAAAGGTGAAGGGAGTAGGAAACAGTTGTTAACCACAAGATGGCCTCAGGGTTTTTGAAAATTAATTTGGGGAAAGTAATCAATAATGTTGTAAAGATTTTGTTGGGTGTCCGATGGACACATGTCCCATTTGGGATACCACCTCAGGGATACTGTAGATGCCTGATCATGGCATTGTACACCAGAAGCTAAACAATAATGAATGCCAACTATAATTTTATATATATAAAGTGATGGCTCGGTGCGAGGTTGGAGGGATAGTGGATGGGCGGAGGGGGGTTCACAGTGTGAGGGATATAAATGATGAACGTCTGAGTAATACCTTGTCTTGTACACCTGAAACTAATAAATTTAAAATAAATAAATAAATAAATAAATAAACTCATAAAAAAAGTTTCTGACAACTAATTTGACACTGAAATGCATTATTATGTTAATTCAATGTATAGACAGAAAAGCACAATCAAAACATTCTTCAAGATATTAGAATATAACAACCTGACTCTAGGAAATTGAGTAAAATCGATTGCTCAGTATGAAAGTATTCAGTGCAATAGGTCCAATCTAAGATAAAAAGAACTGACTGCAACAAGAAGGCATTTCAATATCAAATTATGAATGCATTCCATTCCCCTCCCCTGCATCCCTAATGAAATACAAGAAATAATATTACCCAGATTCAGAAGAACCCTCTTGTTACAGCCAGTTCTTTTTATCTGAAACTGGACATGTTTGACCTAATGCTTTCAGGCTCTGAGCAATTGATTTCACTTGAGTTACTCAAGAGTCAGAGGTTGTTCATGGATGGACCTAGAGGGTGTTATGCTAAGTGAAATAAGTCAGACTGAGAAAGACAAATACCATGTGATCTCACTTGTATGTGAATCTAAAGAACAAAATAAACAAAACAGAAAAAGATCCATAGATACAGAGAATAAGTTGATGGTTACTAGATGGAAGGGCGTTGGGGAGCTGGGTGACAAAGGGGAAGAAATTAAGAGGAAAAAATTGGTAGTTACAAAAGAGTTAGGGGATATACAGTATAGTGTAGGGAATATAGTCAATAATATTGTAAACAATACGTATAGTGTCAGATGAGTACTAGACTTATCGGGGGATCACTTTATAAATTCTATAAATGTCTAACCACTGCACTGTACACCCGAAACTGATATAGAATAATATTTAATGTCAACTATAATTTTTAAAAAAATAGTCATGGGTATGTCTAGTACAGCATAAAGACTATAGTCAATAATATTGTAATAACTGTGTACCATGTCAAATGTGTATTACATGTAGACTTACTAGGGTTATCACTTTGTGATGAAGGGTTAAAGTGATACCACAAAGTGATAAAGGGTTATCACTTTGTGAGGTATATAAATCCCTAATCACTGTGTTGTTTTCTATACCTGAAACTACTAAAAAAGAGTCGGAGGTTGTTATATGCTAAAATCAGGACGAATGCTTCAATGGTGTTTTTTGTCTCTTTATACGTATAATCTGTAAGTAACACTGTTTCTTGATTTTCTTGGGGATGGAAGGGAGGAGAATGAAATGCTTGTCTTCTTTCCTCTTTGTACTGCTTAGAGCACTGACTCTGAATGTCTTCGAATGTGTATAGTACATGCCCCCTTCCATTCACCTGCTGTTTCTCTCAGGTCAGCTGCTTGTTACTCAGCCAGAATGTTTCCTCAACAATTCTGTGCTAAGTATAGTCACTGAATATAGAATGCAAGTGTGAACACAAAGGGATGTGTGCTTTGCAAAAGAACAAAATGGAGGAAGAATAGGAAGCATAATGATTGATAAGAACTTTTCAGTTTATGTCTCTGTCTGATTCATCTCTGTTCATTTTCTCCCCCATAACCACTAGCACCATGTCTTCTATGCTGTAGGCCTCTTCATAATATTTGGTAAATTTTGCTGAATGAATATTCTATAAAGCAAACCACCAGCACAGTGACAAACCTGAGTGCTTAGCCTTGTAGAATGGTGATAAACATTCTCTGAGAACATTAAAATGAAAGCCAGATTGAGTGGTTCCTGTCTGTTAGACAGTGAATCAGGAAGTAATATATCAAATATGAAGATACGTTTTGGAACATTTTTTGACTCATAAGAATTCAACATCAATAAGTAGTCTTGTAGTTTTTATTTTTAAAAAGCAAAGCAAGTACAATTGAGATGCTAGAAGAATTTTTTTTTTTTTTGCATGGAAATAAAGACAAGTACTTGTGTTCATTCCTTGCCTTGTGAGTTTATGGAATCCTAAGTTAAGGAACTTCTAAAGTTTCATGAAACTGGTAGTGTAATACTACAAATTAGAGGAAAGTTCCTGTCTGTGAATACAATAGTGTTCAGGGGGAAAAAATGACCATTCTCTAACTGTTGTTAATTCTCAAGGCTTCATATGTGAGGGGTGCATTCATTCATTCATTCAACAAGTATTTGTGAGTGCCTGCCATCACAGACCCCTCAGCTGGTCAGAGAGACAGACGCGTTAACAATGTTTGCAGCCCATCAAATACCTGCTGCGATAGGAGCACGCAGGGTACTACGGGGACCCAGAGGAGGAACACACTCAGCCTAGAAAGTTCAGGATTAAGATTACCAGAGGAAGTGACCCTTGAGTTGAGTCTTGAGGGATTTACACAAGCAGAGACTGGAAAGGCAGGGCATTCTAGATGCAGTAAACATATTTAAAGGTAGAATTATGATAGAAATTATACATTCTGGACACTGAAAATCATCAATGAGCACAGGCCTGGAGAGGTAAAGAGGGGTTATAAAGGATCTTACAACCATGCTAAGATGTTTGAATTTTACCTTGAAGGCAACAGAGAGGCACGGAAGTGCATTAAGCAGTGTCCTGAGGGATGAACAGAGTTAGGTTTGTATTTAAGAAAGGTTAGGGAGACTGGCAGCATGAGTTTAAATTCATTTTACAAAATACCTTTTTTTTTTGCCAGTCAGGGAATGTGGTCTGATTATAGGAGGCGTACTCATAAATGGGTGGATGGAAATAGAAAACGCACATTTCTTCCCCATATCCCCAGTGCTGTGTAACTGTGTAGGGCAAGATTTTTTTTTTAAGTTGGCTTAATCACTTTATCTCAGTTATGCCATTTTGGTGTGCACGGTGACAGTCCCCTGGCAGCTGCTGTCAGCCCTCTCCTACCCACCATGATCATTAACCATAGAGCGTGAGCCAAGCCTCGCAGGACTGTAGTGAATGGTTATAAGCTGTAGGCAGGGCTGTGGGGCAACTCCCACAAGGCCCAGGGTCCTCCAGTTCACAGCCCATGCTGCTCTGCCTGCCAGAGGTCATAGCTTTCCCATGTGGGTGCCAAGCAGACTTTCGTGGTGAGGCATCAGGTCTCTGCTCGGGACTGGGTCTGACAAGGCCACGTGTGATATGGTGGTATACACTGGACTGTGGGTGGACACACCTGCAGGGTCCATCCTGGTTCTGCTGCTGACTTTCTGGGTAGCTTTAGGCAAGTCACGTTTTGTTCCTCAGTCTGTCTGTTTCCTGATTAGCATTGCTAGTGAAGTCCCCAAGAGTCCCTCCTAACGCAGACAGGTGCCAAGCTTGCCACCTATACTAAATCATGACTATAGCTCTATGCTTCCAAGGCCAAGGTGTGCCTGCTGCTAGTGGGGCATCTCTCTCCACAGGGATGCCCCTGCCTCTAGCGCTCCCTTCTTAAAACTGGGGCGTTCTCCAGCAAGAACCCCTCAGGCTATCAGGGCCCAACTTCACTGTCCCTGTTGCCAAGCACTGCCAGGTACCTGTCCCCTGAGAGGGGCCTCCCTGAAGGCCTTAGAAAAGGTTCCAATTCCTAAGATCTAAGTCATGTGTTATTGTGAACAGAATTTATTTTAGAAATAATTGTGTCTTTTTTTTTAATCTTTGAGATAATGTATTTTTTAAAAAGAAGATTTGACAACATCGGCAAGTCTGTGGTTAAGAAATCAGGTTGGAAATCAGAAGAAGCAAAGAGTCTTTTTAATATTATAGGGGAGTTCTTATGTGAATACTCCGGGGACTGAAAGGAGTGATCTGATAGTGGGCTTGTAAAGAACTTTCCTTCACGTGTAAAGGGAGTTCTGCTTAAAGAAGGAGCATTGTGTCAGTCCCCAAAGTCATGTGATTGTACTGGGACTATGCCATATCTCTTTTGACCAGAAGTAAGAATTAAACAGGAGTACAAATGAGGTTCTTAGCCTTGATTATGATTGGAATAAGATGGATGGCTCCCATATCAATGACCCTACCAGGTGGAGCAAGAAAGGGAGTGAAGAGGGAAGGAAACTAGGCAGATTGCCTGCAAATTTAGAACTTTTCTTTGGGGATGGAAATTTGTTCCTGGAATAATGAAAATTGTAGAAGACTAGATGAACAGATGAACGGAGTTACAGGTGTTGCTTATATTTTCCATAATAATTTCATTTTCAGTCTCCTTTAAATTTTAGTAAAGTTCATTTTGAAAATTCTAGATTGGCTTGGGTGTGGTAAAGGAAGCCAAGGAAACTTTCTTTTTTCTTTTGAACAAAGTTAAAAGGGGGAACAAGTTACCTTGGGGAACCAAAAGAAACCAGAATGAAAAACTGAGGTGAACTTCAAGGGGACAAATTTTGGATTGGATTTAGATTGTCACCTAGCTCTCCCAACCTGGAGAGTCTCCTTCCAGGGGTATGATCTGCTCACACCTTTTAAAACTCTGTATATACTGTGTTTCCCCGAAAATAAGACCAGGTCTTATATTAATTTTTGCTCTAAAAGATTCATTAGTGCTATGGTCGGGGGATATCATCCTGAAAAATCATGCTAGGGCTTATTTTCTGGTTACGTCTTATTTTCCGGGAAACAGTCATAGGAGGGTGTTTTGTATCAAAACATGGATAGAATCAGTACAGCTAAAAGTAATCTTAAATCCTTTGAAAAAGATCCCATTCTTGCGATCCAGTTTTGACCATAGATACTGTACATAATGATATTTAAGCCTTTAATCCTCCACACCCACACAACTGGTAATAAAGGCAGAAAATGAAAAATCAAGCAAAGAAAAGTCATTTCTTTATTAAGAGCATCTACACATTAGGATGAAGTTCTGCTTGCTACGTATTAGCCAGATGAAAACATTAATTGTTAACCTTACCATCACGGTCATTGTCAACTAAATTTATTTGAGCACTCATAAAGTAGAGTCATCAAATTTTAGGTTAATTTATTCCACTTCTGATTCATGCTACATTATTTCATCTTAGGGGTTAATATTAAGACTTGAACAGCATTTATTGATTCGTCATTACTCTCCGATTCTATGGATCCATTTATCGGCCAAATAGTAAGATCTCAGCATAAATTCTTAACTGTGAATATTTCTTCAAATTCTGTTCTTTAATATATTGCCAGAATGAAAGATTAAAAACAGCCATTTCAAAATCTAATTTTAAAAATGGGCTGTAGTTTAGATCTTATTAATATTCCAAGTCATATAACTCAGCTATAAGACAAATTGTATGAAAGCCCTTTGGCCATTTACGAAGGAGACTACAAGCTACCTTTCTTATGTGAAGCCATTCATTCATTCAAAAAATATTTGTTGAGCATATGCTGTGTGGCAGATACAGTAATAGACACTGCAGGTGTAACGGTGAACTAAACATACAAGGTTCTGCTTTCATGGAACTTACATTCCAGTAGTAGAGAGATGATACATGTCTGGTGGTGCTAAGTGCTGAGAAATGAGGAGATGGCGATTGCGGTGGGTTTGCAAATTTATACAGGATAGTTAGGAAAGGTGACATGAAGGAAAAGGGAGACTGTCCTATGAAGAGCTAAAAGCATTCCAGAGAGAGGGACATGCAAAAGCTTCCTGGCAAGCACTTGGTGTGTTGGCAGAAGAAGGAGTCCAGTACGGGGAACAGCCTGTAAGCAAGCAAGGTAGGAACTGAGGCCAGCAGTAGGGTGCCAGATCAAGAGGGATGTTTCATTTGATTTGCTTTTATTGGGGGTGATGAAGCAAATAAACTGAAAAATACTGATTAGTAAATCAAAGAGAACAGATTTTAGGACAGTACAAACAACATATTTAATGTGAAAAAGAAAAGGGTGCATGGAAAACCCTATTTCTTAAATTAGGATTCTTGTTTTCTTGCAGTTGCAACGTGATTTTATTGCAATGCTTTTCTAGTCTTTTTCACTGTAAACCCAAAAGACTGAATTAAAATTCCAAAACTAAATGACAAATGAGGGGGAAAGTAGGAGGAGAATGTCATCTGTTGTTAATGTGTATAAATGTTGACACTGAAAAATCAAATGAGGGCTAAAAAATGTACCAAATTCCAAAAATTCAGGCTATGGTTTTATACTTTTGTACTTAAAGACAATGCTACTGAAGTAATTTTTACCTATGATTGCAAAGGTGGGATGCGGCATCTCTTCCAGGTGGCTCTGATAAAAAAAAAAAAAATGTATCCTGTGCTTTGTGGTTGGAGCTTTCAGTGGTAGATTTTGTGATGCATCTCCTTCCTGATGGTGACAGTTTAAAATCAGCTCTTCCTCTTTCTTTTGAACTAGCAGTCCATGTCAATGCTTTATTGTTTTACATTATGTTGTGTGTGTTTTCTAACCACTTCCCCCAGTGGGAGTGTACAAAATAGATCCCTAAATAGATCTCCCAGCCACTCCATGTAGTTGCCCCAAGTTGGCTATATTATTCTGCTGATGACTTGATCCATCAGGCTTCTGGATCACTTGCTTGTATTGGATTTTCATTACGGAGACGTACTGAAAATATCCTGAGCAAATGTCATTTTGGGGGCAAGGAATGACCACATTCAACCCTGGACAGCATACTCCTAGTTCGTAGTAACAAGCACTGAATCTTCAAGTAGTGAACATATGCATTACTTGGAGAATCAAAAGCAGGTGGACATTTCTTATGAGCTCCATGGGGGCAGGCAGCTTAGCTGTTTTGCTCTAGCCTGATTATGAGTTAACATACATATGTAAAGCGCTTTAGAGCTGTGTCTAGCGTATAGGCGCTGAGTAAATTGGTTGTTATTTTCAGCACCTAGTAGAAGTTCAATATATGTTGGGTAAAATAAACAAGGAATCTACTTTTGTCCAATTCCTATTATCCCACCATTCGAGAATGATGATTTATGACCACAGCGTTGAGGGTCCTAATTGCTATGGCACAAATCCATACCTGGAGCATGATTATCGGACTGGGGAATCAGCCTGATGATTGCAAGGGCGAGGCTTGCAAGGGCTGGAGGAGAGGCAACTCTCGGTGAGTTTCCTCAAAGCTCAAGAACAGTATGCTCCTGTTCACCGAGGAATCAAAACCCACAGGCCCGGTCTCTGATCGCTTTCCAGCCCTGCAGAGGGACTTCTTACCAAACTTCCACCCCCAGGAATTCCCCAAATCCCAGTTTCCAGCGGCGGGGAACAACCGGAACCTTTGTCAGATTCGCCGCACCCTGTCCCGCCCCCTCCCCCCAGAACCCCGCCCCGACTCACGTCCCCCTCCCCCACGAGTTCCCCAAACCGCAACCGGCGCCCCCTCCACTTCTTCCCCAGGCCCCGGCGGTCGGCCGGCGCCGCGCGCGGGGAGAGACACCGCCGACCCGGAGGCGGCGCCGGCCTCCCTGGGCTCGCGGAGGGCGAGGAGGGCGGGGCCTGGCGAGAAGGGGCGGGGCCTGGCGAGAAGGGGCGGGGCGGGCAGCCGCTGGCGCGGCGCCGGGACTGACAGGCGCGCGGCCGGCCCCCCACCCTCTCGCCCACCCGCCCCGCCGAGGTTGCGGGAAGAGCTCGTCCCCCCGGGACTGGGGAAGCCTGACCGAGGGGGAGCGGCCCGCCGCGGGCCGACCTGCACCGGGGGTGAGGCTTCCAGAAAGGGGTTGGGGGCGCCGGAGGGGCCGAGCATCCCTCTGCGCAGCCGGCCGGCCCCTGCCCCCCGCCGGCCCTTGTCCTCGCGCCCGGCCGCCCCGCCGTGACCCCCGGCGGTCTCAGGAGCCCGCGGTAAGTGCGACTTCCTCCTCCGCGTCCGAGTGGGGGCCGCGGCGGAGCGGCCACGTGACGCGGCCCGCTCTGGTCCCCCACGCGACCCTCTGGCCGGGCCTCGGCGGCCCGAGTCCCGCTGGGCCCTCCGGGAGGCGGCTCCACGACAACTCTGTCCCACCGGGTGGGCCGGGCGGGGACTTCCCGAACCGCGTCCGGGGCTCGAACCCGGGGCCAGCCTGGCCGCGCTGCCGAGAACCCTGGGGAGGCTTCGGGCCGCGCTCGAGTTGTGCAAAGTTAAGCCTGCGAAGGCGTGGACAGCTGTCCAGAGTCGTTGCTCTTCCCCGTACTGTTCTAGTAAAACAAACTGGAAACCATTTCCGATTTTTTCCCCCATTGTTACCCGCACTATCATAATCTAAGTTTTAATTTTAAATAATTGCCTCACCTGGAGCGTGGAGAATCAGAAAGGGACTTTATTTCCGTTTAAACCGGCGTCACTGATTGAAACTTCTTTTAAGCTTGTCAGTGTATACTTTGGGAGCAAAAGTTAAGGAAGTTTGCTGCATCAAAGAGCAAACCCTTACTGCCACCTTTATTGTTCCGTTTGATTTTGAAACATATATTTGAATAGTTGATACGTTCGCAACATTCAAAAGGGATAATATATACCAAGTCTCTGCCCGCCCACTCCTGCACCCCCGGCCAACCGATATTACCGGTTTCTTGTGCATCCTTCCCGAGAGTATGTATGTGCGCTTTAAAAAAATGAAACTTTTGTGTATTATTAGTAAAGTGTCTCGCAGTTATTGGTGCCCAGTAAATGTTCATTTTCCTCCCGTTTAGAAGACAGTTTAATAAGTCTGGTTACTAGACCACTGAAAAAACAAGGACTTTTTTTCTGGTTTTAAGCATTTGCTGATTTGACTATATTGTGATTGTCTGTGTTCTATTGGCTTGCCATAACTCTGTGATAACATTTACACAAAGTGAATACACATATTTTGGGTAATGGGGCAGGAAGGAAGAAATCGACTTGAAATTGTAATATAGTTACTAATATATTTCCAAAGTGACTTGAAGCAACTTAGTGTCCATATAGTACCATGGCAGGAAAAAAAGAATACAGTTTCTGGAAAAGGTAATACTACCATGTTTCCCCGGAAGTAAGACCTAGCTGGACAATCAGCTCTAATGCATCTTTTGGAGCAAAAATTAATATAAGACTGGGTCTTATATAATAAAATACAATATAATATAGTATAATACATAATATAATATAATACCCGGTTTTATTTTACTATAAGACAGGGTATAATTTAATATAGTATAATCTAATATAATAATAATAATAATAATATAATATCAGCTCTTATATTAATTTTTGCTCCAAAAGACTTATTAGAGCTGATTAGAGCTGATTTTCTGGCTAGGTCTTATTTCGGGGAAAACAGGGTAAGTACATGCTATAAGATCCTGTACTCGAGGTGAATCACCGTATTGGCTCTGGGCTTCCTAGCAACAAGGAAAGAGAGAGCGAGAGAAAGTTTCAGTGAGGACTGAGAGGAACATTTTCTCACTGGCCCTCATTAAAAGGGGATTGTGTGATGCAGTTAACATCTTTAAAATATCCCTACAGAAAATAATGAATTTTAGACAACAATATTCTTCAGTATAGGACAATCGTAAAACTCAAGATAAGTTCTCTGAAGGCTTAATTTGAACCATTCATAACATTTAAAATGACCTAGAACAATATTTCCTAAACTATGTCCTAAGAAATGAGAAATCAATAGTTTATTTCTTGAAGTAACATTCAGAGCTCAAATACATTTGATGTAGCTGGGTTAGACAAATTTCAGTAGTTTTTTACTCAATTTCTTGGCTAATGTTCAAATTTACTCTTTTAAAGGGGGATATGTTTTGTGACTTTTTCCAAATTTATTTGACTGTAGAACACAAATGGAGAGCCACTGAACCTGTAGAAATGATGGATTGCCTATACTTCAGGCCGTTCTTCATGAGTGTTTCTTACAACTGAGGTTTAGTAAAAATTGGAAAGCAAAGAGTTTGCAGTTAGCCAATTTGGTAAAAACCAAAGTGAAGATAATCTAAAAGTCAGTTTTTAATATACTACATTTCAAAGGTAAAGGCTATTTTACCCCTGGATTCTTTCATAGTTCTTCATTGTTCTGCAATTGCCTGTTGGAACAAATGATCTCTAGAACTCCTTATTCTGTGTTTCAGGGTACTAAGGATCTTGCATTAGACTAGTTTTCAGCAAATAGAATTCCTTAAAGAATGACTTCAATTATTCTCTGATGTAAACACGTGATTAACACATTCTTTTCATCACAAACACTATTGATACTATTTTCTATTAAATCCTAGAATTCTGTAGTGGTGGGAGACCTCAGAAAAGCATGTTACTTAGTGTAAAGGAATTTGGAGCCAGAAAATCTCGGATTCTGCCACTAATGTGCAGGGTTGTTCCTAGCTAGGGTTTCCAGGTGGGAATTCCCACCCGTTTTCGTGAGTTTTTTTCACTCTCCTGTTCCCGAATCCTGAGAAAAGGTGGTCGCAAAATCGGGAAAATCGGCTCCTTGAACCCAGTAATACCCACAATGGTAAATAAATGTACTACTCACAATGTATCTCTTAGACATTTTTCCTGTTTATCTCTAGGGTTTCCGGGTGGGAATTCCGCCTGTTGTCGGGAATTTTTTTCGCTTTTCCATTCCTGAATCCCGAGAAAAGTTGGTTGGGAAATTGGGAAAATCGGCTCCTTGAACCCAGGTGGTTGGTAATATCGGCCGTCACTTTGTGGAAACGATTTATCGTGGAGAACAGAAAACAGTTTATATCTCGGGAGTCGGGAACAGGAAAGCGAAAAAAAATTCCTGAGAATGGGTGGGAATTCCCACTTAGAAACCCTATTCCCAGCAAGTTTATGAACCTCTCTGAATCTGTTTCCTTATATGTAAGATTAGAATGATGACAGCATCCAATTTATTCAATAGATGTTGAGAATTTAATACGTAGGTGCCAGGTAGTAGAAAAACAGCTTTAAGGTGCAAATGAAATAATGTATCAAGAATATTTTACTGTCTAAATATTTGAGTAGATGGCAAGAGTTTGGAGGGCAAGGAATATCACCTTATCCAAATGTACTTGGTTCCTGAGTTTCAGCTAGCAAGTAGCGTAAGTTGAGAGAATGAGGGTTTAGTCCAAAAGTTTCTTTGAATCCATTCAGTTTCTATGTTTGGATTTTGAGAGTTTGGGAATGAGGGACACTTCTATAAAAATCTTTTATAAATACTGCAGTACTATACAAAATGTTACCATTCTGAAAATGAATAAGGACCAGAGCTATTCAGTGTCTTCACTCCACTTATGAGAAAAGAGTTTGCTGAGTAGATCCTGTAGGGTAAATTATGCTAACTAAGGTAGTAACAAAGGATCCTCACATCCTAGTGGTTGAAAACAACAAAGATTTATTTCCCAGTCACAGCCATGTCCAATTAGGGTCAGCAAGAGAGCTCTGTTTCAGGTAGTCATTTGGAACCGCAGGTAGTCAGAGGTCCCATCTCAACACATGCTTCCACAATTGTTAGGACGGGGGGGGGAAAGATGTGATGAATTGTACATTGGCTCTTAAAGGCTTCCACCTCGAAGTGACACATTTCATTCTCATTGCCATTTCATTGGCCAAACAAGTCAAAATACTACACTTATGACTTCAAAGAGGCGGGGGAATGCAATTCTATCATGTTCACAGGAGGAGAACTAGGATAGTCTGTGGACAGTCTTGATGGTTACTACACTAAGCAGGCATTATTGTTCCATGAGTTAACGCAAAAGCTGAATAAATCCAAATTATGTTTTTCAGCATTCTATTTAGAAAATAGAAAACAGGATTTCTTTGTTTGTGTGTATGTGTGTTTAATCATAGACTTACGCTAATGAGAATTATAAAGAACATCTTTTATTCATTAGAAATGAAAGCTTTTGGAAATGCCACAATTAGATGTACTATTTTGACCTAGTTGATTTCATTCTTTTTGAATTCTATGTCCATTTAGTAAACATTTGTTAAATGTGATGTGTGTAAGGCTCTGTGTTAGATCCTATGAGGATAAAGATGAACGGGAAGTTTACAACCCCAGGAGAAAATCGCTGTAATTAAGTTCTCTTTTCCTTTCTCTTTAAAACAAATCAACAGAATCTTTCAATATGATAAAACCTGATTATGTATATATACTGTGACACATTGCCCCTAACCATCTTTTTTGGTTTTAGGGATTATTTGGTGACAAGTTACAAAATATTACTTAAACTAGCTTAACCAAAAAGAGTGTTTTGTTAGAAGAGGGATATCGTTTATGTCACAGAGCCCAATGGCAGGAAGTGCAGCTGCGTCTCAGAGGCAACTGGCATCAATAACAGAAAGTTAGGAGTTGGGGCTGCTTTTCCTCCCAGATCTGTATAATTTCTTGCCAGTGTCTCCCCCTGTGTATATACTTCATTCCTCTTTTACTGTGTTGACTTGTTTTCTCTGCTGTTAAATGGGTGTTTAAACCCAAGAGTTCACACACTTAAATGAAATTAACTAGAGCCTCTAGAAATTATAGAAGAACTGTATTTTCTCTAAGTACCACATCTTGGTTACTTCTTAAGTTAACCACTATCAGAGTTTGGAAATAATGGAGTTGGGCCTAAGGTATAACAAGTTACGGAAATTGGCAACTTTGTAATAGAGAAAGAGGAGTTCTAATAGAGTTCTAATAGTTTAGGATTAAAAAGAAACCTGTGATGCCAGTTGAAAGTTTGACACAATTATTACTAGTTTGCATATTCCAGTGGGACAGGCTAGTTAGAATAATCAGGATACAAAAGTAGAACTGAAGCTGACTTGTGATAACAATGTCCCCTCCCTGAACCCTGACATGCGCCATCTCGTCATTTCCATTGTGATCCTTTCATCCGTCCCTTGTTCCTCTCCCTAGGTACATAGAAATTAGTGAATTGTCGAACTCTTACAAGTCATCTGCTTTTGATGCTGATATAGGGCTCCCTGGCTTCTCCCCATGGCTAATAATGCTCGAAGAAGGGAACACTTAATATATACTACTTTGCTCTGGACTTTTCTACCATCTAAATTGGTCTAGGCGCTCTGTCTGGACATTTTGCACTTTAACATTCTATTGCCACATCTCTCCATCAACTTAACCTATTTTTCTCAATAAATTTCCATTCTTTTTCTGTTAACTATAGTTAGCTTTTCTAGCAAAGTTCCCTTGCATTCTTTACCTACCGTGTTTCCCCGAAAATAAGACCTAGCCAGACCATTAGCTCTAATGCGTCTTTTGGAGCAAAAATTAATGTAAGACCTGATCTTATACCTATCGGGTATCTTATAGTTTGTTTATTTGTAGTACCTCTGAGTCCAGATGCAAATGTATTAATTATTTTTACTATAAGAACAATATTGCCTAGTAGCGTATTTGGCATACCGACTTCTATCAGAGCTGAGAGAGTTAACTGAAGGTTAAGTACAGTAAGGGAAAAGGTTTTCTTGACTCCTATTACCCACAGTGTCTTCCATAATCCTTTTTCATTTGGGAAGTATTCAAGAGCATTCATTTTGCTTCCTTTGATGTGTAGTGTTTTTTGACTCTTTAGGATGGAAAAAGTAAAATAGGAAGAGGAGTAGTGAGGAAGGTATGGCTGGAAAGGTAGTCAGGACTACTAGATTGTTTAAAAACACTGAATTTCATACTAGAGATCTTGGATTTTATTTATCTTTTAGGTGATGAAGAACAAAAAAAATTAGAACTTGTATGTAGAGTGATGTGGTCCGGAATTGCACTTGGCTGGAGTGTGGAGAGTGGATGAGAGGGGTTTTAGGTTTGAGGCTTGTTGGTTCATTTCTACTTACTAATTTGCCTTTCTTTGGGGAGATATTTCTCCAATACGCAGAAAAGAGGACTACTCAGTTCTATGCTTCACAGGAGTTCAGAACTGCTGGACAGATTCAGCATGGTTCTTTGGAGGGACCTGAACCAGTCTGTCCTCAATTTGTCGCCCACCCCCACTGCTCGTTGGAGATGGAGAGCTGTCTCCTAAGAACCGTGGATTCACACTAAGAAATTCTGGTCTCCACTGATCTCCATTTGACTCACTCGCATGCCTCATTTTGCTTTGTGCTGGAGTTAAAGTATAGAATAGTCTTTTGGTGGATATTTTGGCTTGTTTTTAGGTCCAGTTTTAGGGCAAGCCAGGGAGTTTCTTTAATGGTTAACTGGGTTAATTAACACTGGTAGTGATTGACTGTTTCTAATTACAAATAGCTAAGACACAGGGCCTCACATTTTTCTCTTATTGCTTCCATTGCCATTCGCTACCCTTTCCTTACCCGACTCACGCTGTTCCATATGTAATATACAGTCAAGTGGATCTGCGATTGGCTTGTCATGTGTGCAGAGAACCCAGGCAATTTTGCTTGGTTTTATGTGTCTGGAGAGTACTGATTAATTGCTTTCCCCCCTCCATCACCATAATGCGGCACGGAGAACAAAGGCTTACTGGATTTGGTTCAGGTCAGTACAAGACAAAATTATGGTGGTCCAGACTACTGCCTTTTATGGCACATGAGACAGTTGGGTGTCTCAGCACACGCCACACAGGAAATTTAGCAGTGGTTTGCCATCATCTCTGTGCTATAACCGTTCTCACCCTTGTGCCACAGCATATATGTGCTTACATTCACAAAAATCTAAGGAGTGAGTGTCAAAGAAATCTTTCTTTTTTTTTAACCTGTCATCAAGTCAAAGGGCTATTTTAAAAAGTACATCTTTTGTTACAATCATGCTGTGGTTTTCACAGTATCCACTGTAATATCTTTTATGAATGAGTTTGGGGATTACAAGGCACATGTTATTAATTTAGCTGATTTTTAAAATGTTGCTTCCTCTCCTACCAGGTATTAGTACTGATAGGCATTTGGGGGATAAACAGTTCTTCGGATGTTTATGTGGGTCAGCACTTTGCCCTGTAAGAACAGTGACAGAAACTGGGGAGGAGCCAAGTGGGGAGAAATCTGTGAGGCTCTTGTACTTGGTGAATAACGCCATTTTGACAGTAAACTGCAATTATGCTGAGCTGAACAGTGTTTGCTCCTTAAGTAGTCTGCTTTTTTTCTTTTTCAGTGCCTTATTTTGCTTCAAGTTTGGTCAATCTTATTGGTAAAGTATTCAAGTCTGCTCTAATACTCTCTTCTAGATATCTAACCTAGTACAAATCAGCCCTATTCTGAATACAGTTCCTGATTCAGACGATGGGGGTAAATTACCTCCTCACAAGGTAGTTGTAAGTTGCAAATGAGGATATTTTGAAAGTAAGAAGCAGTGTGGTGTACTTGAAAGTGTACGGTCTTTAGAGCCAATCGTAGATTCAATTTGAACCCTGCTACTCACTAGATATGTGTAACCCCATTTCACTTCAGTGCCCCATCTGTAAGAGGGAGGGGAATGGCCCTGTTGGCCAGAGTTTTGTGACAACTAAATGCCTCAGTGTAAAAGTATTTCACATATTATCTTGGATGTTTGGGAATTTAGGAAATAATAGCTGCTGTTAAAAATCCAGGTTTTTCCTCAGTACTTGCACATGCTACTTACTTTATCTCATCTTACTGAAGAGTAAACTAAAGATCAAGAAAGTGAAATGATTTGCCCAAATTACAGAGTGAGCTGGTGAGTGATTAGCTATTGATTCAGGTGCTTTCTGTTATGTCACTTAGGCTACTATTAATAAGTGATAGTGTGGGGAAATAATAGCAGAAGCACCCTCCACCAACTACCTGACTCATAGTGTTAACCGAATGCACTCTTCCCTATAAAATGTTCTTACCCATCCCAAGAGTTAACTGAATGCTCATGGCTGAGTAGGCTTCTCTGTCGCAGACCAGCTGCTCTGCGCTTACCTGTGGAGTTGGGTACTTACTAGAAGTTAGTGTTCATTCAGAAACCTGTTTTTAGTAGTTATGCTTGTTATAGTACCATGTTTCCTCGAAAATAAGACCAGGTCTTACATTAATTTTTGCTCCAAAAGATGCATTACGGCTTATGTGCAGAGGATGTCATCCTGAAAAATCATGCTAGGGCTTATTTTCCTGTTAGGTCTTATTTTCGGGGAAACATGGTAATTATAAAATGTTAGTAAACATGTAAATTAATGACAGTGTAGAGAAAAGAGAATTATTTCTTTGAAAATTAAGTTGAATACTTTGGGACAGCACAATATATAAATGAGTTATTAACACATTTGCTATCAATTTGGATAAAGGATGGATAACTGTAAAAGATGAGGGCGGGTGGGGTAAGTCATCAAAGTCTAAAGTAGGGCCTGTCAGTGTCAAAATCCATGGGCCAGCTAACTGGGCGTTGGACTATTAGCGGTTCTCAAGGAAATAAGGAGCTCACACTGGAATATAAATTAACTACATCACTAAGCACACTGTTTAGTTCAGCTGACATTTTTTTTCATAGTAAGACTTTCTCCTTGAAAGAAGCAGTGCATTAATTTACATCTGGCACAAGCTTTTTATCTCACGGTGGACAGGCCAGTGGTCTAATGGATTCTGTATTCATATTCTTTCTGAAATGCTTTTAAGTTCTTTCTCCATTTATAAAAACCGTAAATGGAAAACATAGATGATGGCTCATTGCAGTCATGGCGTATACAAGAAAGAGGGCCCAAACTCAGTAGGAAGCCATATCAAATAAACACCATTAACTATATGAAAAGATTTGTGAATGAATGTGCATTTAGGTGTTTAAGTTAAAATAAAATCTTTAATGATAATGTAAATATAATTTTTACGGTTACAGGTTTTCCCCACTGTCTGAAAGTAGAGCTTTCCTATGGAGCCTTTTGTAAGCTGAAACGGAGTAAAGTGAAGAAGCAATTACCATTCATTTATATGGGGAAAAAGTTTTAGTGTTCGCAGACCTGAAAAATAACAAAATCTTACCCCCAAAAACCTAAAATAACACTAACATGTAGTAAAAGCAGGAATGCACAAAATAAATGGAGATAAAGCACAGATGCTCTCAGACACCGTTCAAAGCTCTGGCTGCTTGGTGCTGAGACGCTGAGTGTGGTTCCTGGGGAAGGAGCTTGGCGGTGCCACTCACTGCTCAGGGTTCCACTGCCGCTGTGATGACTCGCTGCCAAACAAACACTGAACACTATTTCCACTTTTCGTCTTTTTTTGTAAGGGCGAAAATCCTCTTCACATTTCTTTTGATTAACAAAAATAGGTTCTATTGTAGGTCTTTTGTCAAAGCAAAGTAGCATACCGTGAACTTTCAAAAAGCGGGGATTACCTGCACTGACTTTTTCATTTAATGGACCAACTATTGGTTTCATCTGACAAGGGAGCTTTTACTATACTCAGAGTTCCAGTTTGGAAATAAACCTTAGACGTCCGCAGCTATCTTAGCATCCTCTTCATGCCCCGGTATATTTTTACGATGCTATCTTGTAATTTTTAAATTGAATGTCAGTTCCTGTACTGTAAGTGCCTTGAAAGCCACAGTCCTTTCTATAACCTTCATAGAGTTTCTAGTCTAGAGGAGAAGGCAGACATTAAATGGGTAATTTCAGTGAGATTATTGAATTATCTGAGCAAGTAGTTTGGGGTGCTGTATGATCATATAGCAAGGAGACATAATTTAGTTTAAAGGTTAAAATTTGCCCCACTTTTTTTGCCTTGATCTATCTTATGTAAGTATATATCACATTGCTTTTAGGGTACACAAATAAAATCCCTATATTAGTGGCTTTTACTATGAAAATGTACTAGTGTTTTCATTGTATATCAGAGTTCTTGACTGCTGAGTTTTCAGTCTACCATGTAGCTTACAAAGCTTAAATCTCTTAGCTTGTTTCAGCTGAATTTAAATTCAATACTTATTTTTAATTTTTGTTTACTGATTAAATCAGAAATAGTACCCCATTCCTTATTTTGAAAAAAAAAAACAACAACCATATCTCATTCTTTTTTTTTTTTTTAAAGATTTTATTGGGGAAGGGGAGAAGGACTTCACTGGGGAACAGTGTGCACTTGCAGGACCCTACCCAAATCAAGTTGTTGTCCCTTCAATCCTTGCTGTGGAGGGCACAGCCCAGCTCCAGGTCCAGCTGCCCTTGACGGGAGCAGCAGGGGCAGCCCACCATCCCTTAGGGGAGTTGAACCAGCAACCTTATGGTTGAGAGGATGCATTGCAACCAACTGAGCCATCTGGGAGCTCAGCGGCAGCGCAACTCAAGGTGCCAAGTTCAGACTTAGTTGCAGGGGGCGGAGCCCACCATCCCTTATGGGAGGGAGTGGAGGAATCAAACTGGCAGGCCCCACCCCCCCTCGCCCCAGGAGCACAGAGCTCCAACCGCTCAAGCCACAGGGCCAGCCCCCCAATTACTTTTAGTAAAGTTATTTAACATTGTGCTAATTTGGATTTCAGAATGTATTCTAAGTCTTTTTTTTCATTACAAAGAAATTCTGATACAATGTGTTTATGGTAGCTAGTAGTTGAAAAATACAAACATAAAAAATAACCAGTGTTAAGAGCTCAGGATTCATCTATCCACACTTTAAATTTCTGATTTCTTAAATAGATGGATTTTTAACTACAAGCCAGATATAGCTCTAGCCCCCTATGTCTAGCTATTTGGTTGCTAAATACATACCATAATTAAAACCAAATTTGTCTAAAGCTATACTCAATTCTCTTGTAACTGTATCCTTCTTACTTTCTTACTATGTTAATATTATCGTTCTTCCAGACACCCAGGTTTGAACTTCTTTGACTTCTGCCTCTCCATTTGCCCCAGACATTCTATAAAGTCTGTCCCTGTAACATCTAATCCCCTTTCAGATCTCATTGCTTCCAGCCAAGAATTAAACTATACATACCTCTCACCTTGAGGAATTTCCTAATTTGTTTCCTATCAATAGTATCTTCCCTCACAAATTCATTCTTCACTGTTGTCAAAAAATTAATTTTTTTGTACCATACCTCTAGATCCACAACTCAATAACCTCATCCACTCCCAAATAAAAGACATACTTACTCCTTGATAATTCAGTAGAGTTTTCATTCAAGACCCGTCTGTTAGACGTTAAGATCTTCCAAATCAAGGTCTGTGCCATTAATTTATTCATTTATTCTTTGATGTAATGTCAGTAACTATTGCAATGCTGTGTACTGTACAAGTTGTTAGAGACATAGTGGTGCCTGCCTGCCCTGATGGATTTTACTGTCTCATTTTCTCATCTTGGCATTCTTTCTGCATACAGCACAAATATTTATTGAATTTATATAAATACAAGTAATTTTTTGTATTTAAAAATGTTTGCTTTTTATGAGATTGGAGAAGAAATACAGAATATCTCATAGATTTCTGTAATTAAAGTTAAAATTAAATCTCAGATCTTTTCTAATCTGAGTTAATAAATCAATATTCTCTATCATATATTTTTCATTGTTAGTGGAATTTAAATTTTTGTGGAATTATATTAGTTTTCAAAATTTTAAAATAAGGTATTTTGATAAAATACTTAATTTGAAAGAGTTTTAAAAGCATCCTTGTATATCTGAAAGTCAAAGGTGTTTCTGTTGTAACTATAGACAAAGTTATCCTAAATGTATTAAAGTGTACTCTTGGGTACTCTGTATCTTTCATTCCCCGGAAAACCTGAAGGCTAAATCCTAACTGGCGTGTTTTAGAATATTCAAGAAAAAAATAACTACTTTTAATACTAGACTTTTAGATTTCATGAAGATTTTGATGACAAATAATAGTGTGTGCTATAAACATTGACAAAACTTGAGAGTTTCTTTCTATAAAATTAAAA
The DNA here is from genome assembly GCF_964194185.1 of Rhinolophus hipposideros. Classification (NCBI taxonomy): domain Eukaryota; kingdom Metazoa; phylum Chordata; class Mammalia; order Chiroptera; family Rhinolophidae; genus Rhinolophus; species Rhinolophus hipposideros. The sequence goes on along the minus strand of NC_138047.1, from coordinate 84,006,538 downwards.
TACTCAGTATCTTAATCCAAGTCGAGCGTGGAACATCAGTATTTAAGATGGGATGTTTTGTATTTTATATTTATATTATAATATTCAAAATGCCAGTATAACATTTTAGTATTTGTCAACTTTTACAAAAGTAAATCTTGAATTACTAAGCTTTAAAAAAACAGTATTCTGGGATTACCAAACTTTAAAGGTTTCTTCTAAATCATGTGTTGTAACTCATTCCTTATACAATTGAGGGAAAACTTGGGGAAGCGAAGTACTGCTGGGTTAGTCAGTAAAATTAATTATTGATATATTTATGTAATATGTATTACATACTTAAAACTATAGGCATGGATTTATTAAAATTGATTACTGATGAAACAAATACTATTGTCTTTAAAACTCTATATGAAGAGAGGTTTGTATAATAATGGTTACCCATATAAATCAGTTAGTGAATAGCTGTGATTTAAATTGTTGAGTGAAGCTGTTGAAGTGAGCTCATCTGTATCTAGCTTAATGACATTTCAGTGTTGCTATTTTAGTACTGAATAGTGTCATTTTTTCAATTCACAGACTAACATTTGAGCAGATTTGAAGCAGAAATTGTATGTGGATTCCTTAACTACATTTTGAAAAATATATTCATAATTGATACTTATGTATTTTAAATAGTGTGTGACCTTTTGTATCTCAAGTTTAAGCAAAGTTATTACAAGAGAAGTGCAGAATATAATTTGATAATCAGCTTGAAGAAAGTGTTGTATCAATCTGAAAAGACATCTGCTATTTAGCCATTAGATTTCAAAGTGATAAAAATTTTATGCCTAAAGAATGAAATAGGAAAAAGAAATTCTTGGAGTAATATATTGTGAGTTTTCTCCTTAAGTTGAAAAAATACTGAAAAGGTTTTGTCTCCAGAAGAATATCTTTTCTAATATCTTTATTAATATTAGGTTCTTAATTTTATTTCATAATTTTAAAACGTACATTATAAGTGTATACTGTTTATTATCATTCTTATAATTCTTGGATTCATTTGCTTATTGGAGAAATATTTACTGAGCACCTATTTTCTGCCAGGGACTGTTGTAAGTGCTGGGCCTACAGTGATGACCAGTTACCTAATATGCCAGGGAGTGATAAATGCTATGAAAACCATTAAGAGGGCCAGAAGGATGAGGGATCTAATTTATATAGAATAGTTAGTGAAGACCGTTTTGATAATTTAACAATATGATGATGGTTAATATATACTGATCTTTTATAAATAAAGAACTCTAAGTGTTTCTCATCAGAGCTGGATATATTTTTGAGCAAAACAATTGTATGCTGTTTGGCAAAAGTTGATGGGACAAAAGAAAAAGTGTTATTTAAATAAATGCTGAAATCATGCCATGAAAAGCGTTACTACATGTTTTTTTTATAAAGAAAGTATTTGGCCCAGGAATTCATTTAAAGCTGGGAGATATTTCTGTAAACTGCTTTCTAACCTGGGGACTATAACAAGCTACTGTGTCAACAAAGTCACTCAGTCATATTAGTGATCAGAGCAATATGAAGAAAAACCAAATGGGAAGCTACCACACACCCATCAGCATGACTAAAAGACTGACGATACTAGTGTGGGCTGCGTGGCACTGGAATTCTCATATGCTGCTTGTGGAAGTGTGAATGGGTAGCGTCAGTCAAAGGTGAACAAACATAGACGTACCTTGGGATCTAGTTTTGTTTCTGGATATGTATATTCAACAGGAATGCACACACAGGTGTACATGTGTACACGTGTAGCAGACAACTTATACAAGAATGGTCATAGCGTTATTTGCACAAGTCTAAAACTTTTAGAAACAACTCAGATGTCTATTGGCAATAGAATGGATTTTGCTTGTCATGTGTTCATATATGGGATACTATATAGCCATAAGAACCACTCTCAGTTGCAGCAGACAACAACACATTAATTTCAAAACAGTGGTGAAAAAAAATGAATACATTCACCTGAGGTTCAAAAGCAGGTAAAATGCGTGCTAAAGATGATTGGCTGCCTTCTGAGACGAGGCAGACCTCTTGAATGCTTTTCTTCACCTGGGTGGGGTTCATGTTGTGATAATTCATGGAGCTCTCCACTTGTGATTTGTACACTTTTCTGTTGTATGTAAAAGTTTAATTTTAAAATGCTTGTAAAGGTGCAGGCACTAGTTGCTATCCATTTGGAAAATTGATTAGAAAAAAATATTTGCAAAACGAGACAGATAAAGAGTTAATATCTATAAAATACAAAGAGCTTCTAGATAGTGATAAGGAAAGACAGACAGCTCAAGAGAGAAATAGTCAAAAGAGTATAAATAGTTCATAAAACTGGAAGTCAAATGGCCAATAAGCATATGAAAATATGCTCAAACCCAGTAGTCATCTGGAGTTAAAAGAATTATAATACTCATTGTTGAATGTTGGGCCGATGAAAATAGAAGGGTACACTCACTTTTCTTTCAAAACCGAATTTTAGCAAAGTAAACCATGTATTTAAATATAAAACGTACATAACTTCAACTCAGCAATTCCATTTCTGGGAATAAATTCCACAGTCATAAAAACTTCACATGTGTTTTTTATTTCAACATTATTTTAATAGCATAAAACAAAAACCTGAAATCAACCCAAGTGCCCATTAGCAAGGAGATAATAAATTGTATTTTGCAATTATGAAATATGCAACTGTTGAAAAGATCATTATTAGTTCATATATGTGTATATATATAGAGAGAGAATTGAGAAAAGCAAAATGCCAAAAAAGATACATACAGTATGATCTCTCTTTAAAAACAATAGCAAAATCTCCTATATATGTATGTATAAGTTTGTATATGATTTTATAAACATGAAGGAAGATGTGATTGCTGGGGAGAATGAGTGTAGAAGGATTGGCAAAATCAAGGTCTCTGTAAAAACAAGCATGCAATGTGAGTCCACTGATAACAAAAGATTTGGGTTTTGTGGGGTGTGTGTGTGTATATACATACATACACTTATAAATACATATGTATACATACACATGTATACACACATATACATATGTACACATACATGTGTATGCATATGTATACACACGTGTGTATATATGTGTGCATGTATGTGCATGTAACTAAATCCATGATCATGACAGCAGTGGTTAAATGCCGCTGCTTGGACTTTGTCAACTTGAGATCCTGGTATTCCTTTAAAATCAGGGAGCCTATTTCAATGGCTGATCTCCCACCTGCATCTCTAGCTTATTCAGACAGCTACTACATTAGGAGGTATATATTTAATGTATATCTCAGTATCATGCCTCTTGGGAGTCGGGGCATGGTTTAATATTTTAACATTCACATCTCCTTAGGTTTTGGGATTTCTTCTCTGTATTGTATTGAGATGTGTCTGCCATCTCGGTGGTCTTTCATGAAGTCCACTCTTGTGTTCAGGCTTAAATCAGTCAACCAAACAACAAAGCAATTAAAGTCACTTCTAGCTATTGGAGCTAGCACATTATAAGTAAAATCTCTCATAAATGCTCTCATATTGATAGATTGAATCCAATTTAAAATTATATAAAATTGTATTTATTCAAATATATTCTTCATGTGTAATGTTCATTTAATTATCCTTTTCTCTGCCTGAGTGTAATTTTAAAATCTCTTAAAAAATGATGTTTGTTTTTAATCTTTCTATTTCTTGTGGGGCCTTGTACACATAAATGCTTGATAAATACTTACTTGAATGAAGACAGTGGTGGCAAGATCATTATGAACTACTGCAGTGGCCATTCTTCATTGTGTGGGCCTGTACCATGCTTTGCAAGGTGTTGACCATCTCTGGCCCCTGCCCAGTCAATGCCTATAGCACTCTAAAACTCCACCCTCCCAACTTCCAGCACCCCTTTTGGGGGTGGTGGGGATGGTAGTGTTGGTGCCATCCTTATGGAGAATTACAAGGCTGGAGTAATTGGAGAAGTCTTTCTAAGGGTTGTAGTGCCTGTGCTAAATCATGAAGGATGAGTAGGATGTAAAAACCGTAGAAATTGGGACACAAACCACATATAAAAGAGGGAGCAACATAATGTAGACTCTGCTTTGACTGATGAAGCAGGACGTCTATGTTGGAAAATAGAAATAAAGTTGGACAGATAGAGTGGAGTTAGAAGGGTGTTTATAAGGAGTCTGATAGAGGTGAGAGAAGAGGGAAAAGCGTCATTTCACTCTTGAATGTATCTTGCATACTACTGCCAGATTAATTGTCTAAAACACTACTCTGTTCAACAGTCCACTTAATATTGCTGGCTAGTCTTTGCTTTGTGCTCACTTAATATCATCGTATTCATCTAACTTTCTCTCTTACTACTCCTTAAAATTAGGTATGTCTGGCTGGCCGATTAAAGTAATATTTCCCCCCTTCTTTGTCAATATGCTCACTTCATGCTTTTAAAAATATCTTTCTTCCATTATAAAATCTGTCATTATTCTGCCTGTACAACTTCTTACTATTCTTAGAAGCCATCTTCCTCAAAACTTGCCCACACCATCCTACATCATCCTGATATCTCCATTCTCTTTCTTATTTATGATTTGTCCTATGGTATTTAGTACAAAATTGTTTATAGCTTTTCATGCAACTCATTCTTGTTTCTCTGAATAATTTTTATTTTCCTAAAGAGCTGTGTGAGATTAAGATATATAGAAATATGCCTCACAATATATTTCATACCTCCAAAGCAGCTTTTTTTTTCTTGGTCAATTGATAAAAGGCATTGCCTTTTGAGTGAAATATTTGACATAGTATTAGATATTGAACACCCTGAAAAATGTTTTTTGTTTTTAAATTATCAAATACTTTTGTTTTGATACTAGATGTAATTTTTTGTAAGAGTAGGAACCAAGATGTGTATATTTGTGTCTCCCACAATGCCTAGTAGTGTCTTGCTCACAATAACTACTCAATATTTTACAATTTGATTGCATTTGATTGATTTTTTATTTGCTATATCAATTTTTCTTAACTGTAACCATGTTCAGACCATCGTTTTGTTTTGCTAACGACGATTAGGGTAACTGTACACCCAAGAAATAGTTCTATTCCAGTCCTTGGTAGCTTTCTTGAGCCACACTTTCCTTTTTCTAAGTGGTACCATAAAAATTTGGATATTATACTAAATTGTAACCCAATCCTAATTATAGAGCAGTATAGAACAGTATTGGCTCTGTAATTCATGTTATTTAGTTGAAAAAGAGTCATAAGTACTACCATATTTTGATCCTTTGTAGTTTTCAAACTTTTTCTTCTCCTTCTTCTTCTTCGCTCAAGTGAAATCATCCCCAGGATCTTATTGTATTAATATAACACACTCCTTTCCTGAAGGGAGAAGGCAGAGGTGGAAAGCAACAAACTGAAGCCTCACCCTTGTACCCCTCCTCCCTCCTCATCCCTCAGCTAAAGAGCACAGCTTGAAAATCACTATAACTCACTTAATTTAAAAAAATGTTTTTTTAAAACTATTGTGTGATTTCTCATCTAGAAACTTAGTATAAAAATAGAAATACTTTAGTTTGACAGTGATATCTTAAGTACAAAGAAAAAAGCTCTGGAATAAATTTCTTGTTTCAGCAATAAAAGAGTTAATATACTAAGCAGGAGGCTGAGATTCTGCAAGAGGATGGTGCTGTCGGTCTCTGTCATTTGTGGTTTAAGGAAAGGGGGTGGTGTTCTGCATTTGAAAGGACTTTAATGAATGCTGTCAGTGTTTGTGAGAGCTAATGGTCAGTATGGGAAAGGAGAGCTGGGGAAAGTGGGCTAGCTGCTTCAGGATAGGTGGATTAGAGTTTGCTCTGATTGAACGGAATGTTCCACCGTGTTTCATCTTTATTCGTTATCCTTTGTTCTTTATAATCTGATATATCGGTTCAAAAGTAAATGCAGATATATATATATATATATATGAATGTGATTTTCCTTTCAATCTGTTTATTGTGTACAGCAGGGCATATACTTGTATTGCCTGGATGCACAAATCTGTGTGCCGTGCTTTTTGCCCGTTGCCTAGACGATCACTTGGTTTCTCTGAGGATGTCTGGTTCTCGTAAAGAGTTTGATGTGAAGCAGATTTTGAAAATCAGATGGAGGTGGTTTGGCCATCAAGCATCGTCTCCCAATTCTACAGTTGACAGCCAGCAGGGAGAATTTTGGAATCGAGGACAGACTGGAGCAAACGGTGGGAGAAAGTTTTTAGATCCATGTAATCTACAATTGCCTTTGGCTTCAATTGGTTACCGAAGGTCCAGCCAACTGGATTTTCCGAGTTCACCTTCTTGGCCAATGGCATCCACCTCTGAAGTCCCTGCACTTGAGTTGACAGCAGAAGATTGTGGCGGTGCACACTGGCTGGATAGACCAGAAGTGGATGATGGCACTAGTGAAGAAGAAAATGAATCTGATTCCAGTTCATGCAGGTTGATTATTTTCTTACTGTTAGAAATGGGGTGTGGGGTATATTATCTATAATGTTTTAAAATAATTTAGTATTGTTTAAAAATCTATGAATGTATATATGTACCTCTACATACATACACATATATAATGTCTTGGTATGCATATGTGGTACTTTTGCAAGGATTTAAAAATATTAATTTTAATTCTGTAACATTATAAAGACAACAAACTGCATTCATTTTGAAATATCTTCAGTTCCATATGTAGATCTGGTTCCACCTTGAAAATAACACATAGTAGCAGTTTTATGCATCATTGCCTTGAAGTTTGCTTCATTCATTTACCTTCCTTAATCATAGCAAAACTATAGAAGACATTTCTTTAGTATAAAATTTTTATGACATTTTAGTTTGCGACAGATTATGGACTCCCTTCTAAATCTTAATGAAAATGAAAGGTTTTATAAGGAGATGCACATTGTAGTTGTCAATAATTCTTTCACACCACTGTAGTTGTCAATAATGTTTTTCTTATGGTTATTTCTCTTTGTCCTATCTGTGTTGCAGCTTTCCAGATTAATATAGAGAATACAGTACTATGTCTCTTTCTAAGATGACAGCTACTGATTTCGGTTGGCCTTCATTTCACTGAAAATTGTGCTATTTAGGGAAGTGAAGAAAATTCCCTTCAGGAGAGTTTAAGGGAACATAGAGGGGCTAGGTGTGGTCAGCTGGTGAAACGGGGGCAAGAAAAAGGGGAAATGAGTTTGGGGAAAGAAAATAAGGAAAACATTGGTAATTTCATAATGACTTTATCCATATTCACCCTTGGAACCTGGTTTTATCTTTGAAACAGATTTTCTCATTCATTGGTTTAAACTACGGTAGCAATTTATGTAACAAGTTAGAGCATGAAAGTCATCTTTCTGATTCATCCACTATCAAATATTTCAAAATATTTAAAGGTACAGATAGCTTAGCATTTGTCAAGTTTGATTGTGGAGCCTGTTCCTTTAAAATTTTTTTGCAGGTTTTGATAACATTTGTAATTATTAATATAGGCATCATAAGAGATGGTGATAAAATGAGTTCATATATTCAAATATATCTTACTTGGAGATATTCACCACCTTCTCTTCTTTTAACCTTCAGAACATGGAATTCTGAATTGTGTTGGAATAATAATAAATATAGACCAGTCATCTATAATCATTAGTGTAATGGAGAGAAAGGAATAATATCTTTACATAGGTAACTAATGTATTTAATTTAAATTTTTTAAATTAGTTTGTGACTTGGCATTATCTTAAGGGAATGGGAGCCACTAATAATTTTCACATGGAGATCAATTGAGTTAATGTGGTTTCATTGTTTTGTATTTTCTTTGGAGACTTGTTGCCATAGAATAATTTATATAGCAAAAGGTTCAGAGTTTATTATTTTTGTGGGAAACCAATGAGTAGTGATCTTTCCATTCGAATATCAATATAGTATATTAAGAATATTTTAACAAAATTAGACAAAACAAACCATGTACCAGCATAAATTATAACAATCTTAACATGTATCTACTACCTGGAGAGATTATACATATGTGAATATAAAATTTATATACATGTATAATTTTGTAAATGTTATACACACATTGATTACATAATTTACTTCCTTACAACAAAGGTAGTTTACATAGCCAATGATTACCAAAATTAAATTGTTCTTTAATATCCATATTGAAACATCATCTAATTGGGATATTCATGATGAAAGAAAAAGAGTTCATTTTTTGACTGAGATTGCTCTGTGTATATTTCAAGAATAAAAAATTGACATATTTATAGGAAATATAAGAAAATGATATTTGAAAAAATCTAAAATGTAAACCAAGAAGGTTAATAAAGTAAATAATAAAATGGGAGTAAACAGTTCACATCTGCAGAGACCAAAAATATTTCTAAAATATTATTTCAAAAATGAAGTGTGCTTAAAATATCTCTGATTTTTAGGTAGAAGAGGGGAAATGTGTCAGAGCAATTTAATATTCTCAGTGCTTTGAAATTTCTCCCTTAACATCTTACTGCAAAAAGGAAAAAAAAATTCTAGATTTTAGAAATGTCATTTGTGTGTGTACTTTTAACCTATTCTTTTCTAAATCAAATGTACCTAATTCTCACATCTTCCTTCAGTCCTCCTGCTCTGAGTCTTTTATCTTTGTCGTAGGGCTGGATATATTTATTTGCTCCCAGTTTTTTGATTAAGTGAGCAGTCTCCTAGGTGGTTGCCGGTCTACTGTAAACAAATCAAAAACTATCAGTGTTAATGTCAAAAGAAGCTACACTGACATTCATCAACTTGTTGTATATAAATTGGTAACAGTTCTTTTCTATAATATTTGCAAATAATAAACTAGTAAACATATATTTTATTTGAGCATACTATAAATTGATATCTTAAGGTGTTAAAGACATAATGGGAAAATACATATGCTATGTGGAGAATTTCTTATTTAGGCAGTTATAATATTTATATAGATCTCAAAACTTAGACTGAAAATTTCAGTTATTAGAAAAAGGAGAAGATAGCTGAAATGTTTTATATACACCGAATCGTAACACCTACAGTGTGTCTGGACAATTTAAAGCAGGGGTAGGAGGTGTCATGTTGTTAATGTGTTTGATCAGTTGTATTCTAGCTAGGGGAAATGTCTGCCTGAGCCTTAGACTTCTGGTAATTTTTGCTGCCACACATCTAAGTGATTTATAATACGAGTTTCTCTTTTTTTAACTTTGATCTTGGATGTGTAGGCTAGCCACCTTTTCGCCATGGGAATCATCTAAGTCTTTACTTTGGTATTAAAATAGAAACTTTGGTTTTTTACCCCATGAGGAACTGTAGGCCCTAAGTAACAGAGCTTTTATGTGGACCTTTTATGTGGACAATAGGTGCTAAGACCTTAATTCAGGGTGAATTCTTACCATGTTCAGCAAGGTTTACATGCTAGCTCTCTTTGTGACCATAGTATAAACACAGTTTATTCTTCTCTTGATTTGCCAGTTTTGGAATTATGTACTTTTGACATTTTTAATTGGTGGAAATTCATTATTTCAAATTTTGTTTATAAAGTTAGACTTTAGTATTTGTATCAGAGTATTTTTAGTCAATATGCTATACAATGTTACTACTATACAAATATTCCCAAATAATAATACAATACAGTTAATACTGACTGGGTGCTTCTCAGTGAAGCAACAGTTCTGAGCACTTTAGTATGTTAACTCATTAGTCTTTACAACAAATTTCTGAGTTAGATTGCCACTATTCTAATTTTACAGATGATGCCAATGAGGCACAGAAAGACTAAGTAACATGCTCAACGTTAGTGAGTAAAATAAAACTGCATTTTTAAAAATAAATTTTATATTTTTAGAACATTTTTAGATTTACCGGAAAATTATGATAATAGTGTATGGTGGTGAGTTCATATATACCCCACACCCATTTTCCCCTATTATTAATATATTAGTATGGTACATCTGTTACTATTAATGAACCAATATTGATACATTATTATTAACTAAAGTCTATACTTTATTCATATTTCCTTAATTTCTACCTAGTGTCCTTTTTCTGTTGCAGGATGCTACCAGGATACCACGTTAAATTTAGTCACCGTGTCTTCTTAGGCTCCTCTGGGCTGTGACAGTTTCTCAGACTTTCCCCTGTTTTTGACGACTTTGGCAGTTTTGCGAATACTGGTCAGATGTTTTGTAGAATGTCTTGTTCAATTGGAATTTGTTTGATGTTTTTCTCATAGTTAGACTGGGGTTGTGAGTTTTGGGGAGAAAGACAATAAAGGTAACGTGCCATTTTCATCACATCATATCAAGGATTCCTACTATCAGTGTGACTTATTGTTGTTGATATTGACCTTGACTGCTTGGAGATAGCTGCACTTTGAACCCAAACAGTTAACATGGAGATTATGCTCATATACCAGTAGGCAGTTCTCTGTGACTATTCATGTAATCACTGGGTTCAACTTGGATTAACATAATAGTTAATGATTTGTTCTAACCCGTTTCACCTTCTCTCCTCAGCTAATTTTCTTGAAATTGCCAAGCCTGGCTGGTTTACAGGTATAAGCTCTTCAGGTGGCTGCAACTCTTTATCTACAGTCATCTGATCCATCTTATTGGTTGCTTGCTACTTTGTTCCAACTGCAGATATCCTTCAACTGTTTCTTGGTCAGATGCTTTGCTATTTCTTTGACTCAGCTTGGAGGCATTTAGGTCCTTCTCCTCTCCCAACAAGGACTTATCTTCATAGTATCACCTTTTCTCCAGAGCTGTCTTCTTTTCTTGGCCCTCTTTATGTTATCGCCACATCTCATTGTTTGGACTAGTCTATTAATTCTGGTTCAGTGTGAAATTAAAATTTTCCACATTTCCACATGAAAAATATTTTGTTTCCATAGATGGCAAAGAAATTCAACTATAATGTACTTGTATCTGGGAAGGACGCATTGCGTTGTGTTCCTTTACACATACATGCCCAAGTCCTATCATGGATTTCCTTCACATTAACTTTGGAACCGCTCCCCAGAAAACACTGTGTGTGTGTGTGTGTAGGTACATGAATGTATGTGTGTTAAATATCTTGTATACAGTTCAAGGAGTTCATTAACCTCCTAAAGCCTATCAGTACACTGTATAAACCAGTATTTTTATTTTTAAGCAACTGAAATTGACTGGCTGATTATATAAACAAAACAGGAATTTATTGGAATCATATCAGTTCCCAGAACTGCTGGGAAAGCTGAAGAATCAGCTTAGGAAAAAGGATAGGCACTACAGTTGTACAACTGGCCTTTATAACTCCAGATTTTTAAGGCAGATGAAACTATCTTTATGTCACTTATTGCTTATATTTTATTTGTTCCTTTGTAACTGGATAGTAAGATTTTACATTTCTAGAAGTGGCTATATTAGGCATGAAAACAATCACATACACACACACACTACACATATACTCAATGAACCTTGCCATAATATTTGGTCATTTAACTTTAGGGAGTACATCAGTAGCGATTAGGCTATGATGATATAATAAAGAGATTTATATCAAATCTCTTTGGCTCTAATAAGACAGAAGTTTATTTCTCTGTCACCTAACAGATGGGCACGTGGCCCAGGGCAGATAGGTAGTGATGCTTCACAAGTTCACTCAGAAACTTAGATTCCTTCCATATCATTTCTCCATCTGTAAGATGTTATCCTTTCTTTATGGTCAAATCTTATTCGGGTTCCCCTGTGCAATCTAGCCTGTGGGAAGGACCCAACTGAAAAAAGGAGGGCATTAAGCAAATAACCCAAGTTGCATTTATCAGCTCTGCTAACATTCTGCTGTTGAAAACCTAGTCACGTGGCCACAGCCAGTTGCATGAAAGATTCAGCAATAGTAGAAATGAATAATGGTTTGGGGGTTAAAATCAACAGGTGCAATAGGTGAAGACAGCTGAATAAAATTCTTCAGTTTTCTGGATCTAATTTTTCTATTAGTTTTTTTCCATTGTTACATAATAGTTTATCATAGAGACACTGGAAAATAGAGATAAGCAAAAATGTCAAAATAAAATTCACTAATTAGCCTGCCACCCAAAATAACCATTAACAATTTGGGGAAGTATCCTCCCAGTATATTTTTTATACATACATAATAAAAGTATGTGTTTTTAGAATAAAAATCTGGATCTTATTTTACATGCTATTTTGGAATTTGATTTTTTTGCCCTAATATAAATATTAAAATTAGGATTCTGGTTGCAAAAAACAGAAATCCAACTCAAAGTGACTAAAACAAAAGCTATATATTTTTTGTTCGCATAAGTGAATAAAGAGTCCAAGAATAGAGCCTAGCTTTAGACATGGTTGGAGCCAGATATTCAGCTAACTCCAGGAATCTATTTTATTCCCTCTGTAGATTCTGTTTTCCTTTGTAAAGGTATGTTCTTTTGTGGTAGCAAAAAAGCCACTAGCAACTTCAAGTTTACTTCTCATTCGCTTAACAACCTAATGGAAAGAGAGTGACTCTTTTTTTAAGAGTGCCAACAAACATTTTGAAATTGATTCTGATTGGCTTTGTTTGGATCATATTTCCACTCAAACGAATCAGTGCTGCCAGGAGATAGGATACTCTTACTGGCCATGCCTCAGTCCCTTGCTCACTTCTATTCCGGGGAAGATTTAACTCTGCCCAAGCCACATGGGCTGAGGTGGGAAATTCATGGTTTCCCAAAAGGCAGAGATGGGTCTGTTCTCGTAAGAAGGAATTCCAGATAGCAAAAATAATTAATGTCCGCTAAAACAGCTTTCCACATCATTAAATATTCTCATATTTTTTTTAAATGGCTGTATCATTCTCCCATGCACAGGTATAACTTTCGCTTTTTAAACTAGAATTTTTTTTTTAATTGGAATTTAGGTGGTTTCCAATATTTTTCTGTTGGAAACAACTTGTGATAAACCCTCCCTGTTGCCATATTTCTGTACATACAGATGATTATTTCCTCTGGATAAAGTCCCAAGGGAATGCGCATTTTTAGGGTTTTTAATTTGTATTCTCAAAGTCATTTCAGGAACATCATTACTATTTTAATTCTCATCAGCATCATATGAGAGTACCCACTGGCACTTCCCTTTCAAACTGGTTATTATTTAAGACAATTTGTCTTATAAACAACATATAAGTCTCTTCACCACAGGTAGTCTGGCCATGGAACCAGGAAAAAAAGCCTTTCCGTGCCCAAATCAAAAAAATATTTGTCTTGAGAAAGGGAGAAGAGAAGGTATTCTTTATCTTTGCCTATTGTCATTTCTTTTTACACAAATGCCTTTTCCTTTCCTTGAAGGGGACAACCCCAACTCTTTTTCCTCCTCACTCATCTAAACTCTAAGATATTTCAAATCTTACGGGCTACTTGTTACCTTTTCAAACACTTGTCCATACTGATTTTTCCCTTCTCTGTATTCCAATAGCAATCCCACTCCAATTGGAGATGTGCAAGATGATCAGTTAGAGAAATGGTTTAATATATATATATATATATTATATATATATATATATATAATATATATATATATAAAATACACACATATATATAAAATACACACATGTATACACACACACATATACACGCACACACATATACTCATATATATATAAGAACTATATTTTGTATTATCCTTTAAATCTCTATTTTTCTGTGCTTTATAATATCAATAATGCTTGTACAGTGGTATCTGTATCTCTTTTATAAATCAGTAAATATTCATATATTTGGGCACATGCTTTAAAGTATACTGAAAAAGGTATGCATAAAAATAGTTAGAGACTGCTAGCCTATACTAAACAATTTGCATTCTTATTTTACATTTGTTGTTTTGAATATTTGTAAAAGATACCCAAAGATTAACAATATATAATTTACACTTTTGTGAAAGCATGAATTCTGAATGCCGCAAGCTTTGCGGCAGGTGGCTAGGAGTAAATCACTTACCTAGGGACTGATCCAGGCAGAACATTTAGAGTTGCAATGCAGCTTTGTTTTCTGTATACTGTACTCAAAATTATGTACAGTATAAGTCTCATGAAGTTATTTTTTAAAACTTTGGAAAAAGTACTCCATTGGAAAAACCTAATGCAAATTCTGGTGTTGAAAGTGAAGAAATCTAAATAGTTTATAATGAAAAAGGTAATATTGGTCATGATACATATTGTGTGTGTACACATGTGTGTGCAATCTAAGGCAATGCAAATGTTAGGTGGTGTTGCTCTTTAGATTTTTCCTGTTTATGAAGCTTGAGTCTTCAAATTCGAAGTCCCTTCAGCAAAGAATCGTCTTTCTTTACATCCCCACATTTTACTGCATGTTAGGAGTTACTCTGTATAAAGTTGGTGACCTGATTCTGCTTGAAACTTGCATCTTTTCTATGTTTAGGCATTTTTCTGTCTTATAAATTTATTGCCTGCTGAAGAGGGACAATGAGCTAAAAATTAAATGTTTCCTTGTAGCCTGGAAATATTAGGCAATGTATAGTTGATTACAGTGAAAGTCTGTTAGAAAATATTTGAACGATCTCATGCAATTCTTTGAAATATGACTTACCATCTTAGTAACGTCATATAAATAAAACTAAGCAGAGATGTTAGAGGCATTTCCTCTGTTATCATGTGAAAGAGCAAGTAGAAATCACGGAGAAATATATTTTAGTGCTCCATAAATGGTCTATTCCCAGATATTTGTTTTATGGGTTAGGCTGTCTACTGGGTTTACTAAGGCCATTTTAATTAGGAGGTATGAAATTTAGTTAGAAAAGTTGATAATGCTGGGATCGATTTTTAAGAAGACAACCAACCAAACAAACAATCAACATGTAAAGGCAAAAGAGGGAGATTATAGGCCTTCCCATTGGCCATTAAAAAATGAGATTCTGCTAACAGTAGCTTACCTTGATTGTGTACTTATTTTGTGCTGGATTATTTTTATTTCATTTAATAATCCTCCCCTGTGGGATCCTCTAAAACAGAGTACTATGTATTATTTATTCCTGTTTGGTTGTTGAAAAAGTAAGCCTTAGAGAAGTTAAATAACTTGTCCAGAGTGATACATAGTGAGAGAGAATTGAATTAGCGGTATGCAGTAGAACTCTGCATTGATAGGAAGGTTCTATATCTGTACCATCCAGTTCCGCCACTGGCCCCATGGGGCTGTTGAGCACATGAAATATGACGAGACCAACTAAAGAACTGAATTTTTATTTTACTTAATTAAATTAAAACAGCCCCCATGGGGCCAATGGCTGCTGTATTGGACAGCACAGTTCTAGAACTTTCCTAAAATGCTCTTCATCACTACACCGTACCTCTCTAATTTAACCCTTCAAAGCACATAAGGAAAAGAACTAGTAAGGAAGTATTACATTGTAAATTACACAGAGCTAGAACAGTAAAAGCAGTTTGATCTCTGTCCCATGGAAACCTAAAAGACTTGATCTCATTCCTAGTTAAGGAGCAGTCATACAGAAATAGACTTTTGTCTAAGATCCTTAATTTATAATGTATCTTCTTTCTGTTAAATGATCCTCATTCATAGTGTGCCATCATTTTCCCTTCATACCCTTGTGCTCACTGATGCCTTAGGGGAAAGGTAAGCAAGAATTGCCATTCTTTTGTGAGTGGTCGGACCTCCACTCTGAGCGCCTCCTAACCCTGGCTTTGTAACCAGCTGCCTGTCTGTCCTTGGTTGGTCATTTCGGCCACTTGGGGCCTCAAATTTTCTCATCTGCAAAATAAAGGAGTTAACTGAAATGATTGCATAGGTTCCTTCTAGATATAAAAATTATGCGTATAATTGTTCTAATGCCTAAGGTCCTATACTTGTATGGAAATTCAGTAAATTATTTTTTTCGTAAATTCTTAAATTGTTAAAATGTATATGCAAAGTCCCAAATTTCTTAAAAACAAAACAAGAAATGCTAGAAAGCTGTGCAGCTCTTCAAGTCTGTTCAGTAGCTCTGTTCCTTACTCTTTCATGCTCCTTTGTGAATGGATACTTCACTTTTCTATAGGATACAAATGAGAAGCCTGCACTTCCTTTGGTCCTTCGTTTGGAGCAGTAGAAGTGATTACTGTACCCACAGTGAATTAATTGCCAGTAACTTAATTGTCGCATTGAAATACATTTAATGTGTGATGGCAGTTGAAGCCTTGAGAGCAAATAACGAAGTTTGAAATTTTCTTGTAGAAGCATAAGTTGTTGTTTTGTGAATGTGTCTGTATATAAGTGATCTGACGTTTTACCTTTATGCTCATTTTGAAAATAACACATAGTCCATTAAGTTCTAGTTCACTTAAAATATTTATCAAAGAAATTCAGTTTACACGTTGGAAGTAAAGTATGTATTATGTAAATCGATGTTTGGCACCTGTAAATTCCTCCCATGCTGATTTGTGTGTCTGTTGCCTGAAGTGCACGCCAGTGATCTTCAGCCGGCGACGTGTGTTAGGATCATCTGGAGGGCTTTTCAAAGATACAATGTTCAGGTCTCACCTCAGACTTAGTAAATCAGTTTTAGGGAATGAGGCCCTGAACGTAGATGCTCCCCAAGTTGTCCTGATTCATGCCAGAGGTTAATGAACCAACACCCTGAATGTTCTTCACAAGAAAAGAGATTGTCTCTTTATTAATTGGGCAACATCAGTGCTGGCCTATAAAAATGTAGTGGTGATAGCATTATAAAATTCTGTTGTTCTTTCAAAATTTAACATTGATTCGCATTTATGTTTGATGGTGGCGACTCACTGAAAAAATATTCAGCTAACCAATTTTCTTGTCGTTACTGAAAATTAAGGTAAAGTATAAAAATGTGATAAAATATAGGAACCCTAGGAAAGAAGTACTTGAAATATTTACTTCACATTATCTTGTCCTTGGAAGAATTTATGGCTTATGAAAATTAGATGGTCAAATTTTCTCTCATTCTTAGATTACTAATACTCTTATAATCATTTGTCAGTATTTTGATAACATAAAACATCATGTTATTGAAAAATGTTTTAAATCTTCAAATTGCTATTCATCAAAGCCACCATTCTTTGTTTTTGCTTATGTTATGTTTCTCATAGATTTTAAATGGTTTCTGATTTTCATTTATATAAGCAACATGTATAGTTATACATTGCTCGGTACATTTTTATGTTAATGATCTGAAATGTAAAGCTGAGTATATTATACTGGATTTTCCAAGTCATTACACCAATAATATTCAGAGTATACAATATATCCTTTTCAGATAATACACATTTTTCTTCTATTGTTATTGACAATTATCCTGGAAGAATATTTTTTAGGGCTCATGTAAGTGTGGTATTTAAAATGCACTGGGCTGAGAGGATTTAGGTAGAGATACGTATTAGTCAAGGCACTGCTAACTTCTCAAACTGATGGGTCTCAATCCAGTGAGAGAGCTTGTGAGTATAGTCGGCATAAGGGTTCTTAGTCAGTGACCTCCAGTGTGTGTATTTTACTACTTCCTTCATCTAAGTCCTTAGTCCTCTCCCTTCAACTAGCGGATAAGAAAGAATGGAAAAGGCATACCTGCTCCTAGCCACTTTAGCCTGGAGGTGACACAGTTCATTCCATCCTAAGATCTTACCTGTCTTTGAGGGGTGCTGGCAGCGTAGCTATATGCCCCGGAAGAAAAGGAAAATGGTTTTGGTGAACATAGCATTCTCCAGACAGCCTTATTTCTGCAGTGAATGAACTCTATGACTCCTGGCAAGGCACTTCATCTCCTTGGCCTCAGTTCCCTTTACTTTAAAAGCAAAAGATCCAAGGACTTTTTTTTTGGATAACGTTATTAGATATTTATATTAAGAAAATTCTCATGAGATATAGTGAAACTTGACTCAAGAAAGGATTTGTCAGAATCATAATAACCTTAGAAGTGAATCTGATGAGAAATGAGAACCGAGTTATGGCACAGTGGGTGATTTTGTAGTCAATTGCATAACCACAGGATGTTGATTACTTAATTCAAGTTATCTTGGAGAAGGGATCTTGGGGGGCAGGGGAGGGATGGATTTATGATTTCATTGTTAGTTCTGATCTTTTCACTCTTTTACTATTTTCATCAGTAAATCATATGAAAAAATAGAACTCATACTCTTCAAATTATAACGTGAAAATTTCAAATAATTTTTAGGTACCTGGGTTAGGCCATCAAATTCCTTTAAACTGTAATATAAGTTATAGTTTACCTGGGTTTTTGACAGTTGGCCAGAGAATCAAATGAATTGTTTATAACGCTTTTTTTATGACAATATGTTTCATACTTTAAATATCTTATAAATGAACTAGGAACATAATCCATTTTTAAGTAAAAGATGACTTGGATTTATATCTCCAAAATAGTTTAATTGCTTTCCTGCCTTCAAAAAACGGTCTCTTACAGCCTTGAATATAATGTTAGGAGATATGGCTATTATTATGAATATAGTTGGCTCTTTTTCAGCAGAGATGTTGTGTTGACCAGAGAAGATACTTAACAGACAAGCACTACAAAAAATATGTGTAGCTATTAGCAGATGTCACATTTACTCACAATATTTGTAAGACACACATAAGATTTGAGTCATCATTGATTTTGAAAGACAAAAATGATGAATAATTATACATTAATGTTGATCGGGGGCATTGATTACTTCTATTACATTTGAGGGCTTTAAAAGCACTTGATAGGAAAGACCTTTTTAATCTAATAGTGTTATTTCTAAACGTGTGTTCTCTTTCTTTTCAGGACTTCCAATAGTAGTCAGACACTATCATCCTGCCATACTATGGAGCCATGTTCATCAGATGAATTTTTCCAAGCCCTTAATCATGCTGAGCAAACATTTAAAAAGATGGAAAACTATTTGAGACATAAACAGTTATGTGATGTAATTCTAGTTGCTGGTGATCGCAGAATTCCAGCTCACAGGTAATTGTTTTCTAAATTTCTATATACGTGAAATATTTCCTTGACAATTTAATTATGTATATTGAGGTAACTCATTACAATTGACCGTTAGGATGGAATGTTTTGGGGGAGGGTTATATTTCATGGAATTTCTGCAGAGAATACAGTGTATATTAAATTATTACACATTAAATGACCCCCAAAGGGTCACTTTCTCTCTGTAGAAGCGCAAAACACACTAGCCTCAGATCAGTCAGTATTGTTGGGCATAGATTTCAGGTACTGTAAGCATCATTCACCCCACCTAATTCTATGTATTAAATAAACTCAATGGAAATTAGAGCTGTATTTAGAAGCAAAAAAGCTGGTGGAATGGAGTAGCAAGAACTGTTAAGAATTTTTAACTAACCACAGCTACCCCAACTTTTGTTTGCTGACCTCCTAGAAATATGAAAAGCAGTGGTGCTGGAGAACAAAAGCCTTTAACACAAATGAAGTATTATTTCTTGATGTAAGAAAAAGAAAAAAGCTATTTAATAAAGAACAAGTCATTATTTTTCTTCTGATAATTCCATAATCAATTGTTCAGTGTTAATCACCATTATGACCCCAAAGTGTTTTTTATGCCTATCAAAATTACTTAACATTCTATCCCAAAGGTTTTGTTACACCCTCCAGAGTGAAAGTAAACTCAGGAAGGATGGCTTTGGTCTTACCATTTTCAGTGACTCAGTCAGCATGAGAGGCTACTACATACTGTGACAAAAAGTCCATGTTGTGAGCATCCACTTATTAGAAAAGATATTTCAACCTGAATTTCATAGAGGCATCCCAAATTCTCCATTTCCAAAACAAACTCATTACCTTACCTGTCACACCGTCACCATGTCACTTAGTTTACCAATGTAAGACACTCCTAACTAGACTCCTGTCTTTAATTCTTTCCCCTTACATCCTATTTTCTATGCAACTATCCGCGTGGTCCTTGAAAATAGAACTCTGATGCGGTCGCTCCTCTGGTCCAATTTTTCAGTGACTCCGAAGGTCACTGAAAGCCCGAGTCCTCCCCATGACCTGTGTAATGCCCCGGCCATTACCCCTGATGCTCTGTCCTACTCTCTTTCCTGCTCCCTCTGCCTGAGCCACACAGACCCCTTGTTATTCCTTGTATGTGCCAGGCATGCTGCTCCTGCCGTTGGAGTTTTGCATTGGCTGCTCTTCTGCTCGAATGCCATTCCAGATACTTGTATGACCGATTCCTGCACCTCCTTCAGTTCTTTCCAGTGGTCATCTTCCAGTGAGACCATCTGTTTAAACCCGTCCTCCACCCCCATTTGCCTTTACCCTACTTTTTTTCCCCCATGGGCACTTACCACTTTTAAATGTACTGTAGAATTTATTTCTGCTGTGTGTTGTTTCCCTTCCCTTTAGAATTTAAGACTGTTAGAAAAGGAATCTTTTGTCTGGTTTTTACACCGATAATATCTCAAGTATCCAGAACAGTGCCTAGTATTTATTAGTTCTGCATTAGTATTTGTTCAGTGAATAAATGAATAGGCAATTCTCAGAAGAAAGCTGAATGACCAATAAACATTTGGAAAGATCTTTAACCTCACTAGCAATCAGGTGAATGAAACGACAATGAGGTACCGTTTAACACCTTGCAGATGGCCAAAATTTTTAACATCTGACAATATTGTGGGGAAATTAACTCTGTATAGTGCTGGTAGGGGTCTAAATTGGCACAGCACTTTGGAGAGCAATGTGGCAAACCTCGTACTTAGCCATGTGATCTTGGGGAGGGAGGGGCATGGAATTAGACAGGAACACAGGGAGCTTCAACTATTCTCAGTATCGTAATCTCTGTTTCTTTAAAAAAAAATGAGTGAAATAAGTCTATATAAATGTGGCGACATGGAAATACCTTCAAAACATACTATCAAATGAAAAATGAATATTTTAAAAAATATATATTTATGACCTATTTTGTCTATATGTAACTATCAAAAATCTCGACATAGAACAGCTAATGTAGAATAAGGTATTGTTATAATAGTTTAGAAATGTTATAACAAAAATATTATAATGTTATAACAAAATATACTAGAATAATTAAAATATCATAAAAGCTAAAAATAACTTGCTAAAACAATTCTCAAGTGTCTCTCATATTCACTACTTCTATGATTAAATTTAAAAAATAGGTTATTTTCATGTGATAAACAGAAAATAACCTTTCTGTGTTTTCCCTTTTTACATATAGTCCATTTAATTCTGTGGGCTTGTAGCTTTTCTTCCCCTGGATGTTATAAATCGACATCTGAGTAGTGAAAGGATAAATCATTTACCTCAGCAGAAAATTTTCAGTAATGGTAATTTATTATTCAAAGGAAGGAACTAGAGCATAAAGCAATTTGTCAAACTTAAGACAAATTTCCCAGTATCATGCACTTTCGATGGGTAACAAAGTAAAAAAAAAAAAGAAAGAGGAAAGAGAAGAAAAAGCAGCATTTATTAATGAACATCACCTTTACTGTGGTCATTGATTTTTTCTTCTAATATGTTCTCAGATTGGTGCTCTCCTCTGTCTCAGATTATTTTGCTGCCATGTTTACTAATGATGTCAGGGAAGCAAGACAAGAAGAAATAAAAATGGAAGGTGTAGAACCGAATTCACTATGGTCCTTGATTCAGTATGCGTATACAGGTAATAAATCTGAAAATATGAATTTAAAACCTCTTAAGTTCATGTTATATCATTAGATTTTCGATTTCTGCTTTTATCAAAGCTTGCCATAGTCAACAGTTACTTCTGCTATTATAGTCACCACCCCAGTGATTCCTGGATAGGTTAAAATCTCTACTTAGAAACTTTAAAATGGTTAGTGTAATTAAGCTTTTGAATGATATTTTTAAACTAAATGTAATAATTGGATCAATTATATGATGTTTTTAAATTATTACATTTAAAATTTGAGTTATATGTAGTAGATAACCTATTAATTAAATTATCTTTTAAAATTCCTGAAAATAAGCTATTAGTTTTTTTAACTTAGCAGAAGTCACAAAGAGATAATTTCTTTTTAATAATTAGTTAGTACTTTTTATTTCGTTTTGGAATGGCTTAAATCATCTAGGTCTAGAATACATGTAATGAGTTCTTTAGAATTATCCTTAACACCAATCAGTTTATAAACGGAGGTTAATGTAGTTCCATAGTTAATGGAATTTCTTTTTATCATGAAGGTCGCCTGGAATTAAAAGAAGATAATATTGAGTGCCTGTTATCTACAGCTTGCCTTCTTCAGCTTTCACAGGTTGTGGAAGCATGCTGTAAGTTTTTAATGAAACAGCTTCATCCATCCAACTGTCTTGGAATCCGTTCTTTTGCTGATGCCCAAGGTTGTACAGATTTGCATAAAGTGGCTCACAATTATACCATGGTATGTACTTTTCGAAAAGTGCGAGGCATATGCTCTTTACCTTATTCCTTATTGTTGCAGAGTTATCTACATATTGCTGTTTTCCAATGGTTCTGCCACATGTCTCCAGGCTCAGATTCACTGTCTGATGTGTCATATTTTCACTAAGTTATGAGGGAAAAACACTAAGTTATATTTCTCCTGGATATATGAACCCAGCCTTAAGTTACCACAGTCACTAAGAAGCAGAGCAGTGGCCTAAGACTGGTCCATTCAATATGTTCTGATCTGCATTTTAAAGCAGGATTTTCCCCATACATTTTTCTTTGTCATACATGGATGAATTTCAAAATTGCACACATATTCACTGATGGAAGTTGGTGATAGTGATTGTAGTATATTGGTTCAGTGCTAGTACAGAAGACAGGAGGATGAAGGGGAGGGTTTTTTTTTTATTAAGGATAAACCTCATTGTATGTAAAAAATGTTTTCAGCTATGTAGAAAGACGTTCTTATTAGTTGTAGCAAATTACGTGCTCAACATAAATCAGAGAGGAGGTTCAGATTCAGAAGTCTGGAGGATAATGGATACAAATTGATCTAGGACAGCAAGAAAATAAGGGCATGTTGAGGGCATATTGTTAGGATCCGTGTCTGTGGTCTTAATCATAGAGGGATGTTGGAGAGGGTACGTGTGTGGATTTTTAAGGAATGACCATCTTTCCACATTCGGATCTTACACATGGGCAATGATTGAAGGACAACTGTTGCTTCAAATGCTTTATTTAGGGCAAAAAAGCTTCTCAGGGAAGAAAGAATGTGAACAGTCACATACACATATCCAGTTATCCATATTACTAATTTTATCAACCTTTAAGGGGTATTTTTCGTCTACCCTCTCCTCCATCCCCTGTCCTTCCATTGAGTTGTTTTATCTGTGAAGGATTGACAGGTACCTTAGGAATATTTCAGTAGAGAAATAGAACTCCGGAAAAATTATAAGAGTACATATTTACAACTATTGGGAAGATTAATTCTACCTACTTCATAAGCTTAATGTGAGGATTAAATGAGTTAATAGAAGTTTAGCACTTAAAACAGTGATGGACACATAGTATAACCAGTCAATTAATGACATCACCATCGTCACCATCACTGTATAGATTTCCTGTTCAACACTTCAGGGATTTATGTGTGCGAACAAAAGCATTCATACAAAAAGCACAACTTTTATGATTCGTTTTTCTCCCTGTGCTGTGATTACTTTTCAGAAATGTTCTTTATGATGGTCAAAGTGCCTCCAATGAAAAAAATAGAGATTGTGCAACAGAACAATACAGTATAGACCTAGCATGGTTAACATCTTTTAAATCCTTTGAAAGACTTTTATCCTTCCTTGTAGAGTTCTCATTTTAACCTTTACAGCTCAAGTTCAAACACTTTTTGGAATAATGTGGATAAAATAAAACTGCATTTTTTTTTTTTTTTTAGTTTTATAGTCAGTTCATAATTAAAGTAATATTTCTTTCCTAGGAAGGAGTTTTGTTCACATGAACACTTTTGGATACATTTAGGTCACTTCTGTTGTTCACAGTCGAGGCATAATTGTTGCTTTTTTAAAGGCTTAAACATAAATTAAGTTTAAATTAGCTAGATGTTTTTAAAGCTCTTTTCATAGCCAATTAGCTGTGGGGTTTCTTTTTTTCCTCAAGCCATTATTTGCTATTATTCAGTTGCAACAGAAACATGAAATTGAATTCTAATAACAGTAAGTAATTTAGAGGCAGATTGTTTGATTTGAATTGTTGCTATGGGAACTAAATGAAAATGTATAGCAAAATTCAACCTCCAATTTAAAAAAATCCGTCAGTAATTTCATTTGCTTAAACCATTCCAAAGAGGGAAGGGGCATAATGCTAGCACATGATAGCTGTTTGTGTCATAAAATGGACTCAAAATATGAAGTAAACATAAAGCCACACAGTGAATTCAATTGTCACAATCAGTAAATGGTGCATGTGCTTAGGGTGTTCGCTGATCCTGCATGAATACAAGTAGGAAAGGATGAGGAGTTCCTTCTTGGAATCCTAAAATCTGGAAGCTTTTGTTTTTATTCTGACTGCCACTGAACTTGACCTGGAGCAAGTCATTTAACTTCTACAAAAAGGCTTAGACTGGTTCTGTCATTACAAATATTTAATGTCATTATGTATTTATAAAATAAATATAGACCTTTCCTTTTATTTATTTATTTATTTTTAATTTTCTTCTGTTTTTTTTTAAGGAAGGCACAGCTCACAGTGGCCCACGTGGGGATTGAACTGGCAACCTTGGTGTTACTAGCACCACACTAACCAACTGAGCTAACCGGCCACCCCTAGACATTTCATTTTAAAATTTTAAATTTTGTTTCTCAATCTAGAAAACCTGTGAAAACATTGAATTCTGCTAAAATACCTGCTTCAAAACTAAATACTTTTGAAAAGCACTTTGTGTTTAACTTTAATTTCAGTGGCCTTTCCGTAAGTTGTTGAAAAGGTCGATTTTTATTAAATACGAATTATACTAGAATGAAATAGGCATTGTTCTGAAATAGATATATCAACAAATAAATAATAGAATATTTATATATAGTCCTTTTCTCATTGATGAAATGTAATTAATACCATGAGAAATTATGGCAATAGTTACATCAGTGTTGTAGAAATGTTGACTATACTATACACTATACCTTTAGCGATTAGAAATGTATATTACTTCAATTTCTTCAAAATCTCACCTAACATTTAAAAATAAACATCTTTGCATATATCTATGTAATCTTGGTCCTTGAAATTTTTAATGCCTGTTTAATGGTCCATTGGGTTGTAATCCCCTTAACTAGACATTTAGGCTAGTTCTCATTGTTTTACTGTTATAAATAATAATACAGAGAAGAAGCATCATTAGAGAAGCATCAGCTTTTTTTCCTTTTTTGAATTATTTAGTAAGGATTAAACTGCTAGTGGGATAACTGGTTTGAGAGCCTCAGCATTTTCATAGCTCTTGCTGTGTGTTACCAAACCATTTTATGTCAGTATACAGTAGAGTAGAGCAGGTTGTTTGAAGCCATTCCAACATTGAGGTTTTATTAAAATATATTTCTGAAAATGATAATCAGTCATTTAAAATAGATTCATTTTGGCATCGTTAACAAATCATGATGACTTGAAGCAATTGAATTTAGTTAATAATTCATGTACGGTTTTCCTCTTAAGAATTTCTACAGAAAGGCATGTCAAGCTAAGATATATTTTCGATCACTATTTAACTTGGGTTACTGCAGGCTATATGGAAAATATAATTCTCATTTTAATATAGAAGACAGTTATTGATAATCCTTATTTTTAGCTCTAATTTAAACAGCCTTAGCTATTTTACTAAAACTCTATATGCTGAGACAGCCATAGCACATTAGGAAGTATATGAAAACCATTAAGGAACAATACAATATGTGTATCATTTACATTTATATTTTAACTATGTAAACAATCCATGTATTAAGATTTGTAATCTTGCATACCAAAGAGTAGGTTTCCCTTCTCTTCAGATTGTTTAGCATAGTAGTTTAGGAAAGGTCATTATCTCACACCTCAGGGTATCTCTATTTCCCATTTCAAATTACAAGGGGCCTGGTTTTAGTATGCAGTCAGGACTGAGTCATGTTTAGTCTTAGGTCTTAGAGTCCCAATGCATTCTAGGTCAACACTTATACTTTGGCTCTTTTTCCAATGAGACCCAAAGAACTTTGTATATAAATCAGATAAGAGGAGATTAAAATTTCCAAAACAGACCTGAAATCCGGGATGGTCTTATAAATAACATTAAAACACCTTTAAAGGCCAATTTGGTTTTAGGATAGCCCTAAGGACATACACTCTTCCAGGGAAGAGTCTGAGAAGACTTCTGTGGTCCAGAGTGGTCCTAGGAAATCTAGCCAGGTTGGAGGCCCAGAAATAGCCTCACAGCTCACCCAGGTATTTGGCTCTACTGTTGGCCAAATTCTACAGCAACCACAAATCTCAACTCATGTTCGATGTTAGAGTATCTATCATACATCTCAGTGTCTAATTCATTTTTTTTTGTCTTCCTTTGAAAGACTTGCCAAAAGCAGTACCTAAAAGTCGCTGGTGACCATTTTTAAAACTAATAAGTGATAGAACACTTTAATTATACTTACATAGAAATTAAAAGTTTAACAACATAATTGCAGCTTAAATGTCATTTTTACTGTGTTTCTTTCCTAACAAGCAGTAATATATGGTAAAGAAGATCTAAAGTAGAAACTGTGTCTTGGCATCTACCTAAAAAATATTAATTTATTTCAAATAAACTATGATGGACAAAAGGAACCATATTGTTTATATGGTATTTTTTTCTGTCTAGGAACATTTCATGGAAGTCATCCGAAACCAGGAATTTGTATTATTACCAGCCAGTGAAATTGCCAAGCTCTTAGCCAGTGACGACATGAACATTCCTAATGAGGAGACAATACTGAATGCGCTTCTTACTTGGGTCCGTCATGATTTGGAACAGAGACGGAAAGATCTCAGTAAACTTTTGGCTTATATTAGGCTACCTCTTCTTGCACCACAGGTAAGCTATTTTTGATTATTTAAAATTACTGTCATAATTTCAACAACAATTGAATATTCACTTTATACTAATTGCATTAATATGCACTTGTGTTTAGGTTTTCTCTGACTATTCAGTCGAATAAAGTTATTTTACATATATTCTTATGAAATGTTTCAGGTGAAAAGATAGTGAACTAAAAAAGAAAGTCTTATGTTTTCAACCAGGAAGCTCTGGCTACCTAAATTGCATCAATGACGTCACGTTGTTGCTTTAGGGTTATTTTATTTGACTCAGCTACAAACCTATCTTAGCAATTAAAAAATTAGTAGAGCTGTTAATACAAGGAACGCTGGACTCTAGGAACCAGAACATTTAGATTGGTTCATTGACCACACATTTATTAAGTACCCACTAAGTTTTGGGTTCTGGTGATATGTAAATTAAAGAGACATGATAATAGTTCCAGCTCTGACATTTTAAAACTCTGTGACTTGGTATATTCACACACCTCAGTTTCTTCATATGTTAAGTGGAAGTAAACGTCCTCTCTGACCATCTCTCATGATCATTGTGAGGATCAGAAAAGTGCTCTATGAAATAAAATGTGCTATAAATAATAACGGTATTCATTATTTTAGAATTGAGAGATACCTAGTTGGTGTTTTCAAAGCAGTCGTCCTAAGATATTTAGATGCAGTTTCCCCTTTTTATAATTTTGACTGGAATATACAAAAATATCCTCTGCATACTCTGCTGCTTATTTTCAGGCCTTGGATAGAGAAAGAGGCCTTGAAAGTAGAGAAAGCATGAGCTGGTACTGCTCAAGGTCAGACTTTTTTGTTGTTGTTTAAAGTGCCATAAATTTTATCTTATTTGTATTTATCTTGAGGATTATGTATTATTTCTAGCTGTTGTGAGCAAAAGTTACTGTTTGCTGTCTACCATACAGAGGCAAAAATCATGCTTTGTAAGAAAGATCTTCAGAGGTATATAGAGTGTAGTACGAATTCATCAGAGTGAGACTACATGAATTGATGACAAATCAGGAAAAATAACATCATAAAACATTTCTCTTGAAATCAGATTTAAAGAAGAGAGTTATATGTTTATTGATACCCAGCAGAATTTTTTCTTATTCTTTTCTAGATGAAAGAATATAAAATCTGAAAAATCCCAGTAAACTTTTTAAAAAATCTGTGCAATTAAGTAACCTGACAATTTACTTCAGTTCTGCAGTTTCAAATATTTGTGTACTATATTTGCATGACTCTCAGAGACCTTTAAATTTTCTGTTATCCAGAAAATGTAATAATCATAGCCATAAGGTCGGAGATTTCAAAGGCACTTTGGAGATCATTTAGTCTAACTTGTACAAATGAAGTAACAGACCAAAAAAGTAAAACCATATGTTCAAAGTCACAAAGTGATTGCGTTTGGCCCTATCCTTCTGCACTGCGGTTTTATTCAGCTTTTCTACTTGGCTAACATCATAAGGCTAATAAGAGACAAAGGGAGGGTTTGAACCCAATTAAAGTTTTGTGTCTTTTCCACTGAACCATTCTGCCACTTGAATGTACTATGTATAAAATTGCTGGGTGTGGGAGGGATATCAGGTAGAGAAAGAAATCAATTTTAAAGTAATCAGTAGTTACAATATAATGAGATGAAGGCTGTGGTAGATATATGAACATGACATTATGAAAATCATCGGAGTAGCCCACCCAGACTGATGGTGGGGAAGCCAGGAGAGATTCCTGAAGTGTAACTCAGTCTGTCTCATGAGTTAGCTAGTAAACTACTTAAAGAGATTACAAGTTTAAGAAGGAAACCTTAATATCATCAGATGCTAAAGAAAAGAATAAGGATGAAAAATACACTGGATTAGCCCAGTGGTGCTCAAAGTGTGTTCCCGAACTGTAGGTTCAGTACCACATGAAAAATTATTTAAAAGACAGATAATTAGGCCCCACTCTACACCTACTGATTCTGAAACTCTGGGGTTGGGGCCTGGCACATTGTGCTTTAATAAGCTCTCAAGTGGATCTGATACACACTCAAGTTTGAGAACCACCATCTTAGCCTGATGAGTGATGGTCATGGAAGCCACGTTGCCCTGTGTAGAATCATCCCTCTGTTTTTTTTTGGCGGGGGAGGGAGTTGTGTTCGTGGTCATTTTACCTTTCAAAGCATTTTTGGTCAAACTTTTCTATTTGATAAAATTTTAAACTGTGAATAAAAAATACTTACACATATATGCATTATTTAAAAGATTTGACACTTAAATTCTTAATGGTCCCAATGGTTAGCCTATATTACAAGTATCTTGGTCTTCACTATTCTGTTCACAATTCTCGCTGTTGTTTTCTACTAAAAGTCAGAAATATAAAGTGAATTTGTATTTATCTTTAGCATTCTTTTAATTTATATGTTTTTGATACCAAAACATTTTCTAAAACTTTAAAGAGTTCATAATTATTCACATTTCATTTTGTGGGGGGACAGTTTTAGAGAAGTAGGCATATGGTGAACAAGTATGTGAGTAAAGATAAAAATTTACAAATTGAAAACGTTTCTTCTATTTTGTAAATGCTTTTATTTGAATAACTTTCCATTCTTTTTATGGCAGAGAATGCACATAGTATTCACCTAACATGCAGAGTATGCAAGAGTGTATATTTTATAGTTCTCTCTCAGTGCCTTCTGAATGATTTTTCAGATGATATCTGGTTATCCAGATGATATTTGATTAATCTGATATGTGGATTAATGGCTTCATATTTTCTCCTATTACCTGCATCTCTCTAATATAATTAATCCCATCTATTCATAAATTATAGAGACTGTCAGCATGTTAAGAAATATATTTTACCTCAAATTGCAGTAACTATTAAGTCTCCCAAGAGTTTACCTTTTACAATTTTTTTCACATTTATTATTTAGAAAAGACTAAAGTAATTATATGTAACAGGAGTAATAATATAAACATTAAGATTAACCTGAATTAGGAGCGTCCAGATGGTTCAGTTGGTTAGAGCCCGAGCTCTCAACAACAAGGTTGCCTGTTTAATTCCTGCATGGGGTGGTGGGCTGCACCCCCTGCAACAAAAGATTGAAAATGGCGACTGGACTAGGATCTGAGCTCCACAACTAGATTGAAGGACAACGACTTGGAGCTGATGGGCCCTGGAGAAACACACTATTCTCCAATAAAAAACAAACAAAAACAAACAAACAAAAAAATAAAATAATTAATCTCAATTAGCCAACTCATTGCATCTTCATTAATGGTTTCTGTAGCAAGTATCACTATATTTTGTGTGCATGGAAAAAATATGGAATAATTAATTCCAGAACATAATACCAGAACTCTACCATAGGTCCTGAAACTCTACCATAGGTCCTGAACTCTACTATAGGTCTTAATTTGGCGTTTTTGTCTTTAGTATGCTGTTCTC
Organism: Rhinolophus hipposideros; assembly: GCF_964194185.1. NCBI lineage: Eukaryota > Metazoa > Chordata > Mammalia > Chiroptera > Rhinolophidae > Rhinolophus > Rhinolophus hipposideros. The sequence continues at coordinate 83,976,083 of NC_138047.1, read as the reverse complement.
AGTTTTCAAATGCCACAAACTTTTTTACAGTGAATTTTGTTAGAGACTCTTCCTTCTCTTCCATTATCAGAATAGGAACATATTCTCAACATTATTAGTCATTAAGGAAATGCAAAGTAAAACTGTATTTTCCACCTACTTGAATGGTTAAAATAAAAGGAGATAGTAACAGTTGTTGGTGAGAATGTGAAAAAACAAGAACCCTCATGTATTGCTGGTGGAATATAAACAGGTACAGCCACCTTGGCAAACAGTTTGTCAGTTTCTTAAAATATTAACATAAATTTACCATAGGACTCAGCAATTCTACTCCCAAGAGAAATGAAAACATATATATCTACATGAAGACTTCCACAAAAATGTTTTTAGCAGCTTTATTCATAATTTCCAGAATTTGGAAACAACCTAAGTTGAGTGTCCATCAACTTGTAAACAGATAGCCAAAATGTGGTATATCCATACAATGGAATAGTAGTCAACAATAAAAAGAAATGCAGTGCTGATACATGCTACACACGGATGAACCTCAACACATGCTAAATACAAAAAGCAAAGACACAAGAGACCACGTATTGTATGATTCTATGTATGTGAAACATCTAAAAAAGGTAAATAAATCTATAGAGACAGATTGGTGCTTGGGACAGAAGATGGGAACAGAGATTAACAGTAAGCAGGCATGATCTAATTGAGGTGATGGAAATGTTCCAACACTATTTGATGGTAATGGTTGTACAACTTAGTACATTTACTAAAAACTATTGAATTGTGTACTTGAAATAGTGAATTTTATTATGTGCAAAATATACCTTAGATTATCAAATGCAATATGATTAAAAGAATAATACCAAGAAAGTCTTTTTCTAGGAATATAAGAATGGTTGAGTACCAGGAAATCAGTCAAATTATTAATTGTGTCAATAACTTAAAGGACAAAAGCCATATGATCATATCAATAGATGTATGAAAGGTATTTGGAAAAAATATAGCAATCATCCTTAATTTTAAAACTCTGAAGTAAAATGTGTAGAGAAGAATACAACCTAAATATAATAAAATGGATTATGAAATACTACAGTAACTATCATCCTAAATAGTGAAACACTAAAACCATATAAATTCAAACAAGAAACAGGAATATTCTATATCACTCCAATTATTTAACATTGCTTTGAAGGTTTTAGCAATTGCAATAATAAAATAGAAATGAAATAACTGGCATACACATTAGGAAAAGATGTCAGCTATCCCTGTTTGGTGATGATTATGATTGTATGCCTAATAGTTAGAGTTTTGTAAGGGAATGTGGTAAAGTAGTACGTTATAATACAAGTATACAATAATCAATGCATTTATCTCTCCCATCAAAAACATATGCAAAATGGAAATTTAAAAATCAATTTCTAATAGCAACAAAAAATAGAATATATTTAATAAAAGAAAGGCATAAGACCTGTAGGAAGAAAGCTATACAACAAATGGAAAGGCTTCTTAAGCAAAAAGACTTAATATCATAAAAATTAAGTTCTCCTAAAATTAATAAATAAACTTAATGCAGTTCCTGTTACAACAGGATCAAGATGGTGAAGGGGAATTAGATAAATTTATCTTGAGTTTATATGGAAAGTAAAGACACAAACACAGCCAAGAAAACTATGAAAATGAACAGTGAGGGTAGATTTATATCAGATAATCAGAAATGCTATAAAGACACCATAAAAAATATGGCATTAGAATAGGAATAGACAAATAAGATCAATGGAACAGAGTAAAGAATGAAAAAATAGATCTTACACAGTTTAAGATCTATTTTTGAGAATGTATTATAATATATGATCAAGGTTCAATTCAGTTAGAAATGAAGGAGATTATTTCATAAATAGTGCTCATACAGAAATGTCTATCTGTCTAGAAGAAAATAAAAATACTCTTCAACTCATACTCTATTTAAAAATTAATTACACATAAATCAATAGCCTAAATTGAGAAAAATAAAGCAATAAAGGAGTACGGAGGGGGACGGAGAACCCAGTACAAAAGGAAAAGAAAGGCATTGTTTTAAAGGACAGGTGTAACTATATGCATTTACATAAAAGTACATAAGTAAAAAAGTAGGATTCAGGGAAGCACAAGGAATTTGAATTTTTCAGAATAATCACCAGAGTTCTTTGCCTCTTAAGAAATTGGCAGATTTTGTTTTGCTGTTGTTCTCTTTTTTTCAATTAAAGTTTATTGGGGTGACAATTGTTAGTAAAGTTACATAGGTTTCAGTTGTACAATTCTGTAATACATGATCTATACATCGCATTGTGTGTTCTTTGAGCATTGTTTAGAAAGGACAGGTAAATGCAGTCTAGTAAGTCAACTTGTAATTATTGTTCAGTTAAAATATTTATAATTAATAAAGTAAAATGATTAATTTAGAAAATCTGAAAAATGTAGAAAAGTAGTGAAAAAGTTTATTAAAAAGGCACCAGTTTCCCTACTACCCAGAGAAAACCGTGATTAAGATTTTAGGGCACACCACTTACCCATCACAGTTTTTGCTTCTCAATGAAATTTAAAATATAAATCTTGTAAATCTTGCACAATTTACTTAAAAATAGATGTCCTGACTTTTTTTTTATGGAAATACATATCATTTCCATTTGTGAATGCTATCGTGTATTCTTTTACCCTTACTATTTTCTTGGTCATTCAGTATACATCCTCACTTTTTTTTCTAGTTCCTGGCAGACATGGAAAATAATGCCCTTTTTCGGGATGATATAGAATGTCAGAAACTCATTATGGAAGCAATGAAGTACCATTTATTACCAGAGAGACGACCCATGTTACAAAGTCCTCGGACAAAACCTAGGAAGTCAACTGTTGGTACATTATTTGCTGTTGGAGGAATGGATTCAACAAAAGGTATTAAATAATCTATTATTTGGGGGAACAGAAAAAAATGAACTTTAATTAGTAATAAATACAGCTAACAAGCTCTTTGGAGAAATGGCTGGCTTTAACACTGTGGTAGAAAAAGTACAAGATAAGCCTACAATATCTTGTAGAGCCTGAAAGCAAGGAAGTGCTCAGAGAATGATGGAGACAGGTCAAAGAACACAGTTTCTTGGAGCTACCACTGCCAAATCTGGGATAATTTCAGCATCAAAATAAATAATGATAGTAAAAGATTATAACCTATGAATCAATAAGAATTCATGAGTCCACACTGATTCTAATAAAGAAGAGAGAAGGGAAAGCTCTTCCTTAGAGGAGAATGTCAGCTAATAAATATAGAAACAAAGATGGGGTTAGAAACATCACCATTTGGCAACCATCACAATAATAACTAATTCAATCAAGAATCATCAATGGATGCTGAGACAAGTGGGTAAAAGTTTTGAGAACAAGATATTTAGTCTCAAGTATCTCCCAACCACTTGCTTGTTAGTTACAAAGGATAAAATAGTATGTTTACAGTGGAGAAACATAGCATATATCAGCACCTTAACCAAATAGTCAAAGGTCATATAGCCAGTAATTAGACTAACCAGCAGCACATGCATTTTATAAGATGCTCAGAGAGGAACTCAGCTGCACATGTGCAGTATTCTTGCAAACTATATAATCTGAGGAAAAGACAAATCCAAGTTGAGAGACATTTTACGAAATACTTTGTCCGTCTGTATTCCAAAATGTCAAGAAATACAGAAAAGATTCAGGAGCTGTTTCGGATTACAAGACACTAAGGAGACCTGAAAGCCATTTTAATGCATCATCTTGGATTTCCTTTGCTATAAAGGACATAATAGGGACAAATGACAAAATCCAAGTAACATTTGTAGATTAGATAACAGCATTGTGTAAATGTTAAGTTCCAGATTTTGATGATTGTATTGTGGTTTTGTAAGATAATTGTTTTGAGGAAGATACACTGCAGTAATAGGGATACAGGGGCATAATTTCTGCAAGTTACTCTTAAATAGTTGAGAAAAAAACACATACACGCATATGTACATACATACATACATACATATGTACATAGAAAGAAAATGTAGTATCATATAAACATTTGGGAAACCTGGGACAAGGTGATCTGGGAATTCTTTGTACCATTCTTGCAATGATCGTTACTCATAGTGACAATAATAGCAGCAAACACCATACCTACTGCCCACCCAGTGCCAGGTACTGTCCTAGCAGCTTTCTGTGTATTACCTCTCAGTATACATCGATCTCATCTTCCTCTGAATTCCTAGTACTAACAGTCTGCAATCCCCTGATGACATCTCTCTGACTTTGACTCCTTCTCTGATCTCAGCTCATTCTACTTCTCTCCTCCCTCCTTCTGTTCCAGCCCCATTGGCCTCCTTGTTCATCTAACACACCAAACATTATCCCTCATCAGGGATATTGCGTTAGCTGTTCGCTCTCACTAGGATTCTCTGTGCCTTGATACTGGAACGCCCAGCAGAAATTGTCCACTCAGATCTCCTCTCAAATGTCATTTTACCACAGAGGACTTTTACAACCATTCAACTTTTTGCCCATCAGTTTCTAATCTTTTGCCTACCACTTCCTCTTTACTCTGCTTCATGTTTCTTGATGGCACATGATACATTTAATTTATGGTCTGTCTACCTCTTCGCCCCAAATAAACTCCAGGACAGCAAGTATTTTTTTTCCCACTACTATATTCCCAGAGCCTGGAACAGTGCCTACACGTAGATAATATCAATAAGTATTTGCCAGATGAATGAAGATTGCCCTCTGCATCTCTTGAATTACATGTACACTAAAGCACTTGATGTATTAATCACATCTGAAGGTTTATCTTCTATGTGGTATCTTTAAGGAATCTAAAAATATGAGCTCTAATCTGGCCCTGTGGTTTAACCAACTTTATTTCTGAGTCTTTCTTAACAATCAAAAATTCTGACCTTTTATCCTATTCAAGCTATCTTTCCAAGCCTTATCTCATTCCCAGTGTCTTTGTAATGAAGAGCAATCCGTGTTGAATGGTAGTCTGATCATGGAGTTCTTGCCCCCCTTCACGTACCTGTTTAGTGTAGAGCCCAACAAATAAGCTGGGACTTGTTCTACATACCAGCTGAGACAATGTTAGAACGTATTTGTGCCTACCTTTTTTTAAAGGTTAATGCTTTGGTGTAAATTAGGGAAGTTTCAAGTTTTTATATCTAATTTTGCAGTTATTAGGATTTTATTATTTTTGATATACATATTTTAAGGTATGTGTTTCACATACTGTTTTAAGATTTTATAAGAATTGTTTGATATTAGCGAAATAAATTTTAGTTACCGATTCATAAAACTATGATACTGCTTAGTGAACTAAATGTAAAAGAAATAACTTAAAATTCAAGTGAAAAAAATATTCCTTAAATTCATTAGTGAGGAAAGATGATTGGCATTGCATTTTTATTTGAGAGAGAAGTTTTTAAGATCAAATTTAGAGTGATAAGTCAAGTATACTGTTACATGAAATAATCTGAATGTATGAGTAAAATCTTATAGCTAAAAATTATGGAGAAAGATTATAAAAATTCAGAAATATTTTTGAACAGCTACTATGTACAAGGGTATCTGTTATATAGTGCTATGAGAACACAGAGATGGAAAAAGAATTGGTATTTATTTCAAATAACTTAAAAATTTTGCAGGATGAATAAGAATAATAAAAACTACCAAAAAAAAGAATAATAAAAACTACAATAATGAGAAAATTTGATTATTTATATATAGCAAAACTATTTCTAAATTTTGGGAGAATGTCAATAGTATTAGCGATCTGATGACCTAATTGTAACAAATACTTTAGAATAAATGTTTGTCCTGATTGTAATTCTGTAAGAATAGCACTGATTGTATATTGTATTAGAAGCTTTTAAGAGGGAAGTAGAGTAGACAGGAATTGAACTCTTCTTCATAACTAGGGGATGGGGCTTTTTTTTAGCCCTTAACTCCACTGATCTTACATCATAAAGACAAGAGTTTTTTGACTCTTCCAATTATTAAAAAAATATGTAGACACCTCAGGCAATTACTCCCGAAACTTCCCACACTCAGTTCCCAAAGCCCATGATCCACACTTAAGCTGTCCTCTTTCTTTGTCCCAATAAACTGCATCTCCTCCCTCCTGTGAAAACCAGCCCCTCCCTCACCTGTGCCGATGCCGCCCTTTCCTGCCTCTCAGGAGCCTAACGCTATTAATTAGGATCCTTCCATCTCTTGTATTTTCAGCTTCTTCCCTCACATCTAGACCCTTCCCATTAGTGTTTAAGAAAACTCAAGTTTTTTTTCCAATTCTGAAAGCCAAACAAGGCAACACCTCCCTCAAACCACCTAGAAATTCCTACCTTTCTCCTCACTTGTATTGCCAAACTTCTCAGAAGAAGCATCTGGGTTCACTGATGATTCTCCATTTCCTCACCTCCCAATTATGTCTCAACCACTCAAACAACTCCTGAAACTCTCCTGAAAGTCACCACTGACCTCCCCTGTTAATCGCTGTTAGGCACAGCCAGAGGAATGAGTTGGGGGAGACCAACATTGTTCTATTAGAATTTATTTGGCAGGACGTCAGGCTGGAAAAGACCATAACCTCTTTGAGCAAAAGGGGTGTGGAGTTTTGTAGGAGCGGGTAAACGAGGCTGTTCCCCCTTCAATGCTTTGGGGGTTTTTGTTGACAAAGGATTTCAGGGCATGACGAAGCCCTCCAGCTCCACACCCTGGCCCCAGGTCACTGTCCAGACTGCCCAGGCCTGCTGATCACAGGCCCCTAGGAGATAAAGCAAGACAGGATCAAGACAAGATGGCTTTTAAGATAAAGTTTCTGCTCCTGGCCTAAATATGGCTTAACAATAGCTAAATCCAGGAGTGTGTTTTAGTCTTCATCTTACTTGACCCTCTCAGTAGCATTTGATACCATTAGTAGTTCTACCTGCTATAAACTTTTTCCGTCGGCTTCCATGACACTAAACTACCCTCACACTTAAGCTATTGCTTCTCAGCCTTCTCTAACAGATAATCCTTTTTCACTTGACCTTTTAATACCAGAGCCTGTATGCCTTGGAGCATGTTAGCAGAGATATAAGCAGGGGCCAGATCATGTAGGAGTTTACCGAAATATAATAAAAGTATCATTGTCTGTGCTAATAAAATTATACTTTGTATGTATAATTTCATAAAATGCTCAATCATGGTGAAATTTTTATTTGTGTAATTTTTATATATTACCATTAAGGAGCAACAAGCATTGAAAAGTATGATCTCCGCACTAATATGTGGACTCCTGTAGCAAATATGAATGGGAGAAGGCTACAGTTCGGTGTCGCAGTGTTAGATGACAAACTGTATGTGGTTGGAGGGAGAGATGGACTGAAGACGCTGAACACTGTAGAATGCTACAACCCCAAAACGAAAACTTGGAGTGTGATGCCTCCTATGTCCACACATAGGCATGGCCTCGGTGAGTAGAGCTGCAGACTTGTTCATAATATCGTATATTAGGCTTCCACAGCAGTTTTACATTCTGTGCTGGGCAGAGGAAGACCAGTGTGGCACCAAGCTTTCCTTCCCATGCATGCTCTCTGAGTACCAGTAGCAGAGGAGACAAGCATGTACATAAATGTGTATGTACTACAAGCACAAGAGAAAATATGAATATTTTAGTGTGGCATAATGGACTGACAAGCCACCTTTTCACATGTGTGTTCTGTGTTGACAATTACCTAATTGAAATGCTTATTTGAAAATTGTTAGCATTACTATTTTTCATCTGTATCCCATGTTTTTTAAGCAGAAATGAGTAAAACCCAGAAAAATTTGGAGGTGACACAGAGAATGTAATGATAGAGACTTTTCATTTTTGCATTCAGTAATTCACTGAGCAGACATTGATTAACATGTACTGTGTGCCATGTTCTTTTGCTCTGCAAAAATGTGGAAGACACTATCTTTACCCTCAAGGCACTGGTGGCTCACTCTGAGATGATTGAAGAGAATTTAGGGATCTTGGATCCCATGATCTCTCTTTTCTCATAGGAGAAAGAGTCGGTAAAATAGAAAGCATTGTTTGGTGAGAGAGGAGGCAGAAATTAAACTTAAAATTAAAGTTAGATGGCGCTTGATACATATTTTTCATCACCCAGCTTTTGCTGCATAACAAACTACTCTGAAACTTACAGGCTTAAACCAACAACCAACAACCATTTTTTTGGCACATGGATCTGTGGGTTAGGCTGTTCTGGTCTGGGCTCTCCTGGATGATTTCTGCTGGGTTTTCTCATGATTCTGTGGTAGGCTGGCAGGTTGGATGGTTGATGGTTGATGGTTGATGAAGGATGAATATGTATATCTCATCTGGCCATAATTTCTCAAATTAAAATATATTTGTATCACAAAATTTGTATTTTGGCCCTCAAGTGTTTCATATTCACTTCTTACCTGACTATGATCGTGTCGCACCTCTTCTTAAAACCCTCCACTGGCTCTCCATCTCATGTAGAATAAAACCCTTCACTGGCTCTCCATCTCCTGTAGAATAAAAGCTAAAGTCCTCCTAGGAGCCCAGCCACTCTGCATGGTCTGACTCCACACTCTCCTTCATCTCCTCCTTATCCCCCTCATCACCCTGCCAGCCGAGCTGGCCTTGGCTGGACCACAGACACAGTAAGCGTGCCTCGGGACCTTTTGACTTCCAGTTCTCTTTACCTCATCTTCTCTTCCCTCAGGTATCCCTATAGCTGGTTTCCTAACTTCGTTCACGTGTTTATTCAAATGTCACTTTATCTGAGAGGTGTCCCCTGACCCTCTCTACCCTTTTAGTCAGTTCTGTTTTCTTATTGGCACTTAAAAATACCTGAAATATATTTTATTTCTGTGTGCTGACTGAAATATCAGGTCCATGAGGTCACAGCCCTTATCTGTTATGATCTATTTAATACCAGGCATTTAGTAGAAATTCAGTAGGTTTTTGATGAATACATGAAGCAATAAGTCTGGCTCAGTTCCCTGGTGATGAATCACATCGAGAGATGGTGGTATCAGCCCTAATTACTGTAAAATCTTGTGGATTTGAATTAATAGGGGGAAAGGAATAAAAATGCTTTTTTCAAATATATCTTAAATCCATATCTTTGAAAAATGTTTTAAATATGGGAATATGTGCATCTTGTATAGTGTTTAGTATGCCACTGTTAGACCTCAACACATTGTCTCAAACTTTTAAGACCAGAGCTACAATGCTTTATTTCTCTCATTCACCATCATATCTACCAAGATGAGCCATGAGAAAGCCATGTCATAATTTTTTGCTTCATTATAGTTGCATGTTTAAGATTCGTTGTACTTATAGTTCAAGTAAAATGTGATTTTTAAGTCATTACTTCTTTCCTGTCTCCTTGTAGGTGTGGCTGTATTGGAAGGTCCCATGTATGCAGTCGGAGGGCATGATGGCTGGAGTTACCTGAATACAGTGGAAAGATGGGACCCTCAGGCTCGCCAGTGGAATTTTGTTGCCACTATGTCCACCCCTAGGAGCACAGTAGGTGTGGCAGTCCTAAGTGGAAAGTAAGAAAATATTTAAAGTTCCATTTGAGACACAACAAAGTACATTTGTGAACTGGCATCATTTCCAACTTTAAAATACACATAAATAAATCACAGAAGAGAAATACTTTGAGTGATATAAAGAAACTAACTTTTAAAATAGTCTCTTTTTATAATACTTCTAAATATAAATAGCCAAACAGTAAGTTAGGCTTTCATTCTAACCTGCAGATAATATGAAGAATGAAGAAATTTTATTAAATGTTCAATAAAGTAAAAATCTGTTCGTTTATATAGCTTTAAAAGTACATGGTCTTTTAAAAATAGTGTAGTCTCTCTCAGTGTTTGCCTAAGTAATTCCCTCCATGTCTTTTACTGATTTATCTTTACTTTTACTTCTTTCTTATCTCAGTAAACTGCTAAAAACTAGAGTGGATTTAGAAAGAGATGCTCTCTTGCCTTGTGTGTGCTCTAAAGAAACAGATTTGGATAGAGCTATTACCAAAGCTCTTGGTAACTCAGAAACTAAATATGTATCTTTTTCAGCCCTTTCTTCCATAAAAAGAAGCCCTTTGTGGTTATTACAGTTGTTTGTTGCATGTCTTTACTTACTTAAAAGGCTTAACATCATTTCCAGAAAGAAGAAGGAATCAAGGTTAAAATACAAACTTAAAATTATTTGTAGAATTGTGTTATTATTAAAACAAAAATGAGAAACTATTGGTACTATTTTATGACCTAAGGTCTTTTCTTCTCAGGACCTATTAGTTATATCCAACTTTTTATTTTTTAGCACTATTACAAGTGATAAGATAGAGAAATAGAAACTCAATTTTTTTTTTAATTAATTTTATTGGGGTGACAATTGTTAGTAAATTTACATAGATTTCAGGTGTACAATTCTGTATTACATCATCTATAAATCCCATTGTGTGTTCACCACCCAGAGTCAGTTCTCCTTCCATCACCATATATTTGATCCCCTTTACCCTCATCACCCACCCCCCACCCCCTTACCCTCTGGTAACCACTAAATTATTGTCTGTGTCTATGAGTTTTTCTTTCTCATTTGTTTGTCTTGTTCTTTTTGGTTTATATACCACATATCAGTGAAATCATAGGGTTCTCTGCTTTTTCTGTCTGACTTATTTCACTTAGCATTATTCTCTCGAGATCCATCCATGTTGTCACAAATGCTCCTATATCATCTTTCCTTAATGCCGAATAGTATTCCATTGTGTATATGTACCACAACTTCTTTATCCATTCATCTATCAAAGGACATTTTGGTTGAGAAACTCAATTTTTAAATGTATCTGATCTCCATACGAGGCGCCTCTCATTTGTTTTAGCTAAAGAAATAACTTCAAAATTCATCCCTACATATCTTTCCTAATTCTTTGGTAGAGGAGTCAGCCTCCAAAGAATCTAGTAAGTGAGAAAAAAGAAAGAAAACTAAACAGTATCTTCTCAGTTTTGACCCTTTGGTTTAAACTTTTGGGATTAGTTCATTGTACTAATTCTTGTTCAGTGTCATATTTCTTAGCCCTTATTTCTGGCTAGAAATATTTATTTCTAAAAGAGGACAAAAGAATAACTGCCTTCTCAAAAATCTGATTTCTATACCTACTGTAGCCTGGAGTAGTAGGCATAAAAATATCTTTTTTTTTGGAAATATGAGGGTTTCTTTCTTTCTTTTTTTTATTGGGGTGACAATTGTTAATGAAATTACATAATTTCAGGTGTTGTATTACATCATCTATAAATCCCATTGTGTGTTCACCACCCAGAGTCAGTTCTCCTTCCATCACCATATATTTTATCCCCCTTACCCTCATCTCCCTCCCCCCACCCCCTTACCCTCTGGTAACCACTAAACTATGTCTGTGTCTATGAGTTTTTGTTTCTCATTTGTTTGTCTTGTAAATATCTTATTTTCTTACTTTTTCTTGCTCTCTTATTAGAAATAAACATTTCAGTCTTTAATCCACCTAAAGTACAATTTATTGAGTTCTGAGGCAACCTAAGAATCGTATCAGAAGCTAAGGATGACTTATCTACTAAATATTAAGACATTTGATTTTGAAAGTATAATGTGTCTACATTGTGATTATAACTGGTCTTTCGGGATATCTCCCAAACTTGTCACTTTGCCCTTAACCTTAACTCTCTCTCTCTTTCGTCTTTCATTTTAGAGACTTACCTAGTGTTGTACCTAAAATAGAAATAGGACCATGTTACTTTCCTGCTTAACACTGCTCAGTAGCTTATCTGACCAAGCCTCCTTTATGATCTTGTCTCTGTCCACCTCTCTAGACAACTCTGTCCTCTCCTAGTGCATATTACATTCCAGCAGAACTGACCTATTTGTGAAAAACACATTTCGCTTGACACTCCTATTATCTGTTAACCCATGCCATCTCTCTTAGAATGTTGTTTCCCCCACCTTCCTACCTGGCAAACTGAGCATCCTTGAAACTTGTTCAAAAATCACCTCCAGAAATCCTCCAAATCCCACTCCTGGCTTCTCATTCCGCCTCTGCTCATCGTCCATTCCTGCCTTAGCATTTTTACTGTACATGATTTCGCTGTAATTGTATTGCAGCATGTGCCACTGTGAGTGTCGTTATTTTCTAGTTCATCACCTAGAGTAGATCATGGTCTTGTATGACCTGGTCTGACTGTTTGTTCCTTACATCTAGCGCAGTACCCAGCACATAATGTGAAGTATGCAACCTTGCTGAGGAATATCCTGCTACCAGTTAGACTCAGTGGTCATGTAATCCCCCCAAGAAGACTATGTATCAATTCATCAAGCAGCATTTTTCTGAGCTTCCTTTAACAAAGTAGCAATGTTTTAAACTATTTTTGTTGGTTTCCGTTTTTAGGTACATATCCAGAATCTGAGGGGGGAAAAAAGAAGCTATGTTGTTAGTCAAAAAAAATATGCAGCTGATTGAAAAAAATTAATTACGCATCTTCTTCTCTCTACCACTCCTTTGTGATTTAGAACAAATCATTTCTCTGTGCTTCAATTTTTTTAATCTAAAAAATGAAAAGCCTGGATTAATTTTGTGTTATTTTAACTTTCTTTATAATGCTTCTTGCTGCAAAATGTAGTTGTTTCTTTAGGGAAGAATTATTTCAATGTCTTATAAGACATTCTGTGTCTTAAAAATTTCAAAGTGTTCAAATTTTATTTCTACAATGTTTGACAGAAAGACACTTTATTTAGACTTCCAATTGCTCAGGCTACATTTAAGCCACTGGCTGACAAATATTTTTGGCAGTAGAATCTCTCTTTCAAATGAAATCTTATAAAAAACTCAACACTTAAGGCAAATGGAGGTTCAAGTTTATAACTTTATTTTAAATGTATTGTAAGTTCGAGTTTATAGTATTTACTTTTTATGAAAATCAATGTAGAAGAAGAAGTCTGTATTAAAGAACATCCAGATTATTTCTATGTTTTGTTTTGGTTGTACAGCATGAGGAAAATCCTGATTCACAATTAAGAAGCTGAAAATGTAACAGTTATTTTAACTACTAGAGCAATTTAACTGGAATCTCAGGAAACTTCAGTTAAATTGTTCAAATAGTTTGCAAGTAGGAGAAAAAAAATTTTAAGTTTAATCTTAACAATATCTACTAATCATTTGCACTCTTGATCATAATTTTAAGTCAGGGAATACCTGAATCTTACATTAAAAACATATAATATGATGTCGTATCAATTTGACATACTATTTCTCTTTTTATTATAATGGATACTGTCCTGGGGAAGAAAGATGAATTCTGAATCTTGCATGGTATGTAATTGAGCCAGGTGACAATCTTTGAAAATTAAAACTTTTTAAAATTTGAATTTGAAATAAACCATTTTTGGGGACTCCCTCAAGTCCTCTATAGAATCCTATTCTTAGAAGACCATTGCTTGAGCTAATGATTTTCAGAAAGTGTTACCAATACAGTTTAGCCCTTAATATTAGTGCAGTATAAATGTTGTTTGTATATTTAACATCTCCTAAAAATGCCATTTTCTAAAAGAAAGCAAATAGAGACAGAACTAATTTCTCCCCTTAAACCTTTATACCATGTGTAAGGTACTGTTCAAAGTACTTTAAATTTGATCGTCAGTAATCCTATGAGGCAGGGCTTCTAGATTTTATGGATAATGAAATTCAGGCAGGTGGAGGTTAAGTAACTTGTCCACAATCACAGCGAGTGATAAATGGCAGAACCAGGATTCAAACCTAGAGTCTGGCTCTGGAGTTCATGCTCTTAATCACTGTACTACACCACTTCTGACAATGAAGACCCATGAATTCATTGTGAAGAGGGTAGGATGCCTTGAAGCATACTGTAGAGTGAGTGTGTGTGTGTGTGTGTGTGTGTGTATGTGCCTGTATTTTTAATTACTTATCTTTTCTAGTTGTTGATGCCTTCTAATATTCTGTGATCAATATTTAGATAATTATTCTGTCAAGCATTGCTTAAAGGTTAGAACAGTTAATTTTAAGTATAGTAACACAGAAAAGTAGTTTTTAACAGATAAAAAATGTTAACAAAGTTTCAAACAAATTCCAATTTCCATATTATTAATATACTTTAAGTTTGGAACAAGATATTGCTACAACCTTAAGTTGCTGTTTAAAATATGGTCATCTTACCCCAGGGATGATGTAGATGCCTGATCACTGCACTGTACACCTGAAACTGAAGCTGAACAATAATGTCAACTACAATTTTATATGTATATATAGTTATAAGAAGTGGAGTACAGCATTAGGAATAGAAACAGTGGAAATGTAATGGCTGTGTGTGATGTCAGGGGTAGTGGATGGGGAGAGGAGGGTTATCACTGTGTGAGGGATATAAATGATAAATGTTTAACTAGTACATTGTTTTGTGCACCTGAAACTAATAAAAAACAAACAAACAAATAAATAAATAAAAATATAATAAACTATGGTCATCTTATTTAAGAACCAGTTTGAATGGCATAGTGTACTTTAAATGATGAATTAAAATTATGAAATCTGTCTTTAAAATATATTACCACATATAAATACTTCAAATTTTAATGGGCAGAAATTTGGTATAGTTCACATTTTATTTCTTGAGAACAAAATGATAGTTAAATATTAATTAAGGCATCTATAAATTAAAAATGTGTGATCTTTTATATAAGCAATGAACTGAATATATTAGTTTTTAAAAAAACTAATAGAAAAATATCTATGAAGAGCTTCCCAAGAATATAGTAAATGCAAGAAGATTTTGTGCTTAATAAAAATATTTAAATGTTCAAATATTCAAAATATTTTACATCTATTTAGAGTAAAATATTCAAATTAGTGCAGTATATTGATTGGTAATGAATTAAAATTGATCTACTAGGCAGCATTTAGGCCATCAATATGTCATTTATTTGAGATAACTTGCAGTATCCTTTTCTGCAATTATTTAAATTGATGAAGGATTACTGTTTAAACATAATATATAAATATTAATGTATATACCATTGTCTCCAGTTACCCATTTATTCTCCTATTTCATTATTATAAGTTTGTCCCAGAAGACTGCTGACTGTACAACTGTTTATTAATGTAACTATGTGCCCAGGTTCGGCTTCTTAGTGGGTGACCCCATTCAAGTCTCTTAGTCTCCATGAGCCCCAGTGTTTTCAGTTGTGAAACCCAGATATAAATGGTTTCTTACAGCATAGTTGTGATGATTAAATTAGTACAGGTAAAGTACCTCGCCTGTGGTAGGTGCTCAGAGAAGCTTTGTTAATTTTCTTTATAATGAAGCCCTATCTTCGTTATTTAAGAAATAAGTCATATTATATTTATACACCATACTTTCTCTATTCTAAGACACACTGTAACATCTCTAAAAATTCAGTGCACCTTACAATCAAGGGTGACTTGTCGAACAGATGTCAAACAGATGCCAGCTGTGAAACAGTTGTCGATGTTTTCATTTGAATTCGTTTTCTTTTTTATGTATACGAAGTGATATGTAATGTATACATACATATGACACATACATATGTCTTACAATTGGTAGCATATCATCTTTTTAATGGCACTTAAATTGATAGTGTGTCTGAAAATCCATGGCACCTTAAATTCAAAGAAATACCATAAGAATAACCTCCTTGTCTTAAGCATAATAAAAGAACTATTTCTTATTTATCATTGTTTGTTCTTTTATAGACTTTATGCAGTTGGTGGTCGTGATGGAAGTTCTTGTCTCAAGTCAGTAGAATGTTTTGATCCTCATACTAATAAGTGGACACTCTGTGCACAAATGTCAAAAAGGAGAGGGGGAGTGGGAGTAACTACCTGGAATGGACTGCTCTATGCTATTGGAGGCCATGATGCGCCCGCATCCAACTTGACTTCCAGACTCTCAGACTGCGTGGAAAGGTAATTTCCTGAGAAAGGAAAACTAGGAACAACAAAACCAAATAGAAGCCCCTGACACTTCCAGACAAATTAATCATTCTTTATTGAGCATCAGCTACATGCAAGGCAGTTCCTTAGGAGCTTTGCAAACATTGAGTTGTCTGCTGTGGCCATCTCTCATCGGTCTCCAAACTGCCTCCTCAAATTCCTCTCATCATATTCTGCCTACTTAACTTTACCTTAGAATTGATTGTATAATTAATTTAATCATATGACAAATTTATTGTGTGCCTATTTTGTGCTGGACACTACCTAATAAGAAAAGAAAAGAAGTGTGATAAATTTTAGAGATAATGAATTAGGGGCTGGAGGCTAAATAAGAAGTGAAAAGGAGCGGGACATTTCTAACACATTTTGATATAAAATGAAATAATATGAAATAAAACAAAAGGCTAGTAAGGCTTAAAAGCTTCAACAAGTTATCCATACTGGCCTCATGGAACTCAAGTATGGTGCCAGGAAAAGAACTTACCATCAGTGGAAGATTTGGACAGTAGTCAGGCTCCCATCTGTTGTATTTAATCTAGTTCAAGGAATGGAAAAATTGAATGGATTTTGGAGGTAGAGTTAATAGGAGCATGTATGGACATTCTAAAATGAAAGGAATATGATTCATTCAGAAGCCGAAAGGCCGCCACTGTAGCTAGAGGACAAAGAGTAATGGAGAGAGTGGCAGGAAAGAGGGGAGAACGGGGTGGAAGTAGGGGCAGGTCATGTAGTCTTAAGCCCTTATTAAGGATTTTGGATTTTTAAAGAGCAATGAGAAGTTAATGAGAGAGGGGGCAGGAGAAAGAGACAGAGTCATTTAAGAAATTATAAATAACTAGAAGAGAATAAAAAGTGAAATGAAGATTTGTTGATGACAATGAGTGCTTTCTGTGAAATAATAAGCAAAGTTGACTGGTATTTTTTTGAGAAAGCAGGAATGTTACATCTGCATTTTACCTGTATTGGGTAGAAAATAATTCAGACTATGCTTGTTACATGTTATAATATGGAAGTCTTTATACACTTTATCCCATAAATTACTGCCGGCTCACTGTAGTATTGCACCCAGTGAAAAGTTGTTCATTGATATAAGAGGTATTAAAAACAAAACATGTCATCTTAGCATGATGTATCTGCTCTTATGTTGACAGCTTTAGGCAATTCTAGTTAACATACTTCATGAAAGGAACAAGAAGGTCCAAAAATGGACAGCCACCATGATTGAGACTATAAGGCATCTTACGTAGATCTTCACATATTGATTTCCTGAAATTTTCAATAGGATTCAAAACCTTAAAGCAGTTTTCAGTATTTACATTTGCTCTTTTGAATAGTTTAATTGTTATTCATCTGCTAAATGAATCTATAATATTGTAAGTTAAAAATTTTCAAAAAAATATTTTGTTCTTTTAAATATGTTCAAATGTGCTTCACATAGCAGATAATAAGACAAAAGATAGGCTTAAAGAACAAAACTATGTTTACATAAATTACTGTGAGAACACTAACAGCTCCAGTTATAAAACTTTCTTTCAGATATGACCCCAAAACAGATATGTGGACTGCAGTGGCATCTATGAGCATCAGCAGAGATGCAGTGGGGGTCTGTTTACTTGGTGATAAATTATATGCAGTTGGAGGGTATGATGGACAGACTTATCTTAATACAGTGGAGGCTTATGATCCCCAGACAAATGAGTGGACCCAGGTATGGCATTTCATTATTACACTTACTCTGTTTTTGTTAAAATGATTCTTTTGATAAAACAAATCTTGTCAATCTTTTCCAATATCAAAATATGTAGCCTCAACATGATAAATTCATCTCTTGTTTAAACATAAGAAAACGAGAGAATGTTTAATTTTATAATATAATGAAAATCCAAAATTACCTTTGAAGTGTAACTTAATACCACTCAACAAATTATTGTTAGTCGGTCTGCTATCATTCGCTTGCTGGAATTTGATGAGGTGTCCTAGCATTGATAGGTAGAGCTGATAGGACCACAAGAGGGCTATAAAAAAGGGGAGGTGAAATTGTAGGAAATTAGAAACAAAGATAATAGTCAGAAAAATTTGGGAGCACTGGATGGCTCAGTTGGTAAGAGCCCGAGCTCTCGGCGGCAATGTTGCCAGTTCAATTCTGATGGGATGGTGGGCTGCACCCCCTGCAACTAAAGATTGAAAATGGTGACTGGACTTGAAGCTGAGCTGCCCCAGCACAACTAGATTGAGAGACAATGACTTAGAACTGACGGGCCCTGGAGAAACACACTGTTCCCCAACATTCCCCCCCGCCAAAAAAAAAATTTGAACCACTTACCCATACGTGAACAATAATTTTTCAGTACTCAAGCCACTGATATTTGGGAACAGATCAAATGTCTGGTCATAACTTAATAAAGATGGCAATCCTAAATTATATTAACATATAAGAAATTTGACCTGGCAAGCTTATTAACAGAAAGAGTTCCAATGGTGTGTATTTGTGGGAAGACCTGGTACTTCTAAGAATGATCTTTTGAGATCTTTTTTTCCATCATCACCAAGAACAGAATCAGGAATTCTGTGTCCCAATTCAGTATCTGGTACATAAAAGACACTCAAATGTTTAATTGAGCCAAGTTTTTCTTGTAAGATGCAACAGTAAGTACTGTTAAGAAAACAAAACTTATGAGAATCCCCACTGTCATCGAACTTACCTACTTAGGTAGGTAAGATCTGCGTGTATAAGAGGAGAATCCACAATGTAGAGTGGTTGATATGAAGTGTCCGAGGGTAGAAGCAGGGAGTGGTATAGAAAATCAGAGAAAAAAGAAAATGGTTCTTGAGAGGGCTTCCATGAGAAAGAAGCTGGATTTAAGCTGAGCATTAATGAATTGATCCAATTCAGAATGGTACAAAGAAAGGGGAAACATGAAAGCAATGTTACTGAAGCAGAAATATGTAAGCTATATTGAGAAAGTGTGGCTGGTTATAAGGATCCATGCTTGAGAACAATAGGAGTTCATATTGGAGAGGGAGGTTGGGGTCAGGATGGCGGTCTGTGAAGGTCAAGCTAAAGAGTTTGGTAATGAGAAGCCAGTGGAGACTTTTAACCAGGGAGTGATACAATAATACACAGTTCACGGGGCAGCAATTGGGGACATTCCAAAGATTGCTTCAGTTGTAAGGCTTGAGGAGTTAAATATATAGATGGATTCAAGAGATATTTTGTCTGTTCTTTTCTTTATACCCTTACTGGGTTGGATTGAGTGGTGCAGCTTCTGAACAAAACAGCAAAGAAATGATCAGAGAGTGTCTAAGAAAGTAATGGAATAGAGCCTTTAAAGAGAGAAGAGAGGGTTTCAACAGTATAAGGAGAATGGAGATGATATGTCGTTCATGAAGTTGTAGGGAACTTTGAGAATATGACAGAAGCAGAAGCCACCACATGGTATAAAAAGTAAAGAGAAGAATAAAAGTAAATGAGGGAGTTTGAGGGGCATATAATTTTAAACTAACGACAATAGAAAGATAACATTTGTTGAGCATATTTTATATGCCAGCCTCTGTTCTAAGCACTTTAAATAACTTATTTAATCCTCCCAACAACCCTATTTGGTACGTACTATGATTTCCCCACTATATTGGATGAGGAATCTGAGACAGAGGTTGAATAGCTGACCCAAGGTCACACAGCAGATAAATGGTGGAGTTAGAATTGGAGCCAGGGTCTTTTTCAAAATAGAGATGAAATCAAGAGAGTAGAGAGAGTCCAAGGCTGGAGGCAAAGATGTGAATGTGAACGTAGAAAGATACAGAGTTTTTAAGAGAGAGATAGAAAAGGGACTTAGATTGAATGACCTTGATCTTGTTTTCTAAGTAAGTGATTAAGTGAGATCTCTTGATAATTTGAGGGCTTGAGTTAAAGCTATGGGAAGGGTTTCATTAGAAATTATCTGATTATTTCCCATCAGCCTCCACCATGGCAGAAGTAGTTGTGAATGATAACCAAGGAGCCCAAAAAGACGTAGAAGAATCTCTTTCTCAGGGATGTATTTGATTTAAGGCCTTAGGCCAGTTATAGGAAATCTTTTGCCCAGTATTTGAGACTTGTTATTACAGATAATACTTGCTTATGAATCACTCTGTATCACTATTAATAATCTATGACCACATAGTTATTTTGTGTGCATGCCACCTCTATTAATATTTTAAAGCACTTAAATGTGAACTTATAACCATGGTATCTGGAAACTAAATGTTTTTCCATTCAGTGGTCCACCAAATGGAAAAGAGGACATTGTCTGGGGAATGAAATGAGATTACAAATTCTTAAGCTACCACCCACCCCACCACCAGCCTCGACCCAAAGTAGGAGGCAACTAAATTGTATTTAATAAATTCTGTAACCTAAGCTTTCTAGCTGGCTGTCATGACATCTACTATTCACAATGTAGAGAGTTTCTTGGGTGTTTTGAGAAAATCTGCTAATTATAAACAGATGCTTTGATTTAAATGATTTAGAGGTCACACCTAGAATATTCTAAGTAGATATGATTTTTAATAGATTATTTGTTCAATGAGATATAACAGTGATCAAAACCATTGATTCAAATTGAGGACAACTGAGAATTTTCTTACAATTAAAGTTTGCTATATTCTAAAAATATACTCATTGGTCTGGGTGTGGAGGTGTCAAACTGATTTGGAAGTCATTTTGATGTCATGTATTTGACAGAAACACTTTATGACATACTCCCACGTATGTAAGTACAAAGCAAACTTTCTTAGTACTTCATATTAGTCACCCCTTCCCAGATGCTAATGTTTAATTTCTCTTAGGTGAAATGCAGAGTCTTACTGTGTTCAAAGTAGTCTTTCTTTAAAAGACTTTTGTGTTCAAAGTAGTCTATTCTTTCCACACTTTCATTTCCACTATTAATTGCTCAGTGTCTAGGGTAAGTTAAAAAAAAAAAAAAAGGACAATAAGTGAAAGATTTAAGAGCTGTTTCCTTATCCATAATAAGATTATATTCCTTCACCCAGCACCCCACACTTCTATTTCACTGTCATTGAGTTTATTCATCAGGTTTGTTTCCACTATGAGGGAGTTAAATGGATGGTATTTATTATTCAACTACCAACTAAGAAGCAGTAGAATGGGTTTAGATTTTTCAGCCATGCGCAGAGAAGACAGTCAAAAAATGTGAAGTTACTGGTTCCTCTGGAGTAAGCAGATCCAGGCATGCAATGTATTTTGTGCACTCTCTCTTGAGATAACACTTCTCTTACAGGACCTCTCTAGGTACTACTCAATATGTTCTCTATATTGGTCACCGAGTTGATTTTTAGTATTCAGCATTTCCTCACATTCATGTTATACACCATTTTGCCCAAAACATCATGTTTTATGTAGAACAATTCCTGAGCTATAAAAGAAAAAACCTTTTTTTTTTTGCCAAATATACAATAATGAATTATTATGTTGTATACCTGCAGCTAATACAATGTTATACTCGTATGTCAATTATATCTCAATTAATAAAAGGAAGAAAATCACCTTTAAAGAGAAGTGAATAATACATAATCATGTGGTAACCCAAAATTATGAAAGTTTGACATCAGGAGAAGGGTTAGGGGGAAGGGAGCAAGCCAGCTGGGGCCCCAGGCTTTTGGGGCAGCGGCTGGTGCCGACAAGTATGGACTACTTTAATATTTCACCAACTGGCCTAGTATTGTCAACATGTTTACCTGCAAACCTAACACACACGTTTTTTTGTTTCTTTTTTAGGTTGCTCCACTGTGCCTAGGAAGAGCTGGGGCTTGCGTTGTGACTGTAAAATTGTAATTTAGTGCTTTGTTTTCTAAATGAAGATGTCCTCTTCTTTTATGAATTTAGTACATTTATTCTACTATCAATAGATACACTTGAAGTAAATTTGCAATGCCACATTCCTGGGTACAGCGTGCCCGATCTCGAAGTGAAGATGTTAAAACAAGGGAGGACGAACCAGGATTATACACTTTCATTTCTTAGTAACTCAAATTACAGCTGGTAGATTATGAACACATGTTCCCGATATAAATATGAGAAGAAACACACTGCTCGTAAACACAGTTCAGTATTAACTGGGAATTTCATTTCTTAATAATCAGGCACGTTTTACTCACATTATCCAGATTTCTTTTATTACAGTACAGATATGCCAGATAAAACTTCCACCATTTTGCTTTGTAACTTTATCATACATGAGTTGCAGTAATTTCTATTAATTTGTTTGCTTGTTTCTTTAACCACAACCACTCTTTTAATGACATAATAAACACTATGCTATATAGTTTTTTCAGAAATAGCTGTATTATATGTGCTTTGGTTGTGGATTTCTAAAATGGGGTCAGTCCGATGAATACAGAAATACATTGAATTAAAACAATAATGACCACATAAAAACTTGATATGACCTTTGGGGTCTATTTAAATATCCATCCTATTACATCTAGTTACATCTAGATTCTTCGAGAACTACATGTTATGATATTCTCAAATTGGAATTGAAACTTGATGTTTTGCATTAAATTTAAGATATGCAAATTTATGTCGAAAAAATAAATGTTATATACCCTATAATGTTCTTTCATCTAGTATTTCATTTTATGGATTTGTTGTCTTTTATAAAAGATATTTTGATTTTCTCTTTTGATATTGACAAAACTCGTTGGATATTCTTATGTTCTCATCTGTGTTTGCCTCTCCTGCCTTGTTTCTTACGGTTTGCCACAGTTAGTAACCCTTTGTACTTCTTTGTAATCAAACAATTTTGGGGGGAATGGGCTTATTGAATGTTTGAAAAATAAGCTTAAAATGTTTATTACCCAAATTTTTGTACATTTGTAAACTCCAATTACATATGTGAATGTTAATAACTCTCAGTGAATTGTTTATTGTTTGCAAAAATACTCTGGGCAGTAGCATTTTATGATAAATCCATTAAGGTATAAGTTATTAATTTATATCTTAATATAAAATGAGTATAAACTAAATGCTCATCTTTTAAAATACAATGTTGTATTTAGTGTATTTTCACATTTTATATCAGGGTAGCCTTTATTTTAGCTGCTTTCTTTAAAAATTGAACAAACTTTTTTTTTTTTTGAGCTAATTTTGAATGCTCATGAAATGTTTCCACATTGTTTCTACTTATGAAACCAAAAAACCTGAATATTTCTATTCCCATAACAAAATCCTGTAGTTATTTTACTTGGGTGGCCACTGACAAAATAATAGTTTTAGTGACAAATAAATTAATATTTAATATATTCATTATATTATGATTATGAATTCAATTACTTTCCTGATAAGGAGAGATCAGCTGTAGAGTACATTTATATATTTAAGAGCTAGGGGAGAAGAAGAGAGAAATGTATAAGAAAAAAAAACAAAATTCCCAAAGCAGAAACGTTCAGTATGCAATCTCTTCTTGTGGAGGCTTAGACCTGTGATTTGACAGGAAGTGCTTATATTTATGATCATTCCTTTGAACACTCATCATCCTGGTTTCCTACGCCCACAGTGGAGCCGGACTCATGTTAAAATAAAGGAACTGATTGTCCTCTCTGAGAACCTTCCTTCTTTTATTGGATTCATTTAGATGAACAGCCCCTTTGATATTCTAACTCACTAGAGTGCCTCTCTAATGAGTTTTATAGTCAATAGGATCCGTTTTCCTGAATGCTAGTAAAGAGAACCATTTCTTTTCTAATGACAAAGCATTTGCCAAAATATTTATTCTTCTTGTCTAGGGTCTTATAAATCTAGAAGAAAATATGGCTCTTCCTTGTATCCATCATCCAGCATTGCTGCTTTGACTTTTACTATTAGTCTCTCCATTGAGATGTCTATCTGGTCTTTATTATAAGTGCAATTAACGATCACCTTATGAAAATAATATTTTCTAATAATTATTGAATGCGTATTATGAACTAGGAACCAAGGTTTTGCATGCATGAATGTAATTAATCTTCACAACAACCTTATGAGGTAGGTTTTATTGTTATTCTTTTTACAGAGGAGGAAACTGAGGCACAGAGAGGTTAACCGGAAGATTATATATAGCAAATATATAGCAAGTAAGTGGCAGAGCAGAGATTCTAATGCAGGCAGTCTGGCTCAGGAGTCCACAAGTATCATTCATGCTTCTAGTTAGAAAAAGAGGTTTCATTTTATGTGGGGAATCATTTATTTTAGTCAAAAGAAAAATGAAGGTTTACACTTTTTAGAAATAAATTTATCCCAGTCACACTCCTATCAGAAAATATTGGCTCCTTAGTATTGGGGGGAGATTTTGCTTAAATCTCTCATGGAATTTTATATACATTTTGCTTTAGAGAAGTAAATGTAAGAAAACATGATATATGTTTCACGTTTTAGAAATACTAGCTCAATTACATGGTATTTTGGGTGACTGAGCTATAAACAAGTTTATTCATCAAAAATGAGCTTTATTGCCAACAAATTAGATAATCTGCATGAAATGGACAGATTTCTAGAAACAAGCAAATTACCAAAACTGATTTTAAAAAATCTAACCTCATCTATAACAATTAGAGATATAATCAATAATCAAAAATCTCCTAAGAAAGAAAGTACAGAATTAGATTCACCATAAATTCTACCAAACATTTAAAGAATTACCACCAGTTCTTTTTAAACTTTTCCCAAAAAGAGGAGAGGAACTAGCACTTTCTAATTCAGTCTATAAGGCCAGCATTATTTTGATACCGGAACCAAACAAAGGCAGATTATACACCATGACAAACCAAAATTTAATTCAAGAATACAGGGATGGTTCAACATCATTTGATGTTGGGGTTTGGTTTCGGTATCAATTCAAGAACACAGGGATTTAGTTCAACATCAGGGATGGTTCAACTGCATTTATATTCAGTTGAATATATTCGGTTGAATATATTAAGTTGAATATAACTTGTCCCAAAGACAAGTTTTCAAAATGTAATTTGTAAGTAAATGAATTTAAATACCTGCCAGAAAGGCTCTTTCGATCTTAATTCTCGTCTGAGAGTGCTAAACAATGACAAACATAAGGGGAAAGTTATTGGGAGCTCTTCCCCAATGCCTGGTACACAGTAGGCATTCCATAAATGTTTATTGAAAGTCAAGATAGATATCTTTTCATAAACTCTGTATAATATTTGGAATTGTGGGCAATAACGCTGTGGGCAATAATGCTTACTCAGGAACAAATATTAAGTGATATATAATTTTACTATGAATAGATTATAAATTTCCATGGAATCTTTTTTTCTATTTTATTTTGCAATTGGAGTAAAGAAATCAAATGCAATGAAAAATTAAAGCCTACTTTTGGCATTTCATCCTTCTGGACATCAGATACTTTTATAAGAATACACCAATTCCCTCATCAGAGACTCTGTCCTTATTCGTAAGGTCTAAGAAAGTATTTATTTTGTAAGGACCCCTGGGCCTGAGCAACTCGAACGCCTTGTGAATCTTGAAGAAATGCAGTATTGGCTGACGTGGGTGTTAGCATCGTGACTAGCCTGCCAGCCTATTTTACCCCAGCCCTGCGTAATTATTTCCTTTGGGCTAATGAGGTGCACCTAGAGAGTGAAGTCAGGGAAACTTGGGAACCATATTCAGTTCCCTTGTTCTTTGCTCAGCCTGAAGTTGGTTCCACTTGATGACATTTCTTTGTGGATAATACACAATTATATTTAATTGAGATTTTTTAAAATAGTTTTATATTAGAGAATGAATATTACTTGTATAATGTTTGTGCCTTAAAAATAACTACTATAAGTTGGGGAGGCAAACAGTGACAAAATGACCATTTTATTATGCTGGAAGTCACGGTATGCTCAAGGTATTAAAGTTATTGTGACTATGCTGTTTCAAAACTAGTCAGATTGTTGTATTTTTCTGAATGAATCCTCCTCAGAAAAAGTCTATTGTCAGTTTTTAAGATAGTAAAAATATTCTACTTGAAATTAAGAAGGAAAATCAGCTCAATGTAAAAAAACAGTTTACCTTAAAGTTATGCCTCTTCATAAATCTACATGATAAAATGAGCAATTCAAAAGAGACATATGGAATTCTGTGGAAGGAAAGAGATCCTTGCTTAGTGGTAGCTGGAGCGAGGAAGTTAGAGGCTGTCATTCAGAGTTGTCTCTGTGTCAGTGACAAGAATAGCATTGCTGTGTTAGAACTTCAGAGAGAGAAAATGGTAGGTAATAAATCTGGCAAAAGCTGACCTACTTATCTGATTCTGTAGTAGAAACTCACTAGCAAAGCTGCAGAGGACTGGGGGAGTGAGATAATCCAAATGAGAATTCATTTGTCTCAGAAATTTTCTGATCAAGAAGGCATTGAGCAAAACTGCAGAGAGACTAAAATCTTGTACAATAATAGATCATAAAACAAAGATGGGCAAAGAATGTTAGTTCCTTAAGAGCACATATTGGGGTATGTTTTTGTACCCCCTGAAAGACTTGGCATTTTATCCACTGTTATATCTTCACATAATAGGCTTTTATTAATTATTGGTTGAATATAAATATAAAATAAACTTGGTCTTTGAGGTGAGTCACCTCAGAGGTACTGGAAGGCAGGTTTACAGTATCACAGATTCTAAAGCAGCAAAAAGATTCATGAGGTTTCCTTGTTCACATTGGTGTGAGGGGGTGCAGGTAATGAAATAGGAGAGGGTTGTAGAACATGAGCGTAGAAGAGGGAAAGCCAGAAGATGTTCAGGAAGTGATGAAGCTGACATGCAGAGGAAGGAGGGAAATACCAGCTATTTACTGTTGTGTTCATATTAAGGATGACAGTTATCTCTTTTATCTATCCATGGCTCGAAAATGCGCCATATGGTCATAATAACTGCCAGGGATCCAACCTGCAGGCAGGCCTCCGTCTACCTGCTCTTCCCTTCTGACCTTATTTAAGTCGCCAGGTGGGCCACCCAGTATATATGTTAACAAAAGAGTCTGTTTTCTCTTTTCCCAGCAACATCACAACAGATTTTCAAATGTCAATATTTGAGTGGTAGGAAAATGCTATAATAATTTCTCTGTTACATAAATCTTTCATAAGAAATAATCATTGCTTACTAGACTTTATGTGGCGATCACATTGTAAGGTGCACTTGAAACTAATATAATATTGTATACCAACTATACTTACATAAGTGAAAAAGTCACTGCAGTATTCAATAGTGTAGACTGAATATCATCTGGCCATCTTTTGATGTTCACCCCCAGCAGATAGAACATTTTGGGGTATCCCAGCCAGAACCCAAAGTGCTACAAGAGTTATCACCTCCTTTCTTGCACCGCCTACTTCCCTGATTCTATATCACAGCCTCACTTTAAGACTGTATGAAGAACTTGAAAACACCTAAATTCCTGGACTCTCCCCCAGATATGACATCTCAGGGTGTCAGTCCCAGACAGGACCCAGGGGATCCTAATGTGCAGCCATAGCTGAGAACCATTACCGAGGCCAACCTCGTGCAATGGTGGTTAATGTTCCCCTCAGACTTTGTCACTGATTTACCAACTTCTTCTAATCAAGGCCCTCGTTTGCTCTAGTCTGAGTGGTTTTGCCCCCCCAAATTCATTTGTTGAAATCCTATACCCCAAACGTTATGGTATTAGTAGGTGGGGCCTTTGGCAAGTGCTTAAATTGTGAGGGTAGAACCCTCATGACTGGGGTTAGTGTCTTTTAAAAGAGTCTCCAGAGAGATCCCTTCCATCATGGGAGGATACATGGAGAAGTCTGCGACTTGAAGAGGGCCCTCACTGTACCAGGGTGGCAACCTGATCTCAGATTTCCAGCCTCCAGAACTGTGAGCAATGAATTTTCACTATTTATAAGCCAGCCAGTTTGTGGTATTTTGTTACAGCAGCTGAACAGACTAAGACAGTGTTACATACACCAAGAGCAAATTTTTCAAGCACCCTCCAGAGCCATTTATTCACATAATGATGAGACTGCAAGCCATTATCTGTTCAGGTTCCCTGGGGACCGCTATGAGATACTACTTTGCTAGCTTTATTTAGCATGTGCAAGATAATTTATTTTAAAACAATATACTATCTAGAGGTTTTCACTAATTTAGAAGAGTGTTTGCCAAATTATACCAAACCAATGAGGCTGTATAGTATTTTTGTGGAAGAAATGGAATATTTTTAACAAAATTATTTAAGATGATATTTGTACTGGTCTAAAATGAAAAGTAGTTTTTAAAAACATGGACAAAAAGAGGGTAAGTAGTAAGTAAGATAGACTATGAACATTAGGATAATTCAGAGGAAGATGTGTGATAACTAAAGTAAGAAAAATGAGATTCCCTTCAATGGTCAGTGCACCCCAAATAATATATTAAGATTTACCGACTACACTTTAAACTGATAATGAAAAAGAACGCATTTTCATACATTAGTTCAGTTTAGTCTAATAAACATTTAAGTACCAGTTAAAGAATGCTTATTAACTGACAGCCTAACATAACTTTATATTTTCTTCCTACGTTTTTTGGTTGCCTACTTATTGATTGCCACTTCATGTGGTAACAGTTTTCTAGTATTTTCTGTAAACAATAGAATAGTAGACAATAGAATAGGGAATTCACTTTCCTCTAGTATGGTTGATCATAATTTGTTATTGATAGTTTAGAAAAGCCTCTTTCAGCTTCACAACTCACTATTGGTAATGTCACGTAAATTTTTAGTGGTGGAGAACACCCACATGGGTTTCCTTTATACATGAGCTATTTCTACTTTTCATGCTTCTGTGTTTCCCCTACTTTTAGGAGCTATTTCTATCATGATACAATCCCTAGCCTTGTACCTTTATGTCATGACCTAAGCCAGGACAACCTGCAATAATTTAATTACACATGAAAGTAAGGGACTGAAAATTGATGACAGATTTTGGCAATTAGCAGCTTATATGAAGTAGAAGGAGTTGTGTCTTGGTAAATGTTTAACAATGGATTCTCTGTGAGAAAAAGAATCTCTGATTTGTAGCATTTGCCAATTTCAGTGGTGTAAATACTTCCACCAGGTTACAATTTCAAGTGACCAACATGACATCACTAAATGCAAAGTTGGGAAGAGATACGCACAATGAGGTCTTGTGAACCTGTGCTGTTGGGCTTCAGTGCACCCCTGAGAAGAGGGAATGAGCTAGAATGCTTTGGGTTGATTAAAAAAATGGAAAAGTGAATGACTGGGTACTTTTCCAACAGAAAAATTAGGACTCTAAGAGAGGTCTAATGGGGCTGTAACTTCATTGATTCACACCCCAAAAGAATAATTTTATCTTTTTTTAAAGCATCTGAAAAGCAGTTTAATTTTTTTTCCTAGTTACAAAATCTTTTCATCAGCCCCAAAGAAAACGCTATTGCCATTAAGCAGTGTCTCCACATTTCCTCATTTCCCCTGCTCCTGGCAACCACAAATCTGCATTCTACCTCTATGGATTTACTTATTCTGGACTATTTCATAGAATCATGATTTGTGACTCTGTGACAGGCTTCTTTCACTTAGCATATTTTCACAATTCATCAATGTTGCAGCATATAATGAATCAACACTTCATTACTTTCCATAGCTGAATAATATTCCATTGTGTGTGTATACCACAATTAGATTGTCCATTCATGCACATTTGGCCTATTTCCACCTTTGGCTAGTGTGAATAGTGCTGTTATAAATATTTGAGTACATTTTCAATTCTTTGAGGTATATACCTAGGAGTGGAATTACTCCTAGGGTCATTTGGTAATTCTATGTTTAACTTTTTTTGGAGGACCTGCCAAACTGGTTTCCAAAGCGAGTCATTTCACATTCCTGTGCATAGGTTTTTTAAGAGAAATAGTTATTTGCCTTCAGAAACAAAACAGGCTTTCCATTTGCTTCCTTGGATTTGGCATACTATAGAATAAATTGATGATTCTCAAATCTGGCTGTATAATACAGCCAGAAAGAGAGGGAGAAGAAGGGAGAGGGAGAACAAGAGGGAGAGAAGAGAAGGGGGGGGGGGGAGAGAGAGAGAGAGAGAGAGAGAGAGAGAGAGAGAGAGAGAGAGAGAGAGAGAGAGAGAGAATGAGAAAGAATGAATGAGAAAGAAAGAGCAAAAAAGATGGAGCCAGGCTCCATCTTTAGAAATTCTGTTTCAATAAATCTGGGTTGAGGCCACCCCAAGTGACCCCCGCCCCAACTAATTCTAATAGCAGATATGATTGAGAACTACTACTCTATATGAACACAAGGGCAGTAATACAAAAATTTTCCCCTTGAGAAAAAGAATCATTAACTTGTAATAGACCCAGAACTAATTTTAATTTCTTAATTTCCGTGGCTATTTGATTCATAGCCATGTATCTTCAACTAGTCATGCTTGGCATAGAACTGGACAAAAATAATTGGCTCAATGCTGAATATTCAATTTTAAGTTTAAAATTAATGATATATAATAGCAATTAATAATTTTTAAATGACATTAATATTTTTAGCTACTGATATTAGTTAGAAAACCAAAGGGAAATGTGTTCAATTTAGGATCCCCTTATCAGATATTACCTTTGAGTACACTATCTTTCCCTAGTTATTAATTGCTATGCTTATTAGACCTCATTTCTATATGAGTAAGGAATTATTTATTTCCTTAAATGGCCATCATTTTAAAGTCTGGAAGTCTAAATGATAAAGGCAAAAATATAAGATCAAATACTGGCATGTACTGTAAATGTAGTGTGCAATAAAAAAACTCTAGTTATATCTATTTATTTTCAAAACCTGAATTCCATCTAAATTTCCTAACTCTTTTATCTGTATTTAGCATTAAAGGTCCTTATTTTCCATCCCTAATGCCATGCTATCCCTCTTTCTCTTCACCTTGGAAACTCTCTCTCTCTCTCTCTCTCTCTCAAAACATTTTTTTGATATTATAGCAAGTTATGTTATTCATTTTTTTCAGTATCATTTTGACAAGTTTCATGTAATCCTTACTGTTTTTATAGCAGATTCTGACAAACATGCTTTTTCATAATGCCATAATGCCAATAAATTATGTTTCTGAAGATTGTTATAACAGATATTTACTTATACTTAAATAAGCAATCAACTTTAAGATGTGTAGCTTTAAAAATTAATAGCTCTGTGCACTCTGGAATTACCCTCTTTCACAGGTTGTATAATGGCTTGAATAACTCTTCAATGAATCTCTCCTAAACAAGCTGACACCAGATCCTTTCATGTTCTGGTTCTTAAATTTTCGAATGGGAAGCTGGATTTCCCTTCTTTCCCAAATATGGTATTACAAAAGATTTTGCATTCAGGTAAGGACACAGGCACTTCCAAACAATACAAATACTTCCCAAGACTACCACAAAGAAAAATATTTCCATTAATTTTTAAGCTCCATTACAGATAAGAAAAGTGAAGCTGATAATTATCACTACAATGGCAGCCATATTAAAATATGTAAATGTGTCAACATTTGTTAATTTGTACACCTTACACGATGTTACACCAAATACATTTCAATTAAAAAGAAAAGTGAAACTGAGGAAGTTAAGTACATTATCTAAGTTACTAAGTGGTTATTACTGGGTTCAAATCACGTTGCCTACATCTTCCACTGTGCTTCATCACCTCTAAAATCCTTTTTTGTGTTATCCACCTATTGAAATCCTACCAATTCTGTCAACCTAATGCGAAAAACAAGAATAATAAAAAACAGAAAACTAGGCATTAATTAGAATCCCTGATTTATATAAAATAATAACATGCTTCTTGCAGCTTAAAAATAATAAATTGAAAAGTGATTTTCAGAAGACATATCCTAGGAAAAGATTTGTCACTTTGTAAACTAAATGTAAAAAACATATAGACTGTTTTTAGTATAACACATACGACAAAAAGCAAAGGGGATTTAGGAAACAATTACTAGAGATCAGTGTAATCCACAGATGGACATAATCAGCATAGCCTGGAACATGTTAGAAAGGTGAATTCTCCAGAAGCACCCCAGAACTGCTAACTCAGAGACTCTGGGGATTGGGCTGGCAATTTGTGTTCACCAGACTTTCCAAATGATTCTATTACACACTAAACGTATCAGATACACACTGAAGTCAAGGAAACAATGATCTAAATGATTTAGCCCAAAAGCAACAGAAAGGAGTTGAAGAAGAAAGAGATGACTTACTTGGTCTGGGAAAACTAAAAACAATTTTATTAGGATTGTTGCTTTTCTATTGCTCAGGACTGAGCAGCCTAATAAATGTGTTATATTTACTATCTGACCTAAATAAATATGTTAAATTCATACACATACCATAATTATGAATACACAGTAAAACTGGCATATATAGGGGCAAAAACTGGAAATAGGCCAAAAAGAAAAATGTTGATAACAAGATCTTGTTTTTTTTCTCTTTTTAAATAATTTTCTCTAAAAATCAATTTAGGTAAGTAGTGTCCCATTTTAGATTTGTGTGCACAGATTCAGAGGAGAAAATTTGCTCAAGGTCAAAGAACTAATAAATGCCATGAACAGGTTTAAACTGGGGGTTTATGACCAAGTTCAATTCATTATTACACCATGCAGTCCTTAAGAGAATCATATTTTACAATGGAAAAGCATTTAAATATATAAACATATTATAAGGCTATGCACACACACAAAAAACCCTGAAAAATCCAAATGTGTGCTTAATACTCATATTTAAAGGTTAAATGTGCAATGGCCACTACCTACCAGTTTTGTTTAGTAAATAGGTTATTAAGAAAAGTATGTTCACAAGTCTTCAAAATTTCTAAGCCAATTTCCTGAAAATACATTAAATTGACCATATTATTATGTAATTTCATTCAACTTGAGGTAAAAGTGAATGTTAAAAATGGAAAGATAACAGCACAATTTTATAATACAATAAATAACTGGGTACAATATATCAGTAAGTTCTAGCTTTCCGAAATGTATGTCCACTCTTGCCAAGAAAAGGAAATAAAGACCATCCAGACTGGCAAGGAAGATGTCATAATACTTAATATAAAAAATTTGCAGATGTCATAATATTGAATATAGAAAATTCCAAGGAATCCACTAAAAACTGTTATAACTAATAAATGAGCAAGTTTGCAGGATATGGTGATGGAAGGAGAACTGACTCTGGGTGGTGAACACACAATGGGATTTGTAGATGATGTAATACAGAATTGTACACCTGAAATTATGTAATTTCATTAACAATTGTCACCCCAATAAATAAATTAAAAAAAAAGTTTGCAGGATATAAATTCAATATACAAAAATCAATTACACTTCTCTACACTGGAAAGAAACAATCCAAAAATGAAAAAGTTTAAAATTTATGTATAATAGTATCAAAAATAAAACAAAATACCAAAGAATAAATTAACAAAAATAAGTAAAAGATTTCTTCACTGAAAATTACAAATTTTTTTAAAGAAAATAAATGTAAAGATATACCACATTCATAGGTGTGGGGACAGTCCCAGGGAGCAGTTTCCAGGCTTTCATGTGGAAAGGTGCTTGCTGGCTCTGGTGATAGATGGCCATCAGCTGTGACTAGTTGGCCATCAGCTGTAACCAGTTAGCCATTAGCCACTGATAGAACTGCCATGGTTATGCTGGCAAGAGTGGGTTGCAGTTAGGAAGGGGTTGGTTGGCAAAGAAGCCCACGGGCAGGCTGCGGATTGTGTGGCTCCTTCTTCCTGTATCTCCAGCCCAGCTGCCAGTGAGAATATAGTGGTATTTCTATTAATGGCTCTGTGGGTGTTCCTTTTTGGCCTCACCATATCCTGTGTTTTTATGCGGGGAGCAGGACCAGAGGCCCCGCATGACAATAGGTCACAGGCTTTTTTCTCCCCCAGCCTTAGGGGTAAGGCACAGTCTTCCGTCATTAAGTTTGATGTTAATTAGTTATGTGGTTTTTTGGTAGGTCTTTCTCGTTTTGAGGCGGTTACTTTCCATTTCTAGTTTGTTTTTATCATTCATGCGTGTTGGATTTTTAAGGATATGGGATTTTGTCAAGTGCTTTTTCTCCGTCTATTAATGTGATCCTGTATTTTTGTGATCCATTATTCTATGCTACTCAAACAGGTTCTCAAGAGCTCACTTTTCCTGCCAACGTGAGCTGGCCAATTCAGTGGGCCTATTAAGACCTTGGGATAGACTGCCTCTCACATCTCATTCTTTCTAGCCCAGAAACCCGGAGGGAAAAAAGGATGCTACTCATCCAAGCCCTCTTTGCATGTATTAAGAGTATTTACCCTATGAGCCAATTACCGCTTTGTGCCAACATTCAGCACCTTTCTTTTCCAGTTACCCTCGGCTTTTTACTAGCCACGGGCCGAAATTTACGCAGGCGCCTTTCACAGAGCCCGCCTTACACGGGCGCAGTCTCCAGGTCTTATCCAATCAGAGCCCGACAGGAAACCGAGGCGCAGCAAGGTCTCGCAAAGCTCGCGTCTGTAGGCCGCGCTTCGCTGGCGTCACGTGATCACCGTGCCCGCCTTCCGCCCCCGAGCACCTATGAGGCACCTCCCTTCAGCTGGTGCTCGCTGATTGGTCACTGCTAGCGTGGTCTCCTGGGTGACGAGAACGCGTTAGCCGTTTTGGAGGAGAACATGTACGCCTGCGCTCTTGCTAGATTGCGAGGCCCGCGGAGCCTTTGAGATGAAGGTAAGTAACTTACAAACCCCCCAAGGGCGGGAAGGCGGGACCACTGGCCCTTCCCCGCCGGCGGAGCGTCCCCTTGACGATTGGGACAAATGGCCCGCTCCCTCGTTCTTAGTGCTGAAGGGAGCGGAGTGACCAGGGAGGAGGAAATGGGGACGAAGTTGAAGGAGCGAGGGGAAAGGAAAGAAAATAGAGAGAGCGGAGAGGAAGGCCTCTTATTTCTGGAATCGCGACCGGAGTTG
The DNA here is from genome assembly GCF_964194185.1 of Rhinolophus hipposideros. Classification (NCBI taxonomy): domain Eukaryota; kingdom Metazoa; phylum Chordata; class Mammalia; order Chiroptera; family Rhinolophidae; genus Rhinolophus; species Rhinolophus hipposideros. Next base: position 83,941,083 of record NC_138047.1, on the reverse strand, counting down.
AAACAAGGTGGGGAGAGGGAACTCCGCCACGGTCGGAAACGCGCCGACTGGATCTGAAGCGACCCCGAAATTCGCCCGCGGAAGGAACCGGTCCAGTGACAGCGTTGGCAGGGTCGCGGGGACACGGACTGATTCGGGTGCCAGGAGCGGCCTCATTTCTTCCAGCGAAACCCTTGGCAAGCCGCGCGACTGCCCAGCGCCCTAAAAACAGTGAAAAGGCTGAAAGAATAATCTGTAATTGTAGTGCTTGTGATTGGTCCTATTTTGGACCAATGTGATCGGTCCTGTCTCCTTGGTGGGGAATGTACGTTATTCACGGAGAACTCTGCACACGCAAGTTTAGACGGGCAAGTGTGTCATCTGTGTGCAGTGTTGGTAGGTTTGGGCTTCTCATGAACCCCACTCCCGGGCCACTGGCCAACGCTCCCTTCACCTGTCCGCCTCACCACGGCAATACCCCCCTGCCCTGATCTTGCCAAGAAATGGAAAGCTCAATTTAAAAATTATTTTCTACCTCCTAATACTTCCTTGTGGTTATTAGTGTGGAAATTGGAACTGACAGAATCATAACTCACATTTCTGAAGCTCTTCACAATTTTTGAAGTTATCATAAGTGAGGAGATACTATTCCTGGTGTACAGTTGAGAATTCTGTGCTGAAGCAATTTAAACGACTTGCTTGAAGTCCTACAGCTAATAAATAAAAAGCAAAATTTAAACCTTGGTTTTACGGTTGTGAAGCTAGCACCATTTCCACTGTACTGTATACGGAACATGTATATAGCTCCTTTGAAGGAAAATAGTGTATAAGATAGCAGCTAGGGAAAGTCTACCATTAAGCTAATGAAATTCAAGTTTAAGGATCCCTTACTTGCATGAAGGGGTACCAGGGCAGTGTGGTCACAAAATTGCAAAAGTCAGATGCTTTTTTTCTTTAAGGGTGTCTTCATGCTCCAGGAAATTGGATGCACCTGTGATTATAGCACAGCTCTGTTTTCAATAGAGGTGGATTTCATCTCTTTAATTTACAAAATGCCTATTGATTGATGGTTAATTTTGAGCATGGGAATAATTGCCACTCAGACTATCAAGCCATTTGTAGTATGTAAACTTAGTATGCCTAGACATGAGCATCACTGTTTAATCTGTAATTTAACCTAATGTTAAAATCTAAATTTTTTTCATTCAAGCTCTGTGTTCCTAGATGTTCTAGATCAGCACTGTTTGATATAAATATGTGAGCTAATGTAACATTAATATATTAATATATTTTTATATATTAATATTAACATATTAACATTAATATATTTTTAAAGAAACAGGTAAAATTCATTTTAATATATTTTATCCAGTAAATCCAAAATATTATCATTTCAACATGTAATCAATATAAAAAATTAAACAGAGATAGTTTGCCTTCGCTCTTTCATAGTCTTTGAAATTCGATATGTATTTTATATTTACAGCACATTTAAATTTGGTCTACCCACATTTCAAGTCTGCAATAAAATTTCAAGTCTACATGTGGTTTGTGGCTTCCATAACCACAGTTCTAGATTGTTGAAGTGAAAAGAATGATTTTTCGATTGATACATTGTCCACCCAATAGCCAAATTAAACACTTAATCATGAAGTAAATATAACGATTGGGTAAATGAAGAAAATAATTTTGCAGGAAGTGTATACATTTTGTATTTCTATAATGGTTAAGATTTTTTAAATGGCAATTTTGTTAAATTTAATCTTCAAAAATCCATGCCACTGATAATTAGCTAAATTCAAGTTTAAATTATTTTACTCTAACATTTATGAAACATGAAAATTATACTTTAAAAAAAATTATTGGGGAATATTGGGGAACAGTGTGTTTCTCCAGGGCCCATCAGCTCCAAATCGTTTTCCTTCAATCTAGCTGTGGAGGGTGCAGCTCAGCTCCAAGTCCAGTCCCCATTTTCAGTCTTTAGTTGCAGGGGGCACAGCCATCCCCTGCGGAAATTGAATTGGCAACTTCTTGTTCAGAGCTCCCGCTCTAACAAACTGAGCTATCTGGCCGCCCTGAAAATTATACATTTTTATAAAATTAATACTCAAAAACTTTCAAAATAAGAAGGTTTTATAATAAACTTCCCCCTATATATTGAGGTCCGTATTCTACCAACTAGATTGTGATTTGTGTTTGTTGTATTGATTGATTGATTCATTAATGGTTTTGTTTGTAATATTGTTGACTTCTTTTGGATAAACTCTAACATAAGCCTTCACCATCCTGAGTCCTACTGTTTCCATGATCATATTTTGACATCTTTTCTGACCAACCCTTAATTGTATGTTTTCAAATATTTATTTAGCGTGTTTTCTCACTGCTGGAAAAGACTTGGCTTGGAGCACCTATCCAATTTACCTGGCAAAAAACATCAGGAAATTACCTTGCAATAACAGGGTAAGAAACCAGTGAATGTTTTAAATAAATCATCCTCCCTCCAAATGGTTGTATGCCCACATAACTACACCCTCTATTCAGGTAGAAGTTGTGAGATGGTGGTATGGTGGGAAAAGTAATATATTTATCTTCATTAGCATCGGAGTTTATAGAACCTTTTCCCTGGTAATAGCTTTTTAGATACAAATTATGAAACTAGGATGAGAGAACACTGAAAGCACTTGTATGGCAGCTAAATTTTTTATTTACGTAGATAAATTTAAAACATTTAAATCATATTTTTGTGTTTTACTTTTAGAGCTGATCATACTGTAAAAATCTTTGATCGCCATGGTCAAAAAAGAAGTGAAATTAACTTATCTGGGTAAGTATAGCAGTAGATCAAAAACTTTCCAACTTTGTTGCCTAAAAGATAAACTGTTGTCTTAGAACCAAAATCAAATAGAATTTTATAACATGTATAACCTGTGTCTCCTCTTTTTCTCCATTGGCAAAAGGTTTTTAAAAAAATACCGTAAGTAGTTAATGAAATACATAGATAGCATGTGAGTTAGAGTTTATATAAACACCCATTCATTCACAGGGAAGCTTAAAGGCAAGATTATAGATGAGTTCATATGAAAGAATTCTAATTTAAAAACACGCCTTAGATGTGTACAGGCAGAAAACATAAATCTGTGTAACTGTAATATCTCCACTCTAATAAATTGGAAAATAGTTATTTCCACATAGTTCAAATTCATAAAGGACAAAGACTTTATCTATATTCAGGAAATCATTCTAGATTTCACTAAACATAACTTAAGCATTTCTAATGATTCATTGTCACCATTACCTGTATTGTAATAGTTATTTTTACTGATAGTCTATGGTGGTTAAGATGTGTAGAGGCTCTCACCTAAATTATGGTCTTATGCTGCCATGCTTTTAAAATTCATACCTGTTTTCTATAGTCTTTTGCTACCCTCTCTGCAAATCAGGTTTTATTTCTCTCTGTCTCTAATAGCCTTTCCTACCTCCTGCTCTGCCCCCACCCACCTAGTGCCACCATTTTGGCATTTTTCCATTGCTCTCTTAATTGTTGCCTGTTTTCTATATTCTGGGAAACAGGTTGAGGTAGTTATAATTATGTCTAAAATAAAGCAAGAAGGCACTGAGTAAACTTTTTTTTAGTAAATTGTATGAGTGTTTCTTACACGAGCTGTATGACATCTATTTTGGTTATACAATGGCCTTATTTATTTATTTATTTATTTATTTATTTTTTACTTCTGAATTCTTTAACCATTGTATATTGTCCTTAATTGGCGTGATTTTTATCAACAATTTGAAAGCTTCCCTCTTTCATATCCCCCAGAACTCTGAGAACATTACAGAAAATTAAGATCTTTAAACAGATTTCAACAGTTTGAAGCATAAAATAACTGAAGCAATTCCCAGCCATTTTAAACGTAAATCTATGCAAGAACAAAGAGTCTCAAAATGAAAAATAGCATTAGAGAAAAAAGGTTAATCCTCAAGGAAGTTTTTAAATTTTAAAGAACATTTTGGAATAATTTTGGACAGTAAAGAACATGTTAAACAGAGCATTTCCTATGTGCAACTATTTTGTCATCTTAATCAAATCACTCTTCTTATTCCATTAAGATACGGAATGAAAATAACATTTCTTACCACTTCAGAATTGAGTTTTTCCATTGTTTGCCATCCTGCATCTACCCAGCCTTGATCTGTTTTATACACAATTTATCTAAATATAACTTCATTTCTTATCTACCTTCTTTTTCTCTCTGTAAATCTAAAATAACCTTTTAAAGCTTGATTGTATTAACCTCTTGATTCCAGATGGGATTCATTTGTAGTGATGCTCAATGAGTGTGTTTTACCAAAAGGCCAGGTTCCTTAGAGGATCCAAGAAAATCTGCTAACTTATTCGGTATAACTATATTTAATATAGTATATGAAAATTATATTTAAAAAAGAATTTCAATTTCTTCCATCCCCTCAACAATAACAAAAATTGTAGGTCAATATTATCCAAGCAGTGAATAGTGAGGTGTATTTCTTACTTTAGAAAGTTGATGGTCTATTCAAAATAGCTTGAATGATCTTGTGATAGACAAAAATCACAAATTAGTGAATATTTAAGTTTCCTATACTTACAAAATATGTATAATGATGTTTTGCTCTTTTTAAAAAAGTAACTGTGTTGCTATGGATTGGGATAAAGATGGAGACATCCTAGCAGTGATTGCGGAGAAATCTAGTTGCATTTATCTATGGGATGCCAACACAAATAAAACCAGCCAGTTAGACAGTGGCATGAGGTAAGGATAACTTTTATTTTTAAATCTTTACTTAGAACATTCACTTAGAAATATGATTATTTGTAGGTTTGATGCTAATAGTAATTACTACTTTCATTATACAAAGATGTATTGATGAATTATTTTTTTATAAAAGAAAAAGTTTACTTCTTTTTTGTTACATATAATTCTGTTGATTTTGCCCATTAATTAGAATATAATTGTTACAATTGTAAAATATAAATACCTTCTTAAAAAGTTATTTTTGATAAAGCAGACTAAAAAGTCCAAAGATGAGGCAAAAACATATTTGGGAAAATCGGGAGATGGAATTGGCTGCAGGCATGGCGGGATATGTGGTTCTAATGATGCAATCAAGCCTCTGTCTTTTCTCCATCTTCCAGCTCTTTCTCTTTATTGACTCCATTGTAAGTCAGACTCTCTTCATGGCTACTGGCAGCTATTGGCTTACATTATTCTTTACAGCAAGTTATGCCAGAGAAAAGAGCACGCCCCCTTCACATCACTTGTATCCACTCAGTTCTTCAAAAGGTCTCTTAGTTGAATAGGTGGGGCCCTGGGATTGGTAATCCCAATAAGTGAAGAGTGGGGTAAGGTTGGGCACTTCTCAAGTGGAAAAAGTCCTGGGCAGACAGAATAAATTACAGATCTCTACTAAAATAGAAACCATTTTCCCATATGGAAAAGAAAAACTTGTCAGTATCTACAACTAAAACTTCGCATTTTTGACCTTTGACAAGTTTCTTAACCTCTCTCAAAGCCTCAAGTTTTTCATCTGTATGAAATGGATATGATAATATCTGCCTCATGACATCATGCGGCCACCAGGTGGGCAGGAAGAGATCACACACATTCCTAAAGATTAAACTGTAAGTTCCCAGTTTATTGATCAAGGTGTATAACTGGACCCAGAGGAAGCAAGATGGCCATGCAGAACAGGACCAGATGGAACCTTAGCAGTTTCCCTTGACCTGCTGAAGTGATGCCCGAGGCTTGTAGCCACAGGTGATACTGTCTGTCCAGAGTAAAGTCTTGCTGGATCTAAGAGCCTTCATTTCTTGCCTTCCTTTTACTCTTTGGGTATATATCACTTTTCAAAAAGATTTTACACACTCTGTGAGCTTCCATTCAAGAGAATGTTTATAAATATCAAACACTGGCTCTGGAACCAAATTCAAGGCCACATCCTCACCCAGAGAAAAATGCATAATTGATCAATCCCAGGTGTTTCCAACTGGTATATGTCTGCTCCCTCTGTCTTCCCATAGATCCATTTCCTCACATCATATCAGAATTGTTATGTTTAATTGTATGTCATGGCCAAGCATTGAAATTAAGAACTGAGTGAATAATGGTAGATGCTCTAGTAATTATCATTAAGGTAAAATTAACAGTGTTTTACTATTAATATTAATATTGAATGTCTAAGTGACTTCCGTATATACAAAGGTATACTCACCTCTTGCTTTTTACTTACTGGTCAATCTGTTATACTAAGATAGCTAAAATTTTAATATCGTTTTTTTCTTAAATTTATTTTGCAAACTTAAATTTCTTTTAAACCACTTAAATTCCATTTACAAATTTAATTGGAATTGATTCTTTTCAGCACTTCAAATGCGTTAAATAATACATTAAACATATTCCAATGCAATTATTACAAAACTTACTACAATGCCACTTAACTATCTTAAATTATTGTGTTAATACAACGGGTTGAATTTATTTCTTCATTTTTATTAGGTGCATTTTTATACCATCTTAAGATTATGGTAGTACTTCCCTTGACCCTACCTAGGCTTACAGCAGTTATGTACCTGGGATACAGCAGTCTTTCCACAGAAAGCTCCCTACAGCATCTGGCTCATCCAGCAGTTGATTCTTGGTTGGCTCATGGGAAACAGGTGCTTCTCCAAGGCCATTCAGACCTGAGCACCAGTCATCCTGCTCAGCCTCTTCTGATTGCTCTTCAGTTGTCATATCAGCAAGACTTTCTTTGTAAAGCTCGTGCCTGTCATATAGATTGCATTTTATTTTATTTTTTTGGTAGCTAGGTGCATTTCCCTAGAATAATGTATTCTTTAAGTTTTGATTGGTCAGAAATACGTTATTTTTATTGACCTGCTCTGTTAGCATTATTGGAAACTTATGCGTGCCTTGGAATCTTCTAATTTGTATGGTCTCCTAGAGGCCTTATTCCTAAGAGAAGATAGATGGAGTCTGTTCAGTTAGCTCTTTTGAGGATATTTGATAAATTAGTCTTCTTGGAATATACTATTTAACCCTCTTTCTAGTTGGTTGTTGTGTGACTGTTAGTAAACTATTGGATGGAGTAATGTTAAACTACTCTTGTTTTACGCCAGCACTGTTGCTGATCAGACCTTGTTCTTGTCATGTAGTTCCTCTTTTCTGGTACTATTTAATCACTCACAATTCTTTTTATTCATGTTTTCTGAGAAGCAGACTCCAAAATAGGATTAAATGTATGAGATTTATTATAGCAAATGCCTGTCAGGGAACACAGAGGGTGAAGAAGAGGCTAGAAGAACCATCAGGCCATAATGCATGTCTGAGCCTTGGAAAGGAGAGAAGGAAGGAAAAAAGGTTAGGTAGAAACATCTTAGACTGCAGCCCATTCTAAGAAAGTTCAACTAGGCTGTCAAGAGATTTTAAGCCATAGTTACGTATCACAGGAGTCCTGTGTCTCCCAGGAACGGGCCTCAGCGCTATTCCTGCCCTGCTCAGTCATTGCCTGAGCACAGCTCATGGGAAGGCATGGCCCCAGGACCCAGAGACGATGGATTCCAATGCTTTCTGCTGGAACCTTGGTCAGTTATACTTTCCATAGCTGGAGATCTGAGAGGCACATTCTCCCAACAAATAGAGAAAAATGCATCTTTTATAAAATAAACACTTAATAGAAGAAACGTACCATCCTGGTATATAATACTTCTTATAAAAATTAATTTTTTAACTAAACGTTTTATTACATTCTTTTATTACCACTACTCATATGCTTGAAGTGAATTATTGTCTTCCAAGTACCATCATGGTTTTGTGGCCTTTCACAAACTCAACTTGTTTCAGTTAAATACATAATTTTTAATGCTCAAATTCTCCTGATTTAGCCAGGGGAAACCCCTTTAAGCTTATGCTTTTGTCCTTACATTAGTGCCCTCAACATTCTTGAAAGCAGTGTTGCTTTCTGAGAACAGTCTGTCAGTGGTTCCCCAAGTTGAGCTGCATCAGATTTAATAAGCTGGAGAGTTTATTAAATCAAATAGCCGGTCGCCAACCGCAGAAGTTTTTCATTCCGTAGGACTGGGGTGGGATCTGAGAACTGGCATTTCAAAACAAGTTCCCAGGTCCTGGGATTGCATTTTCAGAACCACTTTTCTAGATGCATTGTGTTTTCTTTCCTCAACATATGTATGGAATGAGCTACTCACCAAGGAGTCCTGATTTCCTTTAGTAGGGAATTGTATTCTGTGAGTCCTAGGATGCACGAGAAAACTGGTGGTAGGCAAACACGTTTTTGACATTCTTTTGAGCTACTCGTAATAGTGACAGTTGGAAAAGGTATGTTCTTCATGGATTCCCACTGATTTTTCCAATATAATATATCATGTTATTGGGCCCTACTATTTTTTTTTTTTTTAAAGCACAGGTGTCATCATCCGTTAAGATTTTTGCCACATTTAGAGTTATGGCTATCATTAGTAGACAGTTAATAACTATATTTCATCATGAGTCATCTCATGAAATTGAGGTTCCATCATGACTGAACCGAAGTCTATATTCATTATACATTTGTATTGCAGCCTAACTGACTGTAAGATCATCTTATAGTGTCTCCGTTATTTGTTTAGCACTTAGTCTTTGTCCTCAAGCATTAAGTTGTAATTTTGTACTTCAGCTTCTAAGTAGGTGTTAAAATTATTTGTGAAGTACTTTCTAAAAGAAGTATTTAGAAGTTATGATTGTGAATTGTTTAGTAATTTATATCTTACTGTTACAGGGATCAAATGTCTTTCCTTCTTTGGTCAAAAATTGGAAGTTTCCTGGCTGTTGGAACTGTTAAAGGAAATTTGCTTATTTATAATCGTCAGACATCTCGAAAGATTCCTGTCCTTGGTAGGTTATAGATGGAAACACTGCTAAATATTTGAGATGCTTTACATAAATGTAAATTTTACTGCCCCTGACTTCCTGATATTGTAAGGGAAATTTTGTAGTATTACGATTCCCCTGGTCATGCCTCACATCTGGCTAAACTAGAATATCCTTCTTTACTGCCTACTAAGAATTTCCCAGGCTACATACAGTAGATTGCTCTAAAGTCAACGTCAACCTGTGCTTTTGGTCACCAGAACATTAACAACATGGCTTCCATCTATCCCTTTCTCACCCAAGTTTTCGTTTTGGATGTAGAATAGCTTATACGAGTATCAACACATTAGTACATTTGGTGACTGCTTGGACAGAGTATATCCAGATTCCTAATTCTGACCCCTTATTCTCTTCAAACACCAATTTCTCTGGGTGTGGACTATGAGTTATATTTTCCTCAGGGTATATGACTAGAGGGCATTTGTTCCTTACTTGACCTTGGTTCAGTCTCTTTGATTGAACTACTGGTCACTTAGCATCTATCAGCCTTCTGAATACACAAGAAGAAATAGTATTGATTCTTTTCAATTATTGTAACATCATGCTGGTAAATGGTGAAATTGGTGGGTTTAATTACATCCAGATAGCCAGAAAAAGTATAATTTACTGCTAATGAAGGCATACTTGGGAAAGTACCTTTCAATTAAGGACACTTAATCATTTCAAATTATTTTAAAATATTATTTTGTGTATATATATAATATGTGTATATACAGATGCATATGTGTGTGTATGTGTATATATATATATACATATATATATATATATATAAAGTCTTAATATTTTGACTTCCTGATATTGCAAGGGAGTCAACTAAACAGTAATGTCATCGACCATTTGAAAATTAAACTAAAAATTTTTTGAGTTACAAAAATCAGCTTTCACCATATGAATATATTTGTCTCTTTGACTTCAGTTAGGCATTTTCTATATCCTACTTCATCTGCAGGTATGTCCTACTAGTTAACTGATAGGCCCCAGAAATTTTGACACTTATAATTTGTAAAAGTATGATTATTTTATGTCAGGTATTTGTCCTATGTACGTGATTTTTATATGTGATTATTGTATTTAGTGTGAATATTGATTGTGTCTTATTTATTAACTGTGTAAAGTGGTTCTGAAAAGATTCAGGTTAATTATATACCTTAGGTCATTTAGCTAAATATACAGCTGCCTTGTCCAGCTATATATTTATATAGTTGCATGTGACTTGTGGCTCTGCTTTTTTCCCTTTAAACAACTTACTTTTCTAAAAGAAGCCATTTCATTTCAGACAGCAACTACATGGTAGCATGATCTGTCAGTGTTCTACGGTAACTAAATATCTGTTACCATATTTTGTCTTGCACTGATTTATTTCCTTGAACTAGACTAGATACAGGCAGCTCTCACTTTGCGTGGTTCTGATACACATGAATTTCTTTTACTACAGTTTAATTACGTGTTACCAGTCTCCTAATAACATAGTTCATATTTCAGTTACCATAGTATATGAACTATGAGTTAATTAAATGAGTCAGTAAAGGACCCAGAATACTATGAATAGGCACAAAATGTGTTTATTATTATTGATGTTAAGGCTAATCTGAATTCTGGGCACTGGAAGCAAAAGGGCCTTAAAGTATATAGGAAGAAGGAGGAAAAAGAGTTTCTTCTCGCTCTCTTGGGCATAGAAAGAAGTGTGTCTTTGCCATCTTCCCTCCTCTCTTCATGTACTCCCGTTTCCGTTGCTAACGCTCATCTCTTCGGATATCCAGTTCCAGTGTGCTACCCAGGTCCCTGACGTTATGATCTGCAAAATCTATATCCCAGTTTTTTCTCTGACTGTTCCCTTCACTTTCCTGCTTTGGTGTCCTGATTTGAAATACTGTCTGTATCCTGACAACTACCATACGTATCTCTTCCAGACTTGACTCATACATCCAACCACTTACTCAGCATATTTGATGAGGTATCTAGTAAACACTTCAAATTTATTGTCTCCCAGACTCTCTTGACCCACAGCTTTTCCTCTCATCATTGATGACATTCCATCCTTTTAGATCTTCAGGCCAAACCTTAGCATCGTCCTTGACTTTTCTCTTCCTCATACCCTGCATAACTAATGTGCCAGAAAATCTTGTATGATCTACCTTCAGATATCTCTAGAATCAAACCTGCTCTCACCACCTCTACTGCTGCAGCCATGGGGTCAAACATCTTTCATCTGATTTTCTGCAATCTTTTAACTGGCCTCTCTGCTTCAACTCTTGCCCAACTATGGAATATTCTCAGCCTTGCGGCCAGAATGAGCCTTCTGCTCAGAACTCTGCAGTGGCTCTCCATCTCACCCATCATCAAAGCCAAAGTCCGCACAATGGCCACCGAAGCCCTGCACGTTCTGGTTTCTGCAAACTCTGACTTCATCTCATACTCGTCTGTCCTCCATTCCTCTACTTGCCATGCTGTCGTACTTGCTGAGCCTCTAACACACCAGGCACACTCTTATCTCAGGATCTACTCACTCAATGACTATTTAGAACCTGCTTTCTGCATATACATGCTGTATTAGGCTCTAGAAGGAGTGTAAAGAATAAAATGAGTGTGGTCTCTGCTCTCAGTAGCAGCTGAAGTAGCTGTCACTTCTGTAGTACTTCCTACATGCCTGACACTCTTCTAAGTGCTTTAACTCTTTAGGTCCTCAGCTCTGTGAGACAGCTCTCACCATTATCCCCAATTTATGGATGATGTGACTAAGGAATAACAATAAGTTAAGGAATAATAATAAGACTAAGGAATAATAATAAGTTATGTAACTTAGGGTTTTGCTGTAAGTGATAGAGCCATTTATTCTGATACAGGCAGTCTGCCTCCAGAATCTGTATATTAACCTTGGAGCTCTTGAGTATTTATCTATCCCAGGACCTTCAACAAATGTCCACAGTATCAAGCATGCGATTTCTGCTTCCCAAAGTGTGATTTTTTTTTTTTTTTTTTGCACTGGCTAGATTGCTCAATGAAAAAGCGTCCTGATATTAGTGGTTATCTAACAGCACTCTAGCTAAGTGACTCAGTTCATAACACAAGTCTCGCTAAGGAGCATTCATATTTGCACCTCAGTGTTATCACAAATCATTATGCGTCCTTTAGTTACACATGAATAGTCTAAACTGTGATTGTAGAGTCCACCACACAATGAAACTGAATATCGAAATGATAACTTCAGTGCTTTGGGATTTACTTATGGTATCATTACAGGTTTGTTGATGTGGTAAATGAACTCGTTGAGGAGTGGAAGATCTTTTCATGTCAGGGTCTATGCTCATATCCACATAAAAAGTTGGAAAATAGTGTTGCCCTTTTATACCATTGTCTTGATTTACAAGTTGGTAAACTGTTTTAAATAAGGTTGCTTAGACACTAACTGATGAAATTTTAAATTCCTCGTCTGTTTAATTTCCATGGTGTATACCCAAACTTTCAGATTGACAGCACAGATGTTTAAAATGATTTTTTTGAGAAATCCATGTGTCTGTACAAAAATCATCTCTTTTTCAGGAAAACATACTAAGAGAATCACATGTGGATGTTGGAATGCAGAAAATCTGCTTGCTTTAGGTGGTGAAGATAAAATGATTACCGTTAGTAATCAGGAAGGTGACACAATAAGACAGGTAATACAGTAACATCACGTTGGTCTGATGTATTCAAAATTTTACCTAAAATAAAGTTTGTCTCTCAAACTAATCTATCAGTTTTTTAAATCTCTACATGATATGTATGTATAGAATATCTCCATATTCTAAACATCAAAAACTTTTTATGTATTAGGACATTTTTCTTTAGCATGAATGCTTTATCCAAATATCCTCCTTTGGACATTTCCCATTGTGTACTATTAGCATGGATTATCAGTGCTGTGGTTATAGTCAGATAGTATATTTGGGTATTTTATATGTATTTATATGTATATGATATAAATGTTGTATAGATAGTATATTTATATTTATGATATAAATGTTAATAACTAGATTCAGAATCATGTCTGCCTAATTCTACAGCCCATACTTTTAACTGATTTGTTAAATTGCTTCCAAACTAACCCTAATTAAATTTAATTTTAGAATTAGATTTTACTACTGTTCAAATAACCCTATTGATTAGCTCTTTAGTGGCTCCTCATAATTTGTATTACCAATAGCTACATAGTACTCTCACCAACGGGAAAATTTCACTTTAGACCACTTGGCTTATGATTTAGTATTGCTAGAGCAATACTGACTAACACATTCTTTGAGTATCTGCTAGGTACATGAGCCTATGCTATGCACTTTAGAAGAAATACAAAGTATGGCTCTGTATTAATTATCACTGTGTAACAAATTCCCTCAAAACGTAGCCGTTTAAAGCAGTAAACATTGATTGTTTCACAGTTTTTGTGGATAAGGAATGCAGATGCAGCTAAGCTGGGTGCTTCTGCCTCAAGCTTTCTCATGAGGCTTGCAATCATATCAGTCAAGGCTGCAGTTTCATCTGAAGGCTTGACTGGGGGAAATCTGTTTCCAAACTCTCTCATGTAGTTGTTGACAGAGTTCAGTTCTTTATACATTGTTAGGCTCAGGGCCTCGGTTCCTCTCTGGCTATTTGTTGACTAGAAACCTGCCTCGTTTTCTTGCTACATGGATTTCTCCATAGAGGGCCTCACAACATAGCCACTGGAGAAACTGTGCAAGCAGGCATTCAAGCCTACGCCACAATCTCTTTATAAATTAGCTGATTTCAAAATTATTTTTCCATATTCTGTTCTCTAGAAGTGAATCACTAGATCCAGCCCCATACTCAAGGGGGCAGGGATGGGGTTTAAACCAAGGCATGGAAACAAGGAGGTGAGGATCATTGTGACCATCTTAGGCTGCTGACTGAAGTCCCCTACTCTTGAGAGGACAAAACTAATCATGATAAAACACACGTGGTCTTTTATGATTGATTGCCAAATTTTGTGATACAGCTTACAAATCCTGCAGCACTTGTGAAATGGAGGAGATCAATGAAAGCTGTACTGTGAATCTTTAAAAAAGAGAAGGCGATCTGAATCAGTCAGGGTGTAGGCTAAACTGTTGTAACAGAGAGACCCTAAATTACAAGAGCTCTGAGAATATGGTCATTTGGGTGGTTTTCCCCTGTTTTTCTTTCTCATGTAACAGAGAGAGGTAGGCAGGTCATCTATGTATAATCTCTGATTCACAGGGTTGTGCAGAGTCCCAGATTCCTTCCATCTTATTGCTATGCCATTTTCTAAGGTATTTTCCCCCCATCTACATGGTTAAAGCTAGCATACTAGCACCACCTCTGCATTTCAGCCTGGGTAAGGGAGAAAGAGAAGTGGCGTGCAAGAAATTTGTAAAGGATCTGATGTGGAAAATGCATTTATTATTTACATTCATACCATATAATTAAAATGTAGTGGTCACACTTAACTGCTGCCAGGGAAGCTGTAAATTCAGTCTACCTAGGTGACCATGTGCCCTTGTTTTAGTGGTTACTGTAAAACATGTAGCAGTCTGTGTCTTTCAACTCAAGAAAAACAGCATGAACAAAGATACGAGGAAGAACTTATTACATCTGGCTTATGGCTTGTTTGAGATTGACTTTGCTGAAGGTATGAGCTTTGATTGTGAATTTATAGAAAATAAGGTGGAAGAGGAAAGTTGGTTCCTGTATCTGGAAAGTTTTGAAAGTTAGGCCAAAGTAAGTAACTCAACCATGTTCAGCAGAATCATAGCATAACTAAAATGGTTCATAAGGAAGATTAAGTGACATTAGTGTAAAAATTATTTTCTGGAAATCTTATAATTTTGATCATTCTCTTTTGGTGCCTTTTAGAATTAGAATGGTAGATATATAGTACAAATGCCTTAGCTCCCCACACTGGTATCCATATTAGACATCATCAGTAGACACTGGCATTTTTTTTTCCTGCATTGAATCAACTCATGTCCCTACAATATTTTTCCACATAACATCCCAGGAAGCCACTACCATTCATTCAGTCATTATTTACATGCAAGATAACTATTTCTCATTTCTGATTGCTAAGAAGTATGCTTCCAGAATTAGACATACTACTTAAGTTATCATGTGGTAAGCAAAACATACGTTAAAAGTATTGCTTTTTTTGGTGTTGTCTCTGAATGGCTTTAACTTTTGACTATTCTGCAGATCAGTGTTACTTGTGTGGATTTATTTTTATTTATCCTGCTGAGGATAATCTGAAGATTGCTTTCTGAATCTGAAGATTGCTGTCTTTCATCAACTCTGGAAAATTCTTAGTTATTATCTTTTTGAATATTACCTTTTTCCCTTTCCATTCTGTCCATTTGAAGTATCTGTTAGACATATGTTGGACCTACTCATAGCTCTTAATTTCTCTTCTTAGTTTCTTTCTGTCATTCTTTGTAACCTTCTGAATAATTTCATCAAATCAGTTCACTTATTCTTCAAATTTGTCTTTGTCTTCTGTCTATTCCATTGAGATTTTTAAAAATATTTTGTTTCTGGAAAGTACTTTGTACTTTTAAAAATCTGTCTGGATTTCTTATTTTAAAGTATTTTCTTGTACTTATAAGTCTTTTATGTCTTTAGTCATTTTCAAAGTATTTTATTATCCCTCTGATAATTCCATTATTTTAGATCTGCTAACTTTTGCTTTGATACATGGTTTCTTTGTGATTTTTCTCATTTTGATTTGTGAACTCATATGCAGTAGGGCTTATCTGTGGACATATTTTTGCAACATTGGAAGAAACGTTGGATTTGTTTTTGTCAAATATGGCAGGGATTTTCTAGACCACTCAAAGTAGAAATCTGAACCTCAGACCATAAGGAGAATAGGAAGGAAAGTCTTTGATTTGAAAAGAACTTTTTCAGCTTTTTTCTGACCCAAAGCTCAGCCCAAGTTAAACGAGCTTCCTTATTGTCATCTTTTACCAGTTGCTCTGGATAGCTGCAGCATCAGTGTTTGCACACACTGTGGTTTCCAGTTTGATCTCTGCTTATAGTCTTTGGACATTTTCTTTACATTCTTTCAAGCTTGTGTATATCTTTAATGAGATATGTGTTCTGTTTCATCCAGGAATTCTAGATGTTTGTAGCAGTGGGAATTTCAGATTATTATTAGTCCAACATATAACAGAAATGAAAGCAAGGTACCTGTTTTATTAACATTTAGAGTGAACTTGAGTGTTGCGTTTATTCATAGTGACAATATTTTTATCCCTGCAGACATCAGTGAGATATGAGCCTAGCAACATGCAGTTTTCCATGATGAAGACCGATGAGCGAATCTATGCTACTGAAAGCACAGTAAGAATTCTAGATCAAATCCATGTCCAAATTATTTTGATAATTTTGTAGAATATACTCTCCTTTTCTAGGATGGCTCAGAATCGATAGCGATAAATAAATTATGGTCTGTCACTTATTAAATCAATTTAGGCCCCAGTCTCTCAGGCCTAGAAGTGGTTTTTCTGCTGCTGGCTACCTGGTGTCACAGCAAATGAGGACATCTTCCTGTTAGAGTTGATGTTGCTCTTCTCATTCTTGGGGTAGCAAAAAGAGTGGGGGTACCTAAAGAAGTATTGATTACTATGTCTTTTATTTTTGCTCTATCAGTTGTGACCAGAGCTCTGTAAATTGTAGTTTTTATTTTTTTTAATAGTTTAGATGCATTTTCCCTTTCCACATTTTAACATTCTGAAATCCAGACAATTTTTATAATCAATATACATATATTTAAATGAAATAAGGTTTCTCTTTCTTAAAAAGCAATTATTAAATTGACAGTTACTTGTAATTGATAGGACCTTAGAATCAAGGAAATATATCAGTGTTTCTCTTTTTATATATATTCATCACTCTTAATGAGCCCAAATAAGCAATGTACTCTTTTCTCTCCTCAACAAAATTACATCCACCTCTGAAAATTATAGTTAGGTATTGACTTGTGTGAGTAACAGAGGAATACTATTGTAACCACCTTGACCAGTGACCTGCAGGTGATTGAAAGAGTGATGATATAAAAAGCCAGGTTGGAATATCTACCCAGGTGTGGAGTTGTCATCCCAGATGGCCCCAAATCAGAATGACCTCTTAGGATGGAAGACTCTATACTCTGAATATTAATTCAGTTTCAATGGAACTATGTCAGACTTACAATCGTGTATTGCACAATACTCTAATGAGAAGTATAGAGAATTTAAAAAAATTATTCCACCTAGCTATTTTCGGATACTTCAAGGGGTATATGGGATATATATAAAGCGAAGGATTCATCCCAGACTGTATATTAGTAAAATGTATGTTTTAGTCACATTGTTCTCTTACAAATTACAACATTTAACATATCTAAGTTTGACTTGTTTTATAAATTAGGTTCAGCATTTTGAATTTGCTTATTGGTATTTATATGAAGTCCTGAGTAATTCAATTCACAATCTCCTAATCTTTTCTGGCAGATAAGTGTGGTGGTTGGCAAGAAAACGTTGCTTCTTTTTAACTTGAATGAACCAGATAACCCAGTTGATCTGGAATTTCAGCAGTGCTATGGCAATATTGTCTGCTATAGTTGGTATGTACAAAAAGCTCATTACAGAAAGATACCCATGTGTTTTTCCTTACTAATTATATTTAAAAATGGCTGTAGCATTTTTTTAGGTTGGTGCAAAAGTAATTGCGATTTTTGCAATTATTTTTAACCTTTTAAATCATTATTTTTTTATGGTGATTTAAAAGGTTAAAAATAATACTTCTGTATATAACATATTCTGGATTACAGACTGTGATTTAGTATGTGAAACAACCTAGCACGTTATCTGGCACATAGGCCCTTGATAAATTATATTCTCTAATTTCTGAGTTTTAAAGTACTTGCTCATTTACTGCATTGCCAATGATTGTTAATCTCCCTTTTACTCTATTATTGTCTTTGTTGCTATAGGTATGGTGATGGCTATATCATGATTGGTTTTACAAGTGGAATTTTTGTGGTCGTTTCCACTTATATTCGAGAGATTGGTCAAGAGATATTTCAGGGTCGTGACCATAAAGATAGTCTAACAGGTATTGCAGTATCACAGACCCTTAACAAAGCTGCTACATGTGGTGATAACTGGTAAGTACATTCACAAATTCCTAGGAAAGCTTATCTAGGAATATTCAAGAGATTCTGCAAGACTTTGATAGCTGATATAAATCTATCAACCATACTTTCTTATACTCTTAGAACATGTTTGCAGTTGGAAAAAAAATTTGTTTTATGAGCAGGTCAGGACAGATGTTTATTATAGCAGAAAACAGGTGTCAGTAGGACAGGAACACTGTGATGAGTGCAGGAGGCAGCTGGAGAGTAACGTGGGAACCTGCGCGGCAGCGTCTGGATTAGGGAAACACATGGACAGCAAGCCACAGGAAACCAGTAGAAAGCAAACAGCATCCATCCCAGATATCAAGCACACTTGCTTAGTAAGGGCTGAAGTAGCGAAGAGATTGTAAAGTAAAAGTACAACAAATTTGACTAGTTAAAAAGTTAAATTTCTGGATGATAAAAATAACAGTGGGAAACACTAGACTAGGGAATCTCTGCATCACCACAGGCCCAAGACCACCAGTTGTGTGTGACAGCATTTACAGCCCAAAGGCCACCTCTAGCCACCAGGTACGTGGGCAAGGACAGTTTCCACCAAGGGGAACGCCAGTATACCTAGTGCTCAAGCTCATCAGGAAAAATCATACTAAAACCAAGAGACATGGACACTAAAATCAAAACCAGAGTGACACGTGGGTAAGGCCCCAGCGACACGGGTCACAGGTATGATACAGAGCACGTGTGGTGTGATGGACTCCTGTGGAGGCCTGTGTGTAGCCGACACTGGGCGCTCCCAGTACTAAGGCTGCAGTGTGCACGGGGGTGAGCACCCCTGTGTGTGCCCCATGGATGGCAACTTCAGTTCTCAGAAACCCATGTGTGTGGCATCTGCTGGTGACTGGGGAGCAGCATCAGCCCCACCCCTGCAGCCAAGCCTGGATCCTGGGGTGACTCTGGTCAAGAAGAAGGCCACCTGGCGGTCCCCTGAACAGGCAGCTGCAGTTTGCGGGGAAGAATCCAGGAGTCAGTGAACTGCAAGCTCAGCACACACAGGTTCTCAAAGGCACAGGCTGCCGCGCGGAGGCTCCTGTGCTCTGGCAGTGCACCCGAAGGCTGCCTCGTCCTTTGCGTGGCTCTTCCCACCCTGACCCCAGCCCATTCCTTCTCTGCTCCCAACACTGCTTCCCTGGGCCTCAAGAGACACCCCCTCAGAGACACCTCCATCCCAGCTCACTGAGAACCTTCCCTTCACCATGACCTCTCTGTCCTGCTCCAGAGCAAATGTCTGAATGTCCCCAGTGCCATGGTCTTACCCTGGTGCTGAGGCCACAGGGCTCGGCCCCCAGTCTCATCTACTCTGCAGTGTGTCTTGGAGTCGAGCTCACTTGCAGAGGTAACGAACAATCTTTGTGCCCAAATTGGATATGGACATGAGTGGTCACTAGAAATAGAGCCTAGGTGACACCCTGTTGCCCACAGCCTCCCCAGGAATGCAGTGGACCTCAGTGCAAGAGCAACCAGAGGCCAAAGTTACTGATCAGCCCCACCCGTATGGAGAGGACACAGAGCCCCGCCTGATCAGTGGCCCTCACTGCCTCTCGTCCCACAGTGCTGGCTCCTGACTTTCCTCAGATCAGGTGGGATGAGGCCAGTAGGGACAGATGCTGACAGGGCTCAAAGAATGCCGGCATGGAGGATGACCAACGTCAAGTCCCCAGGACCTCTGCAGTCATCTCTGTTCATTTGAGGTACTCGGTGGCCTTTGCCCTGGTCAGGTCACACTGGAGTCATCCCTGCACTCCCCGTGCTGAACTGTGGCGGAGCCTGCTGTGTGGACGCAAAGCGCCGTGAGGTGGGTCTGGAGTCACAGCTGTAAGCCTTCCTTACAGCTGGTGGGTGGGCATCCTGAAGGTTTCGGCATTCTGAAAAGGCATTTTACTGGGGACATTCTCAGCCTGAGGTGTTTCTACCTGGAACCCATTCCTAGAACACCTGGTTGAAGGAGAGCTGATGGTGCCTCCTGGACAGGGCAAGAATAGACATTTGTGGTTCAGTTGAAAATTTCTAAGACTTCTGCTTTAAACACCTAGGGTAAAACCTGAAATACTAAAATTGAATATGCTTGAAAATCAATCTTAAAATAGGCAGTCCCGGGTAACACGGAGTAAGCACTCTACTCTGTCTCTCTCACTAAGTACAGCCATAAAACTTGGACAGAATGCATAGAAAGTCTATTTCAGGACTCTGAAAAGTGAATTGTAGCAGATTGACAAAGGAAACCAGAATTTGAAGTATGACTGAAACAGTGGTGAGTCTCCCATTTGTCTTCCAGTCTCAGGACTTTCGGCAGCCCAACATCTGGAAGTAGGCACCAGAGCATGGACAGAGGAGCTCTGAGGGGAGCCCTCTAGTTCAGGCTCAAGTTGCAGGAGAGAACTCCTAACACTTAGAGGTGGGGAAATCCCCCCGATGTTCTTTCTTTTGTCTCATGTCTCAGCTACCAAGCATTCTCACCATGGCAGGGACAGCAATGGCAGCAAGGACCCCCAGGCACCTACAATGCGGATGAAGGATAACCTTCCTCTCCTGTTGGAGAAGCTGCGATGCCAAGAAGACAGGGAAAACCTACTTATTTTTCTCTGTCCTCCCCTGCTTCGCTGCAGCTGCGGGTGTAGTGGGAAGTACAAGGTAGAGCATGGTAACTAGAGCTGCAGCTTTTCAGCTGGAGGACCAAAAAGGGGAGCTTTAGGAAACTGGAAAAATACCAGGGACATCCCAGAGAGGGAGAAGCTCTGGAAAATAGCCCTATAAAGACACTTATGAACTCCCAGGTTCACTTTTGAGTGGCGTATGTGTATATCATCGTAAACACATACCAAAGACTTTGAGAACTGAACTAAGGAATATGTAATAGCACAGGTCCTACATTGGACACTGAGTGGGCCATACAGGAATATATCCAAATACCACTGCACAGGCTTGGAAAGTGGAACAGACGTTGAAACCATAACCGACAGAAGGCTGGGTGAAACTGGTGGCCTGAACCCAACTGGGTTGATTGCCTGCTTACAAAATAAATAAATAACCTTCTCCATGGGATTTAAACAAGACACAGACTCTCCTAACGTAATACTCAAAACGTCCAGAATATAACCCCAAATTACTTGACATACAAAAGAATGAGGAAAATACCAACTTGCTTTGGAAAAGGCAATTGAAAGATGCCAATGCCAAGATGATAAAGATAGCAGCTATTATAAAAATGCTTTCAGAGGTAAGGGCTCTTATTCTCAAAACACATGGAAGCAGTTTCAGAAAAGAGATAGGACTTACAGAGAGAAGAACTAAATGGAAATTCAAGAACTGAAAAATTTAATGCAGTACTTAACAGTGGCAATCACAGTAAAGAGTCAGTGAACTTGAAGATAGATCAGTAGAAATATCTAATCTGAACAGAACAAACAGACTGAGAAAAAAATGAACAGAGGCCTCGGGGACCTGTGAAACAATACCAAAAAGTCTTATTTGTGTCATAAAAGTATCAGAAATAATGAATGGCTGGAAACTTCATGTTTGGCAAAAGACATAAACCTATATATATTGTACAAGCTCAGCAAATCCCCAAAAGGATAAATCCAAAGAAATCTAGTTACAGATACATCATAAACAAACTGCTAAAAGCTAAAGACAAAGAAAAAATCTTGAAAGTGGCCAGAGAACAACTTTTTGAATGACAGTAGATTTCTCACCATAAACCACAGAGACCAGAAGAAAGTGTCACAACATTCTTAAAAGTACCGAAAGAACTGTCAACTGGAATCCCATACCAGTGAAAATATCCATCTGTAATGAAGGGAAAATAAAAACATTTTCAGATGAAGGAAAATGAAGAGAGTTTATTGCTAGCAGACCTGCTCTAAAAGAATTATGGAAGGAAGTTCTTTAGATAGAAAACAGATGACAGAAATGTGGGACATCAAGAATGAAGGTAGAGCAACAGAAATGGTAAATAGGTAAATATAATAGACTTTTATTTCTTTTGAGATCTTTAACACATATGTGACTGCTGAAAGCAAAAATTATAATGTCTGATTATGAATAGACTATAAAAATTAAATATGTATCACTTATTGTTTGGGACAAAAATAATTTTACTTACAGCTCATTTAATATTTTATTTTTCAGCATTAAAATCCATGACTTAGCAGAATTAAAAGACATGTATGCTATAATCAACCTGGATGATGAAAATAAAGGTATTGATTTTTTTGAAGCAGATTGACATTTTATCATTTCCAATAACAGAGAATAATGTGTTTGTTGTTGTATGATTTGCATTCATTGTAGGAGGAATAAAATGAACACCCTTCACTGGTGTTCTCTAAAATAGCCTCCTTATTTTAGTAATTATGTTGAGTCATACTCCTTGACCAGAAAGATATAAATTCACTTTGATCCAAAGATTTATAGTGAATTTTATCCCAAATTCAATTGTAAAATCTAAATTCTTATGTACTTTCCCTTTGAACCAATATTAAATAGAGATCAGTGCTCATGTTCATATGCCAATCTATGGTGAATTTCCTGGTTCAAATAAAGACGACTTAAACTAGTAAAGAAAACATTTGAAGATTTTTGTGCCTCTGATCGCTTAAGTGAAAATATTTGCTTGTTTGCCTGCCACAGTATATTTGTTTTTGAATAATCCTTTGTTTTGTCAATTATTTCAGGATTGGGCACCTTGTCCTGGACAGATGATGGCCAGTTGCTGGCACTGTCTACCCAGAGGGGCTCGCTCCATGTTTTCCTGACCAAGCTTCCTGTACTGGGGGATGCCTGCAGCACAAGGATTGCATATCTCACCTCCCTCCTTGAGGTCACGGTCGCCAACCCTGTGGAAGGAGTATGAAAATGGTGTTATTTTTATTTATTAGTAAAATCAAAACCGTTTTAGCATTTGATTGACTACTGTTACTTTTCTATGTTATAGCAGCTACCGATCATGGTTTCTGTTGATGTGGAACCCAACTTTGTAGCAGTAGGAATTTATCATCTGGCTGTGGGAATGAATAATCGAGCTTGGTTTTACGTCCTTGGAGAGAATGGCAAGTCTAAATCCAGTTGTTTTCTTATCTAGCATATAATTTCTGTTCTTATTTGGGAAGCACTGAAAGTTTCTTTAAAGACCGTCTTTCACTCTTTTTTCTTTCGACATCTCCTTCTTAGTTTAAAAGATTTTGTGAATCGGATCCTCTAAAAATTTGCATAATTTTTGGAAAGGTTTTATTCTTTACCTTTGTAATAAAGACGGCGTGGTATAGAGGGCAGAGTCTGGCCTTGGATTCACATGTCCCGTCTGCCTCTTTTAGCGAGATGACTCTAGACAAATTCTTTATCCCTGTAACCTTGGGTTATTTATCTGGAAAATGAGGATTCTTCTGCTTGTAAGGGGTCATGCGGAAAATTAAATAAAATACATGATCTGCCTTTGCATATGACTTTCTTAGGCACTCCTTGGGCTGGTAGGTACTTAATAGAAGCTGCTTCCCTCCCCCACGTTTACTGTTTGAATAATGACCAACAGCATCTGAAGGGCGCCTTGCTTTTTCTTCCCCTTTTTCTTCTCCCTTCCCCCCACTCGAGGTCAGATATCCCTCAGGAACAGAGCAAGGCTGAGAATTATCCTCAGATAGAACACACCATTAAGCTTATTGTCACTAAGGTTTACTTTTTGGTTGTTTTGTATGTGATTTTATTTTCTATTTGTTTCATGTGAACCAGTATGGAATTCCTGAAGACATTTATATGGCAACTAAGATTTTCTTTAGAATGGATAAAATAAAAATTTTAGGTTCAATATTTCCTTGCAGAGGGTACATTTAAAATTATTTTCAAAACTTTATATAAATTTTATTTATGTTTTAATGTTGTTTTTTTTAAAAAAATTGCTACAGGTGTTAAAAAATTGAAAGATGTGGAGTATCTGGGGACAGTAGCCAGTGTTTGCCTTCATTCTGACTATGCTGCTGCACTTTTTGAAGGCAAAGTGCAGTTACATTTGGTAAGGATGATTTTCATGCCCTGGAGGCCTGCTCAATTATGTGATGTCGATGAACATCCTAATGTCTTATTATCAAGAACTTTGTCCAGGAAGTAACCATGTGTAACTAGCTAGAAAGCCAGGTGTGGATAAAGGATTAACAAAACCCTTTACGCTTCTGCATGAGATGTTCTGTTAACTTTCTGGCTCTGTTCCCAAGAATCCTGGCAGTTTACCAACTGTGCTACTTGCACCAGTGCTTACGGTAAAAATGACCCTGTTGGTAAACAGCATCTAGAAACTATAAATGAACTATATAGGAAAACCGCTGGGAACACCATACATCTGGGCTCCTGGAATGCATTGACTCCTACATTTGGGCATGTCGCTTGTGGGATCCTTGAAACTATGCTCTCGAGTTGCTCAAGAGGTATTGGCTCCAAGAATATGGGGTTTCTATACCAGGACATCTCCCACATGTATTTCCTGGCTCTGCTTCTGGGAAACCAAAGAGATGAGCTGTTAGATAACTAGAGACTATTCCGATGGAAGAGTGTTGTCTAATGCCACTCTGCCAGCAAACTGTGGTTCCTGCCTGATAACTGTCCGAGTAAGCTGGTCTGCAGTAGTCTGGTCAGTCTGAATGTTAACTGGAAGACCCTCTCCTCAATGTTGCAGACCAGGTTGACTCAGATAAATCTATGAGCCACTCTTCTTTATGTTTTAGATAGAAAGTAAAATTTTGGATGCTCAAGAAGAACGTGAGACTCGACTTTTCCCAGCAGTGGATGATAAGTGCCGTATTTTATGTCATGCCTTAACTGGTGATTTCCTCATCTATGGTACAGATGTACGTATTGTCTTTTTTAATACAGAATATAGGGCAAGTTCTGATTTGTACTTGGTAATATTTATTATGTATACATAAACATACAATATAAATATACATTATACAAATGTATGTATAATTATAATATAAACATACAAATATACACTTATGTGGAGCACATAGGTGGCATGATTTGCCAGTTATTGAGTACTTTTGTGGTTATAAGCAATTTTGAGGGCATAGCAAAAAAAAGCGAACTTTGGAGTTGAGAAAATCTGGGCTCAAATACTAGTTATTTAACTTGCTAGCTCCTATTTAACCTCTGCAAGCCTCATTTTCTTTATCCAGATGCTTTGATGATTTAATTTGATGATGAACATAAGATACCTCATTCACCTTTACATCTCCAGTGCCTACATTTAGCAGGAATTTAATACTAAAATTAACAGAATACTGAGAATCCCACTTCAGTATTTCGGTCTTTTTATTTCGGAACCACCAATACCTCTATATATTACATTAGCCACATGGACATAAAGCATAGTTACAGTAATAGCATCTTATATTTATAAAAAGTTTTCAAAGATTTTTCAAAGCATATCATACCTGTTATCTTGTTCAGTCTCTAAAAGAATTTAGTAAGGTTGGTAGAAAAGATGTTTTCTCCATTAGAAAAACAATTATTCACTGTTTCAAAGGTTATATTTTCACACATTAAATTGTTTTTTAAAAAGAGCATTTAAAAAAATATGCTTATTGACATAAGAGAAACTTTATAAATTGAAGTTTGACCTAAATAATCTTTGTGCTAATATACACCAGTAGGATAGGTCTCATGTATCAGGTAACCGTGAGTGACATGGTAAATAACAGTAAATACAATACATTTGTGTGACACAACAATTTGTAAAGCCTGATATCACTTATCTCAGTAACTCTGTAAAATAAGTAGGGAAGTTTTAGAGATGAGGACATTGAAGATTGAGAGGTTAGTAAGTTTGTAGCAGAGGCGGGACTTGAACAAGCAAGATTTATTTTTTGAATGATTATAAGTAGTATTTTTAAATTTGGGTGTCTACTTGTTCATTGCTAATATATAGAAATACAATTAATTGTATCAGGTGGTTTTTTGGTTTTTATTTTGAACTTACTTTTAGAGTTTGTCTATTAACAGCATAAATAATTAAAATACAATGATTTGAAAGTTACTCAAACACTTAGGGGTATTTCCTGCCAGTGGAAAACCTGAAACTCAATTAAGCTTTAATATCACTAAAAAAGCTAGAATTAATAGACTGTTGAATCACATGTACATTCTCATTTTACGTATTTTCTTGGGTCTTTACCTGGCATATATAATATTCTTAGACTCTTCCTTCATCAAAAATATGACGGTTTTTTTCCTCTTCAAATTAGGAAGTATGTTTAATGCTGAAAGTCACTGTTTTCTTGACAACCTTTTATATTTCTATGTCTGCATTATTTTGTAGACTGGTGTCATTCAGTATTTCTACGTTGAAGATTGGCAGTTCGTTGATGATTATCGACATCCTGTCAGTGTGAAAAAGATTTTTCCTGACCCAAATGGGACCAGATTAGTTTTCATTGATGAAAAAAGTGATGGATTTGTCTACTGTCCCGTAAGTCTAGAAATGTTTTTAAATGCTTGTTTTTAAAAAATGCAACATATGGACAAAAGTATTTGTAAAATATATTTTATATATATAAAATCATTTTGTCATAAACAGAGTCAAGGATAATAGTACTTTGTTATAATATTTATGATACAATATTTGTGATCTATTTCATGACTAGTTACATCAAGAAAACTTTTCCATTCTGCAATTTTTCAGCCCCAGAGAGATTTTTAGCGAAGAAACAGTTACCTGTACCACTTTTAAACGTATTGACTGTTCAGTATTACAGTATATCTTCAGGTACCTGACTTTTCTCTCCAGATATGTGATAAGGTAGGCTGGGACTCTACCCTGTCCTTTATGCCCACCTCAGATGAGTTTCTTCTTCTCTTAAAGGTTCTAGACCCAAAGAACAGGTATTTTTGTATTAGATGATTCAATACAGATGGACCCATTTTTAGAGTCAGTGACTCTTATTTTTACACACCTTTAACTTTTTTGAAAATAGATTTAGGAAAAGGAGATGTGTTTTTACATCACTCTATTTGGAGTTTCCATTTATTTTTTTATTTTGGTTAGTGATTTAGTATGTTCTTGGTCACAGTTCATATAGCCTGCAGCTGTTCTTGACCTTAATAACACCTGTTCCAGGTGTCTGTGCTTCTCCTTGGAGAAGATACAATTCAGTGAAGACAGCTTTCCCCTCACTATTCACTTTCCTAAATACTCAGATTTCCTTTCTTCTGTTTCTCTCCTTCTCTCTCTCTCTCTTCCTTTCCTCCCTTTCTTACTTTCTCTTCCCGTCATTTTTTTTTCCTTTTCCGTTTCTTTAATTCTTTCTTTAATTCTTTCTTTCTGTCTCTCTCTCTCTCTCTCTCTCTCTCTCTCTCTCTCTCTCTCTCTCTCCAGGTTTCCACAGGAGTGACTGGATTATTTATGCAAAATTCCTAATGTGCTAGTTCTTATTCAACCTATTTCTCTCCCAGTCACAAAACAAGTGAGGAAAATAACAAATATAAAGACAACTTTGAGTTCCTTCTACTTAAGGAAATTCAGTCTTGTACAGATTTCCTTTCTGTAACAGGGTATAATGCATCAGAGCTGCTTCGCTTCCCCTGTGTGGGTTTGCCACAGGTGGAAACGGATGCTTAGACAGGATTCACAGAGGGTGGAAGGTAAGTCAGGTATCTGACAGGAGTTAGTCAGAACTGGGGTCTGACTGCTGGGGAAAGGGCAAAGAGACGGGTCTGAATAAGTTGATGTGATTCTCTTTTTTCTTTTACAGTTTTTCTTTCCTTGATAATTTCTGTTAAAGAGGTTAATATGACCTCCCTCCTGGGGTTGGGATGAGGTTTCAGTGAGATGAGTTTTCCAGACATGCTGTCGAGCACAGGGTAGCTAGTTAGTGGGTATTAGTTAAAGCGCTGCCCTCTTTACCGCTTTAGCACCCTTCAGCCCCTCAAGATCTAGAATTATCTCACTTGTTGCTGATCGTCCCCATTCTCTTTTCCAGCTCTAACCTGCAACTTGATTAGGTGTTAAGAAGAAACACCCTGGTAGAACAAAATCTACACCAAAGAATGAGTCCATCAGAGCACAGGCTCTCTCTAACCCAACATGTGGATGGGTGTTTGCTTTTATCCAAGTTAAGATCTCATTGGTAGGTTAGAATTTTAGGTGGTTGGGCAAGATGTCAGTGTGGTACCCACAGGAATAAATTCCTCTTTTAAATAATACCCAGTTTTTTCCATGAGTAGGGACAGCTTGTGGTACAGAGTCTTCCCCGTGGCCTCAGACACAGGAGGAGGCTATGCTAAGGCCCTTGGATCCTAGACCGAGTGCTGTGCACTTTATTTGATTCTAACATACACCCTGTTATAGTGTGCTACTATCGCAGCTTAATTTTCTACTCAATTTCAGAAAATTTGAGAGAAACATTATTCCTGTGATGTACATATATGAAAATACATAACTATTCAGACTGCAACCATTCATCTTTAAAATTATTATATTTACTTGCAATTTCCTTTCACATGTATGTTTATTCAACCTATTTTTTCCCTCATTGTGTAGATAGTAAGGAAGTGACTCATTTTGTACATTAAAATCGGGAGAGATGACATTTTTCTTACACATGCTCTAATAAAACCACCTGTATACCCCATCACTCCTTATATGCCCGTAAAGGATGACTTGTGACGTATTCTAGAAAGTTCATGAACATGTTGTCCTGGAAAGAGGCAGTAGAGTGTAGTAGTTAAGTGCATGGACTTGAAAGACAGACAGACAGAACTGGGTATAAGATTAGTAATAATAACAACCAATATTTTTGTGCTGTGTAGTCTTTACATATATCAGGTATCTCTTTTAATCCTTATGGCAGCCGCAATAATAAATACTCATACTATTGCCATTTTATAGGTGAAGAAGCTAAGGCATGGGAAGGATAAGTAACTTGTCTAAGGTCACACAGCCAGCAAATGGCATCAGTGGTATGAGCTCTCACTTTGATTGGATTCCCAGTTTCCCCATCTATAAAATGAATACTTTGTAGGTTATTGTATAAAAACTAAATGGATGATGCACTGAGCTCTGCCCTTTTAAACAAAATTTTACCACCCGTCCACTGGCAATGATGTCATCGTTGCAAACTGAGTCAGTGTAGCATAGTGGTTAGAAGCATGGGTTGTGGAGCCAGACTGCTTGGGTTCAAATCCTGGCTCTTCAACTTATTAGTTGTGTGACTTTGGGCAAATGTCTCTGTGGCTCAGTTTCTTCATCTGCAAATGGGCATAATAATAGTACCTGTCTTGTAGAATGTGAGGTTAGAATTACATGAGGTTACATATATAAGTAATTAGGACAATATCTGGTAAGCTGCACTACCCAATAGGAATATAATTTGAACCACGTATATCATTTTTAATTTTCTACTAGCCACATTTTCTAAGAAAGGTGATAAGAAACAGGTGAAATTCATTTTAATATATTTAATTTAACCCAGTGTTATTATTTCAGTATATGATCTATATAAAAAATTATTCGTGAGATCTTTTACACTCTTTCTTGACACTAAACTCCTTGAGATCCAGTGTGTAGTTTATACTTTAGCACATCTCGCTTAACTTGGGCTAGCCACAATTCAATGCTCAGTAGCCACATGTGGGTATTAGATAGTGGCTACTGTACTGGACAGCACAGCGCTATAGTATTAGTGATTATTTGCAGAAATTTTGTATTTCATTATTTTTAGAGGTAGATAGATTAGGGAGAAAGTAGGTATTTCTCAGCTCTACATTCAAGATCTACATACGCCTATCTGCCCAAGTTCACATGAATACGTGGATTTATTTTTTAAATAGCTTATACTACTGTAACAGTACATTGTTTGTTTGTTAAAACGCACTGTAGAGAAGTTTTTGAAGTAAAACATACCCAGTGGAATTTATTTAAATTTCAAATCATATGTGAATTAAGTTATGTTTCTTCTTTAGCTGGAGTGTTTTTACGTTCAGTATTACTGAAAATTTTCTAAACACAAGTGTTCATAGTTTGTGAATTTCTGTCATCTTGAGCAGCTTCAGCTTTTTTTTTTTGCCTTAACCTGAAGCTGTGTGTCCAGGCTGGTAGTTTTTCCTGCAAATTCACCGAATTTTACATAAAACCCTTGATTTGCCATTTAAGTACAGTTTTTTTCAAGCTAGATGTAGTACAGAAATGGGAAAAAAAACACTTTCCTTCCTATTATGGTTAGAGCATTGTTGGGTTGGAAATGGGTTAGTAAGCTATGCCAACTAAGGCTACATACAGGCTCCCACGATGGCAAATGATGATTTATGTACAGACTTGCGGCAAATCTGTAAATTCTGTTTTGTAGGTTA
This sequence comes from Rhinolophus hipposideros, assembly GCF_964194185.1. Lineage (NCBI taxonomy): Eukaryota > Metazoa > Chordata > Mammalia > Chiroptera > Rhinolophidae > Rhinolophus > Rhinolophus hipposideros. The sequence goes on along the minus strand of NC_138047.1, from coordinate 83,910,636 downwards.
ATGGTACCACCTATGAGATTCCAGATTTTTCACCGACCATTAAAGGTGTTCTTTGGGAAAACTGGCCCATGGATAAAGGTGTATTTGTTGCTTATGATGATGACAAGGTATACACTTACGTCTTTCACAAGGGCACTATACAAGGTACTGAATCACTTTCTCGTACATTTGTTGATAAATAAGTGTCCATTGCAATGAAATTAAAACATTCTTTTCTGCTGTTTGTGCTGAGTATTAACTTTCAGCATTAAGATGTCTGTTTTATAGGATCCAAGGTCATTTTGGCTGGTGGCACCAAAATTCCCTTCTCTCATAAACCTTTGCTGTTGTATAACGGAGAGCTGACCTGCCAGACTCAGAGTGGAAAAATAAACAACATCTACCTTGGCACTCACAGCTTCCTCCACAGTTTAAAAAATGTGGGGCCTAATGAACTGAGACAAATGCTGGCACAGACTTTAATGCTAAAAAGGTAGGGTTTTGAACACTTCTCGTGGAGCTTATTTGCTGTTGTGATTTTAAAGGTCAACTTCCTATAGATGGAGATAACAGTATTTACCTTGTTTACCTCACAGGATTATTGTGAGGCTCAGGTAAGATAATGGATGTGAGAATGTGTATAAATTCTGAAAGAAATCATAATGTAAAAATATTGGTGCTTTATTCCAAGAAAAGCCCCTCAGAACAAAAAGGTTTCTAATTACCCAACTAGCGCAGTTATTGTGAAATTCTAATGAACCCACTTATTTCAACAGTATCTTAGTTTCATCATCATAAAGTTTGATTTTGCCTCGATTGAGGTTTCCTCTTCCTGTTCTTCCTGTTATGTCTTAGGACCACTGAATTCCTTTGTGGTTAATTCCTCTGACCATTCCTTAAATGTTGCTGTTTTTCACAGAGGGTCCCGTGAGCTTCCTTCTTCTCTTCTCACTCTAATTATTCTCCTGAGTGAATCTCCTCTACTTACATGGCTTCAATACCATCTGTGAGGCTGACTCCAGAATGTGTGTCTTCAACTTCAACTTAAACCAGTCACATGTTGGAGGTCCATGAGCTCTTCAAACATGCCCTGTTTAAGACAACTTATCTTTCCTAGCCCCCTTTTCTCCCATGTCCTTATCATGCATGCACATGCCCTACCACACATACCAAGGTCTGCATGTGCATGCACACGCGCGTGCGCGCAAACACACACACACACACACACACACACACACACACACACACACCCCGGATTCTTTTCTACTCCCATGTTCCAAGTCTTAACTTTTAATGTCCTATAATGTAACCATTTCTGACTGCTCTCTCTACTGATAGCCTCATAACCACCTCATCTGCAAGTATTCTCCACACACATTTGGAAATGTGACTCTGATCCTGTCATTCCACTTCTGAAGATCTTTCAGTGACTTCCCATTGCTTTTAGGAAGAAATCTTTACTCTAAAGGGACCTCAGCCTTACATACTGGGCACTTGATGATTTAATACCAGTCCCAGCTGTCGCCACTCCTCCACTTCCTCTCTGTTCCACTGGCTGCTTGAATTCAGTATTTTTCATGATTGTCTGCCCTGGCACATGCTGCTCTCTCTTCCTGGAATGCCCTTCTCCTCTCTCTTTTTGTAGTAACTTCTCATTCTTCACCGTGCAGTGGAGCCCTCCCCTCCTCCAAGAAGCCTTTCCTGAAACCCCCTGCCTACTGACAGTCTTGTGCTGCCTCAGAACCAGGATACAGTGTATACAGTGGTTTAGAGAACTTCGGCTTTACTATGTGACTTTACCACTTTCCAGTGCGTGACTTGTGACTTTAAGGCCTCTAATCCACACTTTCCTCATCTCTAAAAGAGAAATAATAATACGAGGTGTGATCAAACAATATGGTGAATGTTTAAATAAAAAAAAATTATTACAGTAAAAGACACATTGCCATTAATCCCCCTCAAAACACCATCCCTTGCTTTGAACACACTTATCCCATCGTTCTTGCCACTTTCTGAAGCAGTTCTGGAAGTCCTCTTTCGTGAGTGTCTAGTTGTGCTGTCATGGCTGCCTCAACATCCTGAATCATTTTGACTTTGGCAAAGAGTCAAAAGTTGCACGGTTGGTTCCAGATCTGGTGAATAAGGTGGATGAGGACACACCGTAATGTTTTTATATGACAGAAATTGCTGTATACCAGAAGCAGTGTGTGACACAGAGTGTTGTCATGATGGAGGATGATTTACCGCATACTTTAAAACCTTCTCTCAATCATAGCTCGTGCCCGACTGACTGCATCGAACAAGTTGAAACTTGTCACACACTGTTACTAAGGTGCAACACTCCGCTTCCCATATTGAACATCCCTGCCTTTCCATTGGATCACACTCGGCAACAGTATTCACCATATTTTATGATCACAACGGAAAGGCTCCGTGTCACATATCACTGCTGGTATGGCAATTTCTGTCAAAACATTACAGTGTGTCCTCATCCACCTTATTCACTGGATCTGGTACTGTGCGACTTCTGGCTCTTCCCCGACATCAAAATGACCATGAAAAGTCAATGTTTTGAATTGATTCAGGACATCGAGGCAGCCACAAAAGTACAACTAGACACTCATGAAAGAGGACTTCCAGAACCGCTTCATAAAGTGGCAAGAATGATGGGAGAAGTGTGTTTGAAGCAAGGGGAAGTATTTTGAAGGGGGATCAATGGCAATGTGTCTTTTACTGTAATAATGACTTTTTTAAATTTAAACATTCACTGTATGTTTCAGTCACACCTCATGTATAGTGGATAGGATTGTTAGGATAATCCAGTGAGAAAATATATACAAAGTACTTAACACAAAGATTCATGTATTATAAGCACTTGATTACTTCTGTCATACTGTGCTACAAATACAGTCCTCTGTTTACTTATCTGTGTCTTCATCTTTGCCAATGATGACGCCTGAAGGACAATGACTGTCTTTGATCTTTGTACCTTGGTTCTAAGCACACACACTTCCTGGCACATAATAGATGCTCAGTAAATGTGTGTTGGTTGGAAAATGCATTGGGGAATGGATGGATAGATGTAATACATTCACTAATGTAAAGGCTCCACAAAGTGTTTAATTGGCATTTGTGACATGTTTTAAACCAGAGATTGGCAAATGGTACAGAATAGCTGAGACAGTCCATAATGAATGGGCTGCATTTGACTCAAACTTTATTTTCAGAAACAGGCAGCTAACTGGATTTGGCTATTGAGCCATAGTTTGCTGACCCCTGAATTAAACTTCCAGATTTAGAGCAATAGAGTACTAATTTCATTAGACTTGTGTAAGAACAAAAATAATTTTTACCTTGTGTGAAGTATACCAAAGATAAAGAAAGGAGGAAAGAAGGAATAGAATGAGTTGTTAATGAGGGAGGGTGGTTACCCAGAGTAGATTTAGATTAATAAAAGAAATTCAAGAAAAGAAATCCATATAAAAAAAGGAAGAAAAGTTTATGTAGTTTTTCATAACTTGGAAATGATGATTACAGATGAGAAACATTTTGTAAAATTTGGGGCATAGCATTAAATTATATATAATCTGAAAATTACCTACTGGGGACAAGCAGAGCTCCCAGATTGAATTTATATACTGAAATCCTAGGTTTTCTGATGCTTGGGAAATATGCGGGATCCTTAATGATCATGCTGCCTGGAATGAGTTGGCCAGAGCTTGTCTACGTCACATGGAAGTGGACTTTGCAATCCGTGTTTATCGTAAAATTGGAAATGTTGGCATGGTGATGTCCTTGGAAGGAATAAAGGTAAACAGCATCTTATAAGAATTAGGATTTCATTGGTATTAATTCAAACGTTTTAAATTTCTCCGGTTAATCTTAGTTACCTAACTCATAAACAAGTTAATTGATAGAACATTACCACTTCCTACTAAGCAAAGTCTTTTCAAAAACTTAAAGCCTTGCATTTCTTCTCAAACTGCTTTTGTTTGTAGGGAATAGAGGAGTACAATCTTTTGGCAGGACATCTTGCCATGTTTACTAAGGATTTCGGCCTGGCTGAGGACCTGTACCTTGCATCCAGCTGCCCTGTTGCTGCCCTGGAGGTATGGCAGCGAATAAGGAGGGGAAGAAGGACACGCAGGGGAGGACCTCGTCTCTTATACAGTTAATATTTCTCGACACCACATGCCTTCCCCGTCCTAGAATTTAGACTCAGCTTTAAAAACCCCTGAGTACTCATTAACTTCACAAGTATGTTCAGTTCTGCATTCTGTGGAGCCATCAAAGGCATGGTATTTATTCTAACGTTACCGAATAATTTAAAGTCCAAATGTGTCCAAAGAGAACCGATTTTATAACTTACAAAAAGATTAGATCTTTTAGAACTGTGCCTGATCAATAGTAAAGACACAAAAGTGGTAGCTGTTGTTATTAACATTATTCCACCTCAAACCAGTATTTCCACAGCTACATAGAGAGGTGGTTTTGAAAACATATTGGCTATTAATTTCACAACTTACCTTTTCGTATTATTCTAAAGCAAATTTTCATTTTTAAATTTTAAGTGAAATAATTTAATTTTGTTTTAAGAAAAAAGGTAGATAATTTTACAATATTATTTGAGGTAATTGGAGACACTGAAAAATTTTCAGAACTTGGATTGGTACGCACTGAAGTAGGAACATGGCTGCGATGAGTGACACAAAGACGTGGTCTTAGCTCTTCTGCATTTAGCTGTGGATACTTGTCATGTGCTACTAGATTTGGAAAGGAGGTGATGGCTTCACAGTGGAGTGGGGTGATCGCACCCTGTCGTTCCTTTAACCTCACCTTGAAGGCTGACAAGTTAGCTAGGTAAGGAAGTCAGAGGCAAAGCCTTACTGCCCAGCTCTACCACACACTAAAAATGTGACTATGTATAAAACTAGCCTCTTTTTGCCTCGGTTTCTGGATCTCTAAAATGGGCACAAGAATGGTTCATTGCAAAAGGCCTACTTGTGAAAAGTAAATAAGCTAATGCCCTAGAACATTACCTGGCAGAAAATAGTGCTTGAAAAATGTTAGCTGTTATTAGTTTTTCACAAAATGTGAATAAAACGAAGAGTGAATTCTGAAAGATTCTTGATTAGTTTATATTTGGCAGTGTGTACCAGACTCAGACAAAAGACCTCAGGAGCCAGGGAGAAGGCAGTCACCTTTTATTTATGTTTGCTATTATTCATGTTGTGATATAGCTCCAGATTTTCTCAGAAAATAACCTTAGTTCCTACAATAGAAGACTTCTCAATTTTTTAAATTATCTCCCCTCTAAGAAGAAAAGTTAAGTTTAATTGGTTAATTGAATTAATTTTAATTAAATTTAATTCAATGTAATGTTTTCCTATTGAGAAAAAGCAAATGCTAAAGAATAAGATTTTGTTAGGTAGAATTGAGTTTTGGAGGGCCAAAAACCATTGTAATAGCAAAGATGTTTTTGTTCCCCAAGAACCAATTTTCACTCCCTTGTGCGCTCTGTCACCCCAGTGGGAATGTACCTTATAGTAATGTATCATCTTTGCAAGGAATTTCATTTTTAAACATAAAATTTTTATAATCACTTTTATTAAAACTAGCACTAGATGGTGATGGTGCAAAAGAATTGACTCATTTGGAATTAAGGTCTTTCTCTTGCTAATAGATGAGAAGGGACTTACTGCATTGGGACAGTGCTTTACAACTGGCAAAGCGTTTGGCCCCAGACCAGATACCATTTATATCGAAAGAATATGCTGTTCAGCTTGAAGTCATGTAAGTCCTTGTCTTTATATGATTCAATAAATATTTAATTACTGAATTAGTGATTACTGAATTAATTACTGAATATCTGCAATTCTAAACTGCCATTTAATATAAGTCCCTCCATTGATTTAATAAGTGCTTTTAAGGAGAAAAACGTATATTAATTATACATCCAAAACATGTTTTTTGTAATGCTGTCTTATCCATGCATTTATCCACTTTTATTTTTAGCATCAAAATCTAAGTTTGGGTCTAAGCCTTTTCTACATTTAGAGTCTAAATATTGTTTTGAATCACATTTCCAACAACATCAGGATGACATAGTGCTTTTTCATAATCTATGCTCATGACCTTGACCTCTGTGAACACTTTGAACATTTGCAGTGTAATTTCAAGGCATAGTGAAAAATACTGGGTTTTGGTCTACAGCTTCTATTTGCTTACATTTGTAGTTTTTCTTTTTTAAATTGCATTGCATATCGGTAAAAATTTGACAGTTAATGTTGAAAATCAAACCAGAAGCTTTTCACAGGCTGATATTCAGTGCTTGAGTAATGATCCTTCATGATGGCTGAATAGGCTTCACAAATCTTCCCCACCTTTGGAAATGCCATAATCTATTATGAGAGATTTTTAATTTTCCAATGCCCTTAATTGCTAGACAGTCTTAATTATCAGTAGTCTTAATGGACAAACTATATATGCATTTTTATTTCAGTGCTTCATAGAAGTATCCAATTCAGGATCCACTGTTAATTTATATTAAGCCATGGTTAATAATACTAATGAAATACCTGCAGAGACAATAAATGAATAATTTATTTGCAAATATAAGTTCACATGTGTACGTGCAATGCCAACTACATCATACCTGAACAATTTCTTTTGACATTAATTATACATTCCAATTGCAAAAATAGTAAATGTGGAAAAATATTGTTCTTTGAACAAAGAAAATACGGTTTTAACATCTGATTAAAAAAAACATTTTTCTATAGTTTCATTTTATTTTCATATAGACTTTGGATTCATTGAGAATATCGACATACAGATTATAGTTGTAAAAATTATTCTATCAAAAAGTACTTCCATTTCTAACCAGGATACCTTATTTAAAATTTTGCCTATTTCAAATAAAACATTTTTGGAGACTATTTCTTCTTAGTCCACCTTGATTTAAATTTGTCACATTTCTGTCCCTTACAACGTAAATCCGAATATTAAAAAGGACAAATTGGCATCTTAGTGCATAACACAAGGGACAAGTTCCCAGTATCCTGGCCCTCCATCTCTGTCCTGAGGGTGACTGGATCTCAAAGTACAAAACTCTGCATAAGAGGACGGGCTCAGTGCATTGGGATATGACTCACCATATCTTATCATAGCACAAACAAACACTCCAGTAAGCTCTCAGACCATGTAGAAGACTTGGCTTTTTCTCTTCTTTCAGGGGAATCGAAGTTTTTGTTGCAAATTCAAACTGTCTCATTAGTCAGATGAGCTGAGGCTAACTGAAAGCCTGTGCTTTGTTTTTGATATTTTTTAACCCTTTCTGCTCAACACTTGACCACAAAACCACCAATCCCCAAACTTGCACTGCTATTTGTGGACATACACCCTGGCCCCCAACAATCAGGAGAGTTTCCCTTGTGATAATAGTAAGTAACTAGATATAGCTCATTATATGAAATATCCCCGTAGCCTCCAGCTGCTGATTTTGACACCTAGGGCCCTGGGCTTATGCTCCTTTCCAACCGTCTGTTTCATTGTGCATCCAAGACCTCTGTGAGGTCAAAGCAGGACCAGTCTGTCAACTGTGGGAGGGCTTTTGCTCTCTAGGATTAGACAAATGAGCTAGATCCACATGAGAGTTCCAAAGTATTAATAATATAATAGTGAAGTGAGTGAGCTCAAGTAACGTAAAGTGAGAGTTCCAGAATCTTAATTTAACATCACACAGTTGGGCTTGCCCAGGGAAACCTCAGGTTTCTGAAAGAGGACCTGTCATTCCTGTTGTCAGGAGACATCCCTAGCTGTGTTGTGATGTAATTGGACCCAACTATTAGACATTTCCATTTAGGAAGATTGCTGACTGTGAAGCCCAGGGCTGTCCAAAACAAAGTTCTCAATCAGCAGAACAGCTTGTGTTCTAAAAAATTCCTTGAACACCATCCGATGAAGAAACTGAGTGAGGGAGGCTTAGAGGTTGAGTAACTTGCCTACGCTGATGAGGTAGAGCTCAGGCAGATCTCAAATAATGCCATTTTCAGAGTTCATTCATTTACTCTGGAGGAGATGGTTTCTCATAGGAACATGGATCTCCAAATGGATCTTAGGCAAATAAATCACTGATCCATTCTGTCCCAAAGAATAAAAATGAATTGAGATGATTTATATTTCTTCTGGATATGCAGATTGTGTTAGTATTAGTCATGGGAATAGGCAGTATTATTGATGATATTCTGTATAATACTTTTTATCAGAGTAAGAACCAGGGCCCTCAATACTGTTATCCAGTGTTTTCCTCTGTTCTACCCAGTTTCTCTCAATACATATTCTGCTTACAAATTTTGGGTGTTTGGAAAAAAACATTGATTTTTATGGTCACACAGTTGTCATTTTGTGTCCCAAAGGAGATAACCAAAACTGTAACTCCCCAAAATGCCTAACATACTGCAGTTACCTTGCTTCCCCCAAAATAAGACCTAGCCGGATAATCAGTTCTAATGCATCTTTTGGAGCAAAAATTAATATAAGACCCGGTTTTATTTTATCTAATATAAGAATGTAATACTGGGTCTTATTTTACTGTAAGACCAGGTCTAATATAATATGTAATATAATATAATATAATATAATATAATATAATATAATATAATATAATATAAATACCGGATCTTATATTAAGTTTTACCCCAAAAGACTCATTAGAGCTGATTGTCTGGCTAGGTCTTATTTTCGGGGAAACACAGTAGTACTTTACACTTTAGTGCAATCCAGCTTAATAAGTATTTTTCAAGTAGCAAAATAATAAGAGACTGCTCATGAAAGAATACTATCACATCTTTTGTGAGCTTAAGCAACCCAGTGACAAAGATTATCCTCTAAATCTTGTATATATAAATAAAGTACTTAAATATGTATTAAAATTCACTCTGATTTTTCTTTCAGGGGTGATTATGTAAACGCTTTGGCTCATTATGAGAAAGGAATAACAGGTGATAATAAGGTAACTGACTAAAGATGCATAATTATAGTTGGGTTTGCTGTTAGTTTCATTTAAAACATCATGATCTTATTTGCGTTGTATTTATTCAATATTTGGCAGGTGAGCCTTTTTTCAGTTGATTAACAATTTTGCAGGACATAGTTAAATCATTTTAAGACACTTTAAACTCTTAACTGAAGATGATACTATTTTTATCAGTCTGGAAAGCGATGTTTTCCATTGCATTCTAAACATGAGCTTTTTATTAGGGTTAGGAGTAAGATTTTTATCCCTTCCCATTTATAGGCTAAATATGATTTTCATAAGGCGTTTCCTTTTATTCTTAAAAAGTTTCAGTAACTACTTTGTAAGTGAATTCTCAGGCCGTAAAAGTTCCGTGGTTACATCTCTCATGATGAGCCTGGTGAACATGAACTTTACTCATGACTCCGACCCAGAATTTTAGCTCAAGAAGTGAAATTTTGCAATAAAAATTGATGTTTTTAAGTTAGGTGATGTTTTGTAAAGATTGAAAATCTTTTTATTTTGTTTTAGATCTAGTATTTTAATTACAGAAGTGTTACAGTTTCATTATAGTCAAATTAAAAAGTCACCAAACAGAGAGTCCAACATTTTCTCCTCCATCCAAAACCCTTAATGGTTACCACTATTAATGATTTGATATATTTCCAACCAGAATCTCTTCTAAGCCTACAAATGTATATATAATATGAATTTTTACATATGAAATCATTTCAACAAAGATCAACTGAGAATCCATACTGTGAAAAGCAGCATTTGCTTGCTTTGTGGTCTTTCTGAGTCAATACATGCGAACCTGTTTTAATAGTAGAGCTTCTAAGATTCCATGGTTTGGAGGTACAGTAGTCCTCTTATTACTGCAGGGATACCTTCCAAGACCCCCCAGGGGATTCCTGAAACCATGATTATACCAAACCCTGTATATTCTCTGATATTTTCTATACATACACACCTATGATGAAGTTTAATTTATAAATTAGGCACAGTAAGAGAAGAACAACAATGACTAGTATAAAACAGAATTATAATGTATACTATAATAAAAGTTATGTGAAAAGGGAAGGGATTAGACAGCATAAATTGATAACTATAATATTGCCAAAGGGGATATGAAAGACAGTTTGGGGAATATAATCAATAACGTTGTAAAGATTATGTAGGGTGTCAGATGGGCTCATGTCTTATTAGGGAGACCACTTCATGGACGGTGTAGATGTTTGACCACTGCACTGTACACCTGAAGCTGAAGCTGGATAATGTATGTCAACTATAATTTAATATATATATAGTCACAGGATATGGAGTACAGCGTAAGGAACAGAGTCAATGGAATTGTAATAGATATATACGATGTCAGAAGGGCAATAGATTGGGGGAGGGGGATTATCAGTTTGTGAGGGATGAAATGTTTATTACATTGTTATGTACACCTGAAACTATATATATATATATATATATATATATATATATATATATATATATATATATATCTTGATGTATTTAACAGATTTTTAGTGGTTTGGCTGAGATCTATCTCTATGGAGATCCTAGTGCCCTATCACTCTTATTATTTTGAAACCGAGTTAATGTAAAATATAACATTAGATATTTTCATGTCTCAGCAATTTTATTAACTAATTAACAAGAACGCAAGTATTTGATCATTCACCATCATGTCCATAAGAAATGGGGAAATTTGTAGAATTGAAATTCTTACTGATGCTTTTGAAATAATGATTGTGATAGAAAACCTTGAAAAAAAAGAAGTTATGTGAATGTGGTCTCTTTCTCAAAATATCTTATTGTACTGTACTAACCTTTTCACTTAAAGGAAGCACCTTACTGCTTCTCTTTGGCCTGTCCGAATTGCCCCATTACTACTCTTGAGTTTGGGGCCTTTATTTTACTTAATATTTAACACATGCACTGCGATATCGTGACAGTGGATCTGATAACTGAGACATTACTAAGTGACTAACAGTCAGGTAGCTCATATAGTTTGGATACGCTGGACAAAGGGATGATGCACATTCCCGGTGATGATGTGAGATTTCATCATGCTGCTCAGAATAGCCAGCAATTTGGAACTTATGAATTGTTTATTTCTGGAATTTTCCATTTCATATTTTCAGACCATGGTTGACATGGAAAGTGAAACCATGGATAAGAGGGGATGTCCTTACCATAAAATTTGCATCCACTCACTTACTGAATTATAATTGTTTCTGTTTCTATTTCTATCAAAACACTGCAATGAATAGTCTACCCAGTACATGTATCTTTAGCTACCTAAGATAGTATTTCTGAAGGATGTATTCTTACAGGTGGGATTTCTAGGTCATAAAAGATGTGCTTTTAATTTTTTATACTGCTAAATTGTTCTCCAAAAACACTGGTAGTAATTCATACAGCCATCATTCATGTATAAAAGTGTCCATTTCCCCCATAATCTCAACAACACTGAATGTTATGATCAGCAAAAAAAGGTATTTCATTTTATTTTATCTGTTTGATTATTAATGAAGTTGAGTTTGTTTTATTTATTGGGCAGTTGTATTTTTTTTTTTTTTTTTATGAATTGCCTGATCACATTCCTTGCTCATTTTTCTCCTGGGTGTTTGATATTTTCTTTATCAATAGGCTACATCTATTTTAGTTCATTCTTTGTGTTATCAAATACAGTCACCGCTAGCCACATGTGGCTATTTAAGTTTAAAAATTAAATAAAATGTAAAATTCAGTCCCTTTGTCACATAGTCATATTTTATGTGTGCAGCAGCCACTTGTGGCTTTTTGCTACCATGTGGGACAGGGCAGGTAACAGAACATTTCCATCATCGTAGAATGTTCTGCTAGACATGCTGGTTTACATAAAATGTAATCGGCCATTACATTTTACTAGTTCAGATTAGTTATTTGAAAAGGTTTTTAGTTATCTTTAATGAATTAAACAATTTTAAATAAAGTTTTTCTGTAATCATGCCTAGTAGAGAAATAGTTAATTTTCTCTTAATTTTATTTATAGCATTAATGCTATGTATCCAGTATATTTCTTTTTTTAAAAATATATTTATTTTATTGGGGAATGGGAACAGGACTGTATTGGGGAACAGTGGTGTGTATGGTTGAGAGCCCACTGGCCCATGTGGGAGTCGAACCGGCAGCCTTCGGCGTTAGGAGCCTGGAGCTCCAACTGCCTGAGCCACCGAGCTGGCCCCCTCCTGTATATTTCTTATATAAAAATCTTATATCAAGAAGACGTACAAAGATATGCAACGTATTAGGACAAGGTAGTAAAAGTTTGGTCTTAAGCATAAAACATCTAGACTCTGAAGAAAAAAATACAACTTTGCAACAGATGATTAAAAAAAAAAAAGAAAGACTCAACCTTATTTCAAAATCTTGGGATTTGCCTGAAAGGATTAATGAAAGTAAACCGTATCCTTTGGGTTCCTTTTAGGTTTAAATTAACTGTGTGGCGAACATACAGCATTTTAAGCTAGGGTCTGATTTGTGAATTATTTGCCTTCTAATCTTAGGAACATGATGAAGTGTGTCTGGCTGGAGTGGCTCAGATGTCCATAAGAATGGGAGACATACGTCGAGGGGTTAACCAAGCCCTCATGCATCCCAGCAGGGTCCTGAAAAGAGACTGCGGAGCCATATTGGAGAATATGAAGGTATGCTTTTCTATGCTTCAAAAGTCATGTGGTCTCATACATAATAAACATAGTATTTTCATAATCTCATATCCTTTTAGCAATTTTCAGAAGCAGCCCAACTATATGAAAAAGGTCTCTACTATGACAAAGCAGCATCTGTCTATATCCGCTGTAAGAATTGGTAAGAATTTGCTGAAATCTGTTCTGAGCAGGTGTGGAAATGAGAGTGTGCCAGTGGTTTCCCCACTGTTTCCTTGCTGTTCTTCCTGCTTATACATCCTGTTCTCCCTATCGGGGCCTTGCCTCCACCTCTTTTTCTTTTTTTTTCCTTCTTAGTTAGACGAGTTCATATTAATAGCACATTCTGTTGGTTTGGTATGAGAAAATCCCTAATCAGATAAGTTACTAGGAAAAAAAAAAAAAAAAGCCCCATTGCCCCAAAGAGTTAATGAATTAACCTTCATTTCAACGCGAGTGGGCTGGGGGGTGATGGGAGAGAAGGCAGTTAAATCTACTTTACCTGTCGGAGTCAAAGTTTTTTAAAGATCACAACTTTTTTTTGAATCCCAAGAACTAACATTTGATTGTAGGAAGCTAGTGTTGGCGTGAAGAGTGCTGATATTTTTCTCCTAAACCTACCTTTCTAGGGCAAAAGTTGGTGAGCTTCTGCCTCATGTTTCTTCTCCAAAGATTCACTTGCAGTATGCCAAAGCTAAAGAAGCAGATGGAAGGTTTGTACAGTTTCTCAAATTTACACAAACTTAAAGTAATGTTTTATAAATTAGCAATTGATATTTGCAACCTTTTGAAAAAGGCAAAGCAGAGAAAGACAGAAAACATCTTTACCCCTTGTCTGGCCTGAAATACCAGAGTAGTAAATTTTCCCCATACTTTACATGCCTCTGTCGACACTTTATGTATTCAAATATAGACTACTATCTCTTTCTGAGGGTTAAATACTAGAAGTTGAAATTCTGATATTATATGGCATGAAAATGAAGTTAAGCAATGGTCATTTTTATTGAGGACAACTTACTGATGCAGAGGGGAAAAAAGTGAAGACACATAAATTCCACACCTGTGGCTAAACTTTTTAAGGAAATACAATTATGCAATTGTATTTCATATAAACAGGAAAAAGCTCTGCCTCACTAATAGTAATTAAATTAAAGCAACAGTCTATCTTTTTAACCTATCACATTGGGAAACATTTATTTTAAACTAATAACCATAGTGTCAAAATGCACTTGTTACATATACATAACTGATGGGAGTGTAAATTTCTAAAGCCTTTATGTATTAAGATATTTTGAAAGGTTAATGCCCTCCACTTTTAGAAAAGAACCTTAGGATATAGAGATGTACACTAAATAAACCTCGTGGAAATGGAAAGAGCTGGAGAGGTAGTGGACTGAAGAGAGAAGTTGAACGCCATCTAGAGGTCACCACACAAAGATTTTTGTATATTACTGTTAAGCTATATCTGTAATTGTGAAAAAGTCTATATATGTTTTCTAAAATAAGCCTATATTACTATTATAATCCCATTAAAAACAGTAAAAATGTAAAAAATTATATTGATATGTTTCAGATGAAAAAAAATTCAATACTAGTATTTTACTGTTAGTTTGTCAACCCCCTAAAAAGAGCATATTTTAGTGAGATGGTTGCTGGTATTCTTATGAAAAAGAAGTTCAAGAAAAACAAGCACCCACCACCAATAAGAGAAAAAAAGTGTCCCAAACATTTATTGACGTTTTTCCCCCAAACGTGACAGTGTTAAGAGAGTTTTCTGAACTGAGTATTTCTTATAGATACAAAGAAGCTGTTGTGGCCTATGAGAATGCAAAACAATGGAACAGTGTCATCCGAATCTACCTGGATCACCTGAACAGTCCTGAAAAGGCTGTCAGTATTGTCAGGGAAACCCAGTCTCTGGATGGAGCCAAAATGGTAGCCAGGTAACATAAGGCATTCGTATTTTTGGATTTCCAAAGACTAGCCTTAAAAGGAAGCCCCTGCTTCCATTTATCAAATAACTAAATTCAAGTGGAATATTTATTTTCTATTTTTTTAATTAGGTCTGAGTGTTTAAATTCAAAGGCTGTTGTCAGCGTATGAGACTGTTTTTTAAATATAAGCATATAATATAGAACTGCATTTTACAGAAAACATTTTTATTGTTAAATGTTTTCTCATGGTTGAAAAAGATTTTGTTTTGTAAATGACAAACTTATTGTACTTGTCAAGCTAATTTAAGTACTTTGTGTTAGGTTTTTTCTACAGTTAGGTGACTATGGATCTGCCATCCAGTTTCTTGTTATGTCCAAATGTAATAATGAAGCTTTCACACTGGCTCAGCAACACAACAAAATGGAAATCTATGCAGACATTATTGGTAAATATCAGTTTTCCATAATTTCTCTTAAACATTTTTATCATAGAAACACTTCGTCTCTTATGATCTAATGATCAGATTGGTATACCCAACAAGCACACGCACCATTTATACATATACACACATACACATTATCTGTATGGCTGGTTAGATTTGAAGAGCCCTACTGTCACCTTAAAGGTGAGCGGGAATTATAAGACCATTTTCAAAAACTAAGGTGTTTTTTTGGTGACTTCCAAGAGAGGCCAGATTTCTCCAATCCTGCTATTGATGAACCAGTGATGAGGCAAGTTTCCAAAATGAAAGTGACAGAAAATGCAGAATGAGTTTTGAAAAAGTAAATGTTTTCATACATTTTAAAAATTGAGTTACAAATTAAGAATATGTGATTACTTTGAAGAAGAGTGATAGGACAAAACATGTGGTTTTTAAAGAGTTTGATAATCCAGAAGAGAATTTTATATTCTGAGAACACTTGCTTCTAAGTTTTCTTCCCATGTTTGTAATTATTCTTAGAAACTACTGAAATAATTTTTAGAGTTTCATCTTCTGGGCCATACTTAACATGTGGTGTTCTTTTGTTTTTTAAAATTAAAAATATAATGTAAAATGCACGTAACATAAATTTAGCATTTCAGCCATTTTTAAGTGTACAGTTCCGTGGCATTAATTACATTCATACTGTTGTGCTACCATGACCACTATGCATCTCCAGAACTTTTTCATCTTCCTAAACTGAAACTCTGCATCCATTAAAAAGTAACTCCCCATTCCCCTCTTCCCCCAGCCCCTAGTAAGCACTGCTCTGTTTTCTGTCTTCATACATTTGGCTATTCATGGTACCTCATATAAGTGAATCATAAAATATTTGTCTTTTCTTGTTATTTAATTAATTTTTTTAATTCACAAAATGACCATAAGAATTGATTGTAAGACTCATGAGAATATTTTTGTTTGTCTTCAAGGGAAGAAACAGGTAAAAGCATCTTCTGATATCTTAGGAAGTCATTCAAATGAAGGAAGTCATTCAGTCTTTATTGGAGCAAATAAAGAGCTATTGAAAAAAGGGAGTACAGATAAAAGCAACATTAGAATTATTACTGTTTAACTTGACAGATGACATTTCTGTTCTAACATTACAAATCAGGATTGTAGTAAAGCATTTAAGTTTTTCAAATTTCATAAGGATGTGGTTTATCCCATATGATACTCACACATGTGCATGTGCACATGCACGCGCGCACGCACACACACACACACACACACACACACACACCCCGCCCTCTCCCATCCCAACCTCCCAAAACAACACGTACACTTTTCTACCCTTCTCTTATAAAGTCCGTATCTGCCTTTGGCTAGATCACGGGGCTGTTGTTACACTTCAGTAATCTCCTGGGCCTCCATGGGTTAATGGGTTACATGGGTTAATGCAAACAGTGAATTGGAACTCCAGCAGCTTTGGGGGCCTTCTTCCTCTGTGCTTAATATGTTTAAGCCTCAAACCAAAAGAAAAACAGTAATTGTCTTTAAATAGCACCTGTTGTCCACTTGAATATCATCTTCCTTACTTTCTAACAAATACATACAGACTATTGTGTAAACCAGGCATTGTTGAGAAAGGGAGATAGATGACATTTGTATTATGGTTAACTTTGTTTTTGATTGTTCTGAAACTCGAGGCAAATCATAGTTGAGATCATGGTCATAGTTGTTCCTGTTCTTTTAGGAAATGAGGTTGAGACTCTCCAAGAATGATAAAGGTTGCTAGGGTAATGTCAAACCAAAACCTAGATTCTCAGAGTCTCATAATTTCCTCTACTGATTCCTTTTTAGAGTGAAAAGATGAAACAAAGTTGATATGTGGGATAATTATGATTAATATGTTTTTTTAATGAAAACAGACACTGATAATAACATTGATAGTTGCTGTTAAAAGTTTTTAGTCACCTATTTTTAGATCACCTGTTTTTAGATCTTATTTTTAGGTTAGCAATAAAAGGTAAACAAGTTTTCTCAGATATTTTACTCCATGAACATCTGTTGTAGGTTCTGAAGACACTACTAATGAAGACTATCAAAGCATTGCCTTATATTTTGAAGGAGAGAAACAGCATTTTCAAGCTGGAAAATTCTTCTTGTTGTGTGGCCAATATTCACGAGTTAGTATTTGCCAAGAAAACACAGATTGGACTCCACAGGAAATTATAGAAAATAATTTTAAAATATATTATGCTCCCAGGCACCTAGATTTGAATTCTCAGAGTTGACTTTAAAATCTTCTTCTGTCTTCCACACCCAATCACGTTCTTCCTTTATTATATCTCTCACATCTATTACTTTTCATTCTAACTACTACCAACTTAATCCAAACCCGGGTCACCTCACTGTAGGTTATTTGCAATCATTTCCTGTTTTCCTTGTTTTTAGTGTCTTTCCCTATAATATGTACTTCATTTTGTTCCCCAAATGGTACTTACTTTCACTGCCGAAGAGCCTGTAAAGCAGGGGTTACAGTGTTTAAGCGAGGGACATTAACAAATGAAGTTGTGGGGCTTGTGTGTGACAGGATAGGGACTACTGAATGGCACCTGTTTTGGTTTGAAGGGAACAGCTGCTCCTCAACTTCCAGAAAACTGTTGCCATTTAGAAGTTGGAGCTCAATAATGCCAGGTCATAAGATTTTTCACAAGAAACTGAAATCTGAGTCTCCCAGTTTTAGATTGTGGACACAGATATTTGTATAATACCTCGCTGGCCGAGGAAACGTGTCTGTGTGTGCATTGCCTTGAGGCCACCAATTTGCTGTTTCTTCCCTCTTAGACATTAAGTCCAAACTGCTCCACAATTTTGCCAGCCACCCTGAGCTGCCCATCTGGCATCCAGCTTTTTCCCTTGAAGAGGCCTACACTCCCGCTGGTCTTTCCCATCCTTGTTCTCCATCTCCAGTCTTCTCTGCCATTCTCCCCACTTACCACAGACCTGTTCATCTTCAAGTCCTTTCTCCTTTGTGATATCGGTGGGATCATCCCACTGTTTAATCAGCTCTTCTTCTTCAGAGTACCTGTAACCAACTGTCTATGTGCCCATTTGTCTCTTAAGCTTTTATAACCTTAAATTTCTTCCTATCTGTGGTGGTATGATGTTCAGGAGTTAGACAGTTATGATTTAAAATAATTGGTTCCTTATATTATCATCACATCACACACACGTGATGAATTAGATTGTATATAATACAGAAAGCGGGGCCATGTCACATCCTTCCTGGTATTCTCCATAGCATCTGTCACAGTCTCATGTACAGTCTCATAGCAGGTTGTCAGGACATATTTGTTGAATGAGTAAGTGCATGAAAATAATTAAATGTTCCTACTGAAAGAGGGCACATTTTCTGTTTTCATTTCATCAGAAATCAGAACTAGATTCTTCAGAGGGTTAGCTGGATCCTTCCATTTTGTAAACTACACTTGGCCTCTTAAGTATATATTTTACGAGTCAGCACTGTGCAAACCCCTGTATGAGATGAAGATACTTTCACAAACTATAATTACTTTGTGTGTGTGAAAGCTTTGTTTTTCTCAATGGGAAAGCAATCTGAAGATTTTTTTAATTACTATGCAATTCTCATTTCAGGCTCTAAAACACTTCCTGAAATGTTCAAGCTCAGAAGACAATGTAGCAATAGAAATGGCAATTGAAACTGTAAGTAAACTCTGTAATGAAACTTACAAGAATACCGATATATTTTTTTTAAACTTTTAAAGAAATTATCAAACATATATGAAACTACACCAAACTCTGGTGTACCCATCATTTGACTTCAACAGCTATCAACCCATGGCTAGTCTTGTTTTATCCATAACCCCCCACCTTCTTTCAAAGCAAATCACAGATGTTGTTCTCTAGGTGACACAGTCACTTACATTAAGAAAGTTGTTATTAAAACATGTATGGAGTATATTCTCTCTGTGTGTAAAAAAAAGTACAGTATTTTGATATAGCAACTTTAAAAAGTTACAATTTCTAAGGATGGATTTTTATTAATGGTGACTCCAAATGAATGAGAAAGACCCTCTGCTTATGTTGCAGGCACTTGACTATAGGTATTTTTACAGATTTTTAAATCCCATTTCCTTAGCAGATTATTTATCCTCCCCTTCCCTCCCCTTCTTAGGTTTAAGATTTGAATTTACTGTTTCTTTTTCTTCCTGAACAGGTTGGTCAGGCCAAAGATGAACTACTGACCAGTCAACTGATAGACCATCTTATGGGAGAGACTGATGGAATGCCTAAGGTACTAACCATGTTTTTGTCACTTGGATTTTTAAGTATCCTAATTATGATTTTACTTTATTCTGCCATGTTTTTACCTGTTGTAGCTTTTGCATCAGACTTACAAAATTTGTGAGAATTTGACCTAAGAATGTAGTCTTAGGTCATGTAGATAGACCCTGCATTTTAGAGGATATTGCGTACATCCTTTCTTTGAAATGAGCATTGTCACCTGTGAAAGAGCCACGTCCCTCTAGATAACAATCCTTACCACCCACAGTTTTCCTCAAATGTTACAGTTTTATTTAGTCTAAGAACTATGAAAATTCTAGGAACTATGAAAGGAACTATGAAAATATTTTTGAAATATTGTTCATATTTCAAAAATTATGGGAATAAAAATCATATTTAGCATAAAACTCACTAGAAATAGAAAGTAGAACTAAGTCAGTAAGAACTTATTTTCAGAATATGTGACTCCATTGGAATTCATGCAGAAAGTAGTCTTTTCTGAGTCCTGATGGGGACACTCAAACGCCTTTGAGTCTGCCCCCAGATCGTTTTCTTCCCTTTTGCTTTGGTGTTCAAGGGGGTCTATCTGTGAAGGAACTCAAATCACAGGTTTGGAGAGAAGGCACTAGAATGTCACAGCTGAAAAGGATGGTAACAGTCCTGATCCCAAATCCATTTCCTCTTCCTTACAGATAAAGACCCTGAGGGAGGCTAAGTTAACCTGCTAAAGGGTACAGGCCCTGAAACTGTCCCAAACCACCTCCCCTGACATCCACTTATTGTAATAATCAGGAAACGGCACCAAGTATGTGAAATTGTGTAGAGTTAAAGACAATAGGAGTAGAAAATGGTCAAAGGCCAAAGAAAATTTTATAGGCCAGAGAAATTTACAAAGGGGTAAAAATTTTTGAGATTTTTGCTAAGTTGGTACACTGTATAAGAATACATTTCATTTTCAGAGACAGGGAGTAAGGTTAGGAACACAGACTTTGAAGCCAGATCTGTGGTTCAAATCCTGGCTCTGGAGAGGGTCCTGTGTGCTTCAGTTTCTCATCAGTGAAATTAGTATGTAATCGTGCCTTCCTCTCAAGGGTATGAGGATTTAAATGGGTTATATTTCTCCAGTACTTAGATTACTACCTGGCATATATTAAACTCTAAATAAATATTCGATAAATATTCATTGAGTTTTTAAAAACAATATCAACCCTGTTACTGGAAAGCAAATGCGATTCTAATCAAAATGCAAAATTTTAGGTGTTTCTCCCCTTAGCTAATGAAGAAAGTGATGTTTCTCTAATGGTTTGTATGTCAGGATGCCAAATACCTGTTCCGCTTGTACATGGCCCTGAAAAAATACCAAGAAGCCGCCCGGACTGCCATTATAATTGCAAGAGAAGAGCAATCTGCAGGTAGGTCCCTAATATTCATGTTTTTATTCCCAAACAAGTAGTAGAACCAAGCTCCCAAACCCTTCTCCACCCAGGGAAGAGTAGCTCATTTCTAATCTATGCTTGCTTTGAATCAGAGGATTGGGGAGGGGGGACCATTTCTAGGTTCCAGAGAAGTACAATAATTCCCAGCACTGGGGGATATCTGGCTCCTGTCAGGCGCTATTTCCTCCACTCCTTCAGGCGCCACAGTTATGATCTGGACAACGACTTCTCTAACCTCTCCAGCCCACAGCCTCCTGCACTCTATTGCTTTCTGTCCATCCTATGTATTTGACCTTAACAGTATAAAATATGTTAGAAGATGGGAGATGATGTGGTATTATTATTGACCTAGTTATTTATAATACGCAGGGACTCTTTATAGAATCTCCCGAATGGTTGTGTCCATTTATGAGCTCTGTAACTATTTATTGGGTAAGTCCAAGAATTGGTCTGGTATCTTCACTAATTTTTGCCAGCTGATTTTTTAGGTGTTCATAAATATGGAACACAGTTTTGGAAAATATGGAATAAATAATTATTGAGCTCACATTTAACACCTACTGTCTCTCAGGTACATGTTGGGAGCTCAGGACTCAGGGAACTGTGCCACACTTCTGCCCTCAAAGATTCATGATTTGACAGGAGAGAGAACGTAAATTCAGAGTTGTTATACGGGTGATGGTGCCAGAACAGAAACATTAAAAGGGCACCAGGAAAGGAGACCTACCTCATCCTGAGGGTTGTGGGGGGGTTGCGGAAAGTTGGAGGATCGAGATAAGAGAAGGCAACAAAAGCTTCAGCTGAGTTTTGAAAGATGAGACAGCAGGCAATGAGGGAGAAAGACGTGTCGGGAGAGTAACAGCATGTGAGAACACACACCGAGGAGTGAGGGACACTGCAGCATTGACCATGACTGAACAGGAGGGGAGGGCAGAGATAAGGTTGGAAAGGTAGGCAGAGGCAGATCCTGAAGGGCTTAAGTTCTGTGTTCAGGAATTTGCACTTGAAGGGGAGGGTTTTATACAGAGGTGTGACCTGAAGTTTTAGGCATAGGGTGAGGCTTGAGGCTTTTACAAGAACACTGACAGCAAAATGGAGGCAGATGATGTTCAGAAGGAATACTGATTAGTACACTGCTGCAGAGAGAGGACAGGAAGCATTGACAGGGGCCCGGGAAGAGAGGCTGAATTTGGGAGACTTAGAAGGTAGACTCAGAACTTGATGACTCATTGGACTTTGGGGTCAGGTGGGTGCCCTGAGGAAGGGTGAGATGTCTGGGATGACATCACCATTTTCCTGAGGGACCAGCTGGATTTTAGTTCCATCAGTCACAATAGGAAAAACTACCAAGTTACTTTGTGTAAGAAATTATTAAGATATTGCTAATAACATGATTAACAAAAGCTGTCTGTAAAATGAGGGTCCATAGAAATTCCTCAGAATTAATCCTTTGCAGTAATTGTCATTTTACCACCTTTTTCCCAAGGAAAGTATCGGAATGCTCATGACGTTCTTTTCAGCATGTATGCAGAACTGAAATCCCAGAAGATCAAAATTCCCTCTGAGATGGCTGCCAACCTCATGATTCTGCACAGTTATGTCTTAGTCAAGGTGAGGCCCTTTGAATGACTTGGCATATAACTTGCCAGGTGTGTTTATCACTGGTAGGGATTTCCTTTGGGCACCTTTCTATTTATTAGAGCAATTTCCTCAATCTCTGCAGTATTAAGTGAAAAAAGCAAGGTAAAGAATAATTATACAGTACGCTACTTTTTGTGTACAAAAAAGGCAAAAAACAGGAATGAATATATATTCGTTACAGATAAAATTAGAAATACACTAAAGAAAACTAGCCAAAGTAGTTTTCTAAAGGAAACAAGGTGTAGTGCCGAGGAGGCAGGCCCCAAACCCAGTCTAGGTGGAAGGGGTAAAAGGGGAGCAGCTTTCTCTGTGTATATCTTTTCAGTGTTTGGATTTTGAAGCATATAAATGTATCACCTGGTCAAAAAAAATTTACTGAAAACATTTTTGTTTAACCAGAGTTTGCTAGTTTATTAATTCAAACAGGGTAGATTTTATACAATTCGACCAATATTTTTAAACATTTTTTTATTGAGGTATGATTGCCATAAAATTATATTGATTTCAGGTGTACACCATAATGAGTCAATATTTGTATACACTGTGAAATGATCACCACGCTAAGGCCA
Source organism: Rhinolophus hipposideros (assembly GCF_964194185.1). Taxonomy (NCBI): domain Eukaryota; kingdom Metazoa; phylum Chordata; class Mammalia; order Chiroptera; family Rhinolophidae; genus Rhinolophus; species Rhinolophus hipposideros. The sequence goes on along the minus strand of NC_138047.1, from coordinate 83,887,633 downwards.
GTTACCATCCATCACCATACAAAGTTAGTTTAGGATTTATTCTCTTGGCAACTTTCAAGTATGCTCTATAATTTCATTAACTATAGTTGCCACGCTGTACATTACACCCTCATGACTTATTTTACAGCTGGAAGTTTGTACTCTTGACTCCCTTCCCCCGTTTTGTCCACTCCCCAATCCCCGGCCCCACTGGCAACCACCATTCTGGTCTCTGCTTTTGGTTTTGTTTTGTTTTGCTTGTTCATTTGTTTTGTTTTAGATTCCACTTATAAGTGGAATCATATGGTACTGTATTTGTCTTTCTTTGCTGACTTATTTCACTTAGCTTAATTCCCTGTAGGTCCATTCCTGTTGGCACAGATGGCAAGCTGTCCTTTTTAACGGCTGAGTAGTATTCCATTGTATGTACACACCACATCTTTATCCGTTCATCTATTGATGGACATGAGCTTGTTTGAACATGGAAGTGCATATATCTTTTCGAATTAGTGTTTTTGTTTTCTTTGAATAAATATCCAGAAGTGGAATTGCTAGATCATATAGTACTTCTATTTTTAATTTTTCGAGGGAAGCTCCATACTGTTTTCTCTAATGGCTGTATCAATTTATATTCCTACCAATAGTGCATTCTTATATCTTATCTTTTTGATAATAGTCATTCTAACAGGTGTGAGGTGATATCTCATTGTGGTTTTGATTTGCCTTTTCCTAATGATTAGTGATACTGAGTATCTTTTTCACGTGCCTGTTGGCCATCGGTATGTCCTCTTCAATTCCACCATTTTTAAATACTATTTAGTTTTCGTCTGAATATAAAAATACATATTCACTGAGAGAACTTAGAGAATACAGAAAAGTATAATAAAAAACTAATTTGTCCTTTAAGTCTATCACCCTGATATGACAGTTAACACTGTGTTGTATATATCCTCTATACTTCTATAAATACGTGAGTGTACCTTTTTATTTTTTACTACAGGATTATATTTATGTACAATTGTCTATTCTGTTTTTAATCAGTAATTTTAAATAAAAACAAAATAGAGCATGCAAACCTCAAATACCTGTATTTACAGTCTACATAAATGTTACACGCATATATACACACATATATACACACATCCTTGTAAAGATACAGGCAGACTCCAACTTACGTATTTTTCCAATTGTCACTTATGTTAAAGTATATCCCCATATTAATGCTAAGTTGGTTTTCAGGCCAGTCCATAAGAGCTTACTTAACTTTGAAGGTACCCAGCATAGAGTAGTCACATAATGAACGATTTGGATCCTAATTAGCATCTCTAGCTGCAGTGTCCAGTAGAAGTTTCTGCAGTGATAGAAGAGTCTTGTGTCTGTGCTGCCCAAGATGGCCGCCACTAGCCTGGCTATGCAGCACTTGAAGTACAGCTAGTGTAACTGATAAACTATTTTTATATCATTTTAATTTTTAAATTTAAATAGCCACACGTGGCTGGTGGCTACCATATTACACCACATAGATCTGTAACACCGATTATAAGGGAAAATGTCGAATTCTAACCTGAAACCCCCAAGAGTACATTTCCCTTCAGAGCAGCAGGAGAACCCGTCTCTTGTACAGATAGGAGTAGAAAGTGGAGGAGGTTTTTCCCTGCTTCAGACAGGAGTGGTGGTGCCAGTGTCCTCGGGGCACATAATCCGCAAAATGAGAATCTTTAGAGGTAGAGGGGAGGATAGAAAAAAGTTAGTGGAAGATGAAAAGCAAAAATATAGGGATTCTTGTCAGAGACCCTCCAGGACCAGGGCTTGCAGCCATAGGGGTGGTTCTAGGCCTTTTTCTTTCCCTTGGGCCCCAAGAGCTCGCCTGTTACTTGCATCAGACCAGACGTCCTCCTCCTCTCCCACTGAAGAGCGCCCTGTGACTTTCCCCTCTGCTCTAACTCTTATGCAAGCACCAAACATTTTCAAGATTTTCTAGGATTTTTTTAACTGCTTGTGTTAACAAAAGGGAAACCTACAGACACTTATTAAAAGTAAGATGGAAAATGTCTCAGGGATCTTTGAGCCAAAGGACTGAAGAGTCATCCACGTTTGAAGGGACACCGAGACTTGGCTTTGGTGGATGCTTCCTTTTCAGAGCTGGGACAGGGACTTGGGCTGGAAGGACAGCATGGGACCTTTGGGTGTGGATGGCTGAGCTGGGCAATCTGAAGCCCTGAGAGTCAGCGGAGGGTGAGGGAGGACAAGCAGCCAGGGCTTCCTTTCCTTTTAGATTCAGGTAAGATTTATTATGTTGCAGTGCTCAGTAAATTATATAAATTATACCATCAGAGGTCATTAAATTATACACCGTTTGCTCAGACCTGACGCCTGCGAGTCATTCTAGACTCGCCCTTCACACTCGCATCACAACCATCAGTTCTGATTCCGTCTGTCCACTTCTCTCCGTCCCTCTGCCCCGCCTTGTGGGCTACCTCCTCACCTGATGAGTGTGATGACAGCGGGGCCGGGCCTTGCTGACTCTCCAGCCTCATCTCATCCTAAGTGCCCCCTGCACCCCTCCCACATGTACCTAACCTCAGGCCCCTCCAGCCATCCTTGCCCTTCTGTCTTACCACAGGCAGTGCCCTCTTCCTTTAACAACTCATCTTCTCTTTCTGCCTGACTTACTCAGCTTTCAGGTCTCACAACAACCTGGTACAGTTGGTATTATTAGTTTCCCAATACTGGCCAGAAAGAGATGGACCAGGGATTTGAACTCATGTGTAGTGGTCTAGGGAAAGTAAAAAGCAAAGTGTAGACTAGGGATGAGGCCAGTGAGGCCACGGCGCCAGGCAGCAGCTGCTGGGAGGAGCAGTGAGGGAAAAATCCCAGCAGCGTCAGCCACGTCGGTCTGCAGGGATCTCATGGCGACTCTGTTCAGGGCACAGTGAAGGCGTTTTTCTTTTGGAGAAATAAGGCATGAATTAGTGTTCATCAGAGTCTCAGAAGAGTAAACTATGTCCTTTATTTCCTTCAGATTCATGTTAAAAATGGAGATCACATGAAAGGGGCACGTATGCTTATTCGGGTGGCCAACAACATTAGCAAATTTCCATCACGTAAGTACTGAGAATAGGAACCTGTTTCTGCCTTGGCACAGCATTGTGAGGTCTGAAATTCCCAACTCTGCCAGCCACTGTCCTCGGCGTATATTGACTCATGAATCCCACAACCACCCCACGACGTGGTGTATAATGGGTCCCCAGGACCACCCCAGGTTTGCTGATTCACTAGGACTCACACAGTTCGCCAGACAGTAGTGCTAAAGGCTGAGACTTATTACAGCAAAAGGATACAAAGAAAAATTGGCAAAGAGAAAAGGCACGTGGGCCACAGTCGAGAGGAAAACAGGTGCAGGCTCCCAAGAGTCCCCTCCTAGTGGAGTGGCACAGGAAACGCTTAACTCTGCCAGGAGTGAGTTGTGTTGACACCACAAGTAAAATGGTGTCTGCCGGGGGCGGTCATGAGACTCTTCCCAGGGTTTGTATTCGGGCGGGTCATGTAGGTACCCCCTGCTTGGTATGTACAACTTCCAGACTCCCAGAAAGCAGGTGTTCAGCATAAAGCACAGTTTGTACAATGAGTTTAGGCACAGTTATCAGTTCTGGAAATGGTGGGAACTCCTCCGAAATCCAAGTTCTCAGAGGCCAGCCAAGCACCAGCCTTTCACGCAGATCTTCCTAAGGATAAGTCTCAAGACTGCACACACTATTATTATTTCCCCCGTTTTACACGTAAGCAAATCGGGCAAAAGAAGTGAAGCAACATTTGCCCATGATCAGTAATCTGATAAGCCTGACTGTGTTCTCAACCACTATTGGCCACTGTCTCTGAAAAGTCCCGTTATTCTAAAAGGCATGTCATTATAACATTTTTGTGAATAGGTTTTGTCACATTTTATGACCGGGGTCAATAAACTTTTTCTGTAAAGGGTCAGATGTCAAATGTTTGGGGCTCTGTTGGCCATATGGTCTCTGTCACAACTATTGGACTCTGCCACTTTGGCTTGAACCAAATGCGAATGGGTGTGTTCAAACATCTAATTTTTTGACACTGAAATTTGAAACTCATAATTTTTACAAAATATTTTTAACAAATTATTCTTTTGATTTTCACAAAATCTTCCCAAGTTTCATAAAATATTCTTTTGATTTTTTTCAACCCTTTAAAAATGTAAAAGCCATTCTTAGCTCTTATCAGACAGTATGAAAACAGGCCAGATATGTGGCCCACAGGTCACAGTTCACCAACGCCTGTTCTCTAAATGTATTCTTTTTTGTTAACATGAAAAAAACCCGACTTTAAAATGATTGTATACCATGCTGGCTAAGGGTACAATAGGACAGGCACTGTTGTGACTGCTGGTGGGAATGGGTATTGCTATGGCTTTTCTAGAAAGCAGTTTGATGATTTGTGCTAAGAATATTTTTTAAAAGGTCATGTTCTCTGAACCAGTAATTTGATTTCTTAGCATCTGTCTTGAAGAAATAGATACATGCTGAGAGGTTAGTCCACAAAGTTATTAACCGCCCTTACCCATTCATCAGCAGTCCTGTCAAATGCAAAAAGGTATGTCAGAGTGTGGAAGGATACACGCAAAAGGTTACCCCAAGGGAGTACAGGTCCTGGTGTCACAAGGAAAACACGGTACAATCAGGGGAGCCATTTTGACGAGCAGTTAGCTGGACTCTGCTGCTACGCCCTTTCCTCATTAAACCGGTGTCAGTTCTTTGCCAGAAAAAGCAGGTTTAGAGAGGTGTGATCCTGCTTTCCTCCTAACAGGATGGCATTGTGCCTTCTTGTTAGGCATTGTGCCTTCTGCTCCCATTTGTATTGCAGACATTGTGCCAATCCTGACATCTACCGTGATCGAGTGTCACAGAGCAGGCCTGAAGAACTCCGCTTTCAGCTTTGCAGCTATGTTGATGAGGCCCGAGTACCGCAACAAAATAGATGCTAAATACAAAAGGAAGATTGAGGCCATGGTCAGGTAGGCAGTGAACTTCTTCCACTGTTTAATCACGCTTCACAAATGTGTTTTGCAGAATGTAGCTGCTAATGTACATAAGAAATAAGAAACTAGACTGGGGGTAGCGAGCAGGATTGTGTTCAGCTACCATAGGCTGAAAACCCCACATGGCCGGAACGAGTCGGGACTCATTTGACTCCTGTACAAGGCGTTGTCAAGGGCTGGGCCGCTGGGACCTGCTGCCACTAAGGACAGATCCCCGTCTTCTAGCTTTGCCCTCCAGAGCGTAGACGTTTCCTCCTCAGGGCTGCGTAGTTCCAGTTGTCAGCCACACTCCAGACATCACATCCCCATTCAAGGCAGGAAGAAGGGGGACATTAAAAGATGAAAAGGTCTTCACCTTTTTATTTCGGAAGGACACCATCCCCAGGAATCCATTTACAACTCACTCGCCAGAGCTCTGCCATGTGGCTAGCATTAGCTGCAAAGTATATTGAGTGAAAACCAAGCTCTTTTGGTAAGGAAAGATGGCAAGTACGCAGGCAGCAAGCAGTATGTCACAGAGGGACAAACCGTATTTCCAAGCCCTGTGTGGGTCCAAAGGCACCTAAGGCATCTCCTCACTCAGGGAGCAGTAAGTGGCCTGGTTTTCCATAGGGAAACTTAGGAAAAAGTAGCACTAGTGTTTACAGAATGAAAAATTGCAATCATGTAGTAATTTTGTATGACCACTTGTTCAAAGTAGTGATGACATTTGGGTTACCTGCTAGACCCATGATGACCAGGGGACACGGGTGTACCTGAATGTTGACCCAGATGTCAGCCAGCGGAGAAGGCTGACCAGTAATGGCACATGGAAGCAACACCACTTTATTATGAGCTGGGCTTGGGACTAACCCTCATGGCAGAGCTCTAAGCTGGAGAGAGCTACATGGAGCACTCCCTTTTTTAAAAGCTGATAAACCTGAAGGTACTTAGGTACCTGCAGACTAAATCAGTCTGACCCAGCATACGTGCCAGCACAGAGTGAGGTGGGGAGAAAATGCTAGGGCACCTTTACCCCGATGGCTTAGTGCCACGCTGCCCTTGGTGCCCGCTGGGAAGTGATGCTAGTCCTTCTCCCCCCACACAAGTGCTCTATAGCTGAGAGGTCTAAGAGTGTCTGCTAGCCACATAACTATGTACATTTAATTAAAATGGAATAAAATTTAAAATTTAGTTCCTCACACTACCCATATTTCAAGTGCTCAAGTTTCATGTGGCTCAATGGCTACCATGGACAGCACAGAATTAGAACATTGTATTGTCACCAAGTTCTCCGGAAAGGGCTGGATAGCCTTTACCACTTCAGTATACAGAGGGGAGAGGAAGAGAAACAGCAAACTCACCACTCCAGTGACACAGGGAGAGGGGATAGCGAGACCCACCCGTTGTCTGCCACGTAAAGTGTCCTGAACTCCAGCTCCCAGACGGGGCCCATGTGATGCTACAATCTGACCAGTCCCAGTCCCTGGGGGAGTGTGGGCTGACGATGAGCCTATAAGCATCTCTAGTCTCAGTCTATGAAGTAGGTGTTTCACGTTCCTAGTTTTCCAGATATGCCTTTCTTCTGCTATCCATGTTACACAGAAAATCAAGTGTTGTTTTTATGTGATTCTTCCTCACAGGAGACCCGATACATCTGAGACAGAAGAGGCCACAACCCCATGTCCATTCTGTGACTTTCTTCTTCCGGAATATGAACTTCTTTGTCCTGGATGTAAAAATAACATCCCATATTGCATTGCAACAGTGAGCTTCTTTATAATAATTGCGCTTTCTTTGCCTATTTATAACCCATATGAATATATGATGTGTCAACATTTTTTTTCACTTCTGAAATCGTTCAAATTTTCTAGTTTTTAGCATGTAATTTTATGGTCAACAAAGTTGAATGTTATATTCGGAGCATGTAATAGTCTAAGTAAGTATCTAGAAGACACAGCAGGACAGTATAGCCCACACACTTGGGGATCAGACAGTCCCAGGGTTAAATCCCTTTTCTGCCACTTACCGGTGTATAACCTGGTGCAGTTTGCTTTACCTTGCAATTTAGATCATGATTTCACAAAATTGAAGACTATTCTCTTATATATGAGTCTGACATACAAATCTGGCTTTGGTCCTTTTGATGCCATCTTTTTCTAGTCAATTACCCACCCATGTGAACTGTCAATAATTTCATAATTTAGAGGGCTGGCTTTTAACTGTAACCCAATTATTATAATTGACTAATGGTGGGAGTTTTAAAAATAAAGATGATTTTAACTCTTAATGTACTGTTTCTAGGGTCGACATATGTTGAAGGATGATTGGACTGTGTGTCCACATTGCGACTTCCCTGCTTTGTACTCAGAATTTGAGATGTAAGTGCGCTGTTTCACTTACACAGGTCACACAGATATATCCAGAAATAAGCCTTTCATTCAGCCTCTCTTATCCTGAAATCTCCTTATTTGTTCTCGTTCCTAAAGATCTCTATAAAGATTCAGATTGTCTTAGAACTTTCTGTGACCTTTGAAAACATTATCCTTACAGGGAACCTTGCATGAGACTGAATATTCCCAATTCTTAAATTGCATGATGAACACGAACTATGCGGTATAGACAGGAATAGTTGTTTTCCACATTAAAATCATTCAAAGGAAAAGAAATATTACAGACTTAATTTACTCTGCCTTTCCCTCCCCAAACAGCATGTTAAACACTGCAAGCACATGTCCTATGTGTTCAGAAAAATTAAACTCTGCTCAACTGAAAAAAATCTCAGACTGTACCCAGTACCTGCGCACAGAGGTGGAGCAGTGAGTGGAATGTGCAGGTAAGTGCCAGACCATTCACTCACCTTTCGAGGGCACAGAGCACACACAGCTTTACAGTTTATATTCATACTGGGCTCCTTTTTGTGCATCATGTCACTTGTCAGATTTGAACAATCTAACAACAAAACCTTTGATTTTTTTTTTTTTTAATGCTAAAATGCAGGTTGTGCAATCTCCGTATTGACAAAGATTATTTGGCCAAGTAGCAATATGGATTCTGAGTAGACTGTATTTTGTCATTAAAAGTTTGGTAGAATTCACCAGTGAAGCCATTGGGTCCTGGACTTTTGTTTGGCAGGAGATTTTTGATTACTGATTCAATTGCCTTACTCATAAATGGTCTATTCAGATTTTCTGTTTCTTCATCATTCAGTCTTGGTAGGTTGTAGGTTTCTAGGAATTAATCCATTTCTCCCAGGTGTCCAAATGTTCGTATATAATTGTTCATAGTAGTTTCTTATGATCCTTTTTATTCCTGTGGTATTGGCTGTAATGTCTCTTCTTTCACTTTTGATTTTGAGTTCTTTTTTCTTGGTGAGTAGCTAAGTTTGTCTATTTAGAAAAAAGCAGCTCTTGGTTTCATTTACTTTTAGTCTCTCTCCCATTTCTGCTCTGATCTTTATTTCCTTCCTTCTAACTTTGGGCTTAGCTTTTTCTCCTTTTTCTAGTACCTTGAGGTATAAAGTTAGGTTGAGATCGTGTTTCTTAAAGTAGGCATTTCACTATGATTTTTCCTTAGAACTACTCTTGCTGTATACCGTAAGTTTTGGTGTGTTGTATTTCCATTTTCATTTGTCTCAAGGTATTTATTTCTGTTTTGATTTCTTCTTTGACCCATTGGTCAGCTCAGTGGCATGCTGTTGAGCCATACTGGTGATTTTCCAATTTTCTTCTTGTAACTGATTTCTAGTTTTATAGCACTGTGGTCAGGAAAGACGCCTGATGTGATTTCTTTTGTGGTCTAACCTATGACCTATCCTGAAGAATGGTCCACGTGTGACTAAGGAATATTCTCCTTTTGAAGGGACTGTTCTCTAAATGTCCACCTAGTCTAACTTGTCACTTAAGTCCAGTTTCCTTATTTTCTGCCTGGATGGTCTATCCATTGCGGAAAGTGGAAAGCCCCTACTATTGCTGTATTGCTGTTTCTCCTTTTGGGTCTGTTAATATTTGCTTTATACATTAGGGGCTCCTTTGTTGGGTGCATAAATATTTATAAAATGTTATATCCTCTTATGGATTGACCCCTTTATCAGATAATGACCTGTTTTGTCTCTTATGATGGTCTTTAAAGTATTTTGTCTAAGTATAGCTACTCCAGCTTTCTTTTGATTTCTATTACCATGGAATATCTTTTTCCATTCCTTCACTTTCAGTCTGTGGGTGTCCTTAAAGCTGAATGATTCTCTTGTAGGCAAAATATAGTCGGATACACTTATCTTATCCATTCAACGACTGTCTTTTGATCATAGAATTTAGTCCATTTAAAGTAATTAATGATAGGTATGGACTTACTGCTAGCTTGTTGTTTTCTGGCTGTTTTGTAATTCCTTTCTTCTCTTTCTCTTTTCCTTTGTGATTTGATGATTTTCTCTAGTGGTATCCTTAGATTCCTTTATCTTTTGTCATCTACTATAGGTTTTTGCTTTGTGGATACCATGGGGCTTACATGAAATATAAAAGTCTATTTAAGTTAGTAAGAAGTTCAAATGCATTCTACATTTTTACTCTCCCTTCCAACACACACATTCTATTTTTTTTGGTTGTCAAAATTTCATCTCTTTATCTTGTGGTGTATCCGTTAACAAACTATTGTTATTTTTACTATTTTTGTCTTTTAAGCTTCATACTAGATTTATAAGTGATCAATCCACTTACAAGTGATTAACCCACTACCATCACATTAGGCTATTCTGAATTTATATATTTACCTCTACCATTGAGATTTACATTCTGTTTTTCTGTTATTAATAGTGCCCTATCATTTCAGCTTAAAGAAGTCCTCTTAGTATATCCTGTAAGGCTGGTCTAGTGGTTATGAACTCTGTTAGCTTTTCCTTGTGTGGAAGACTCTTCCCCCTTCATTTCTGAAGAACAGCTTTGCCAAGTATTCTTGGTTGGCATTTTCTTTTTCTTTCAGCACTTTGAATTTATTGTGCCACTTTTTTGGCTTGAAAAGTTTCTCTGAAAAATCTGCTAAGTCTTATATGCTTATGTGGAATCCCTTGTATTTAACAAATCATTTTTCTTTTGCTTCTTTTAAGACCTCTCGTTTTTGACTTTTGGCAATTCACTTATAATGTGTCTTTGGTGTGGGTCTCTTTCAGCTCATCTTATTTGGAACTCTTGGTTTCCTGGATCTGGATGTCTTGTTTCCTTCCCCAGGTTAGGGAAGTTTTAAGCCATTATTTCTTCAGTTTCCTTTTCCAGGTTGGAGAAGCTTTCAGCTATTATTTTTTCCAGTAAGATTTGTGCCTCTTTCTTTCTTCTCTTTTGGGACCCCTATAATGCAAAAATTGGTCTGCTTGATGTTATCCCCATACATCCATTAAGTTATAATCATTCATTTTTCCCTGCTCTGATTGGATAAGTTCCACTGCCCTGTCTTTGCTGATAATTTCTTGTGTCATTTAGTCTGCAACTGAACCCCTCTACTGTATTTTTCAGTTATATTCTTCAGCTGTCATTTGTTTGGTACTTATATTTTGTCTCTGTTGAAATTCCCACTTTGCTCATGCATTGTTCTCCTGACCTTGACAAGCATCTTTATGGACAATTAATTTGAACTCTTTATTAAGTGAATTACTTATCTCCATTTCCTTAAGCTATTTTTCTGAGGTTTTATCTTGTTCTTTCATATGAAACACTGTTTCATTTTCCTTGATTGTGTTGGTGTCTGTGCATTAGATAAAACAGCTTCTCCCAGTATTGGAGTGGTATCTTGTAGGGAATGAACCTTATTCAGCCCTGCCCTAGCTCTTGGTTCTCTCTCACATATTTGTGATTTTCTAAGTAGCTTTCTTTGTTCTTGTGGTTCCCAGTGGCTGAGGGTATGCTAAGACCTGTTAGTGTCCCAAATAAGAGGATCTCAGCACCTAAATGCAGGCTGATTGAAAGCTGGATCCTTAGGCCACAGCTATTAAGGTAAGCAAACAAGCCTCCTTGAAAGACTAGGCTTCTGTTTGCTGCCTGTGTGTTGAGCACGCGGGAGGGCAGGTTTTGAACACTTTCTGTCACAGTTCAGGGGGACCTGTGAAAATAAGCTCTGAATTTAAAAGGTGTCCCCGTGGAAAACGGCAGCAAAAACCAGAGCACCAGGGTTGTACATAAAGCTCCTTTCTGGGAGATACCAGAGACATTGGTGGAGGCAGAGGGCGAGTGTGAAGATGGTGCCTGCTAGCCTTTGCAATCTGGAAGAGTAGTGCAGTTGGCTCCTAGATGTATGTTAAATTGCAAACCTGTTTCTCAGGCTGTCACTTTGAAAGTAAGCAAATAGGCTTCTTTCCCAGAAAGACTGCATGCATTTCAGCTTGCTGCCTGTGCTGGGCCCTGGGCTATTAGCCAAGGTGGGTCCATGTAATCCCATTAAGAACTGTTTCTTTGTTGAAGGTCTTGTGGATACAAGGCCTGATGGCTTTCAAAGCTAGATGTTTTCAGGGCTATCTCTCCAGTAGAAGTCTTAAAATTCCGGGCACTAGATGTGGGGTCCAAACCCTTTGTTCCTCAGAGAGAAGCTGGGAGTTACGTGTCATAGTTGCCAGGGGTGGGATTTAGGGAGCTTGTCTCAGCTTCTCCAACCCATTTCAACATGGGTTTTTTCTCATTCACCTGATGTGTAGGTGCTACTTGGCTAGATCCTGGATTTCTTTCAGAAGTAACTGTTCCATATGTAGTTACAGAGTGGCTGGCTGTGGGAGACGGTAGTTCAGGAGCCTCCTACGTTGTCGTCTTGAACCAGAATCTGTCTTCTTTCACAATTTCTCTGGGTTAGTAGTATAAGCGTGGTTTAGTGGTCTTCTGTTCAGGGTCTCATAAGGCTGCAATTGGAGCTGCAGTTTCATCTAAGGCTTCATTCAGCCTGTTTGTTGGTGGAATTCTAGTCTCTATGGTCAGACGACTGAGGCCCTAAGCAGCCCTGTTTCTTGATACATGGTGCTCCATACATCATGGACTGTGCTTCTTTAAGTCCAGCATAAAAGAATCTCTTCCAGTATAAAAACGAGTTTCTTCTAAGCCTCTGATGTTCAAGGATTTACATGGAGCTCATATGCACATTTTGGGGCAATCCCCTTTCCAGGATATTCTCCTTCACATTTCAGTAGTTCTGGTAGCCCCACACTCTGTTCTGTAACTCTTCAAGCTAGTCAGACTGATTTCACTGTTTAAGTATTAGCCATTCCGTGACTCACGGATTTGCCTTCAGGTTAAAAGCCATATAAAGATTTTACCCAGTAGAGTTCTATTCTTTCAAGAGTTGACACTTTTCCAATTTCAACTTGCTTTTGGTTGCTCTAGTTAGTTATAAATTGAGGACAGAATATATTACCTGTGGGAGGATTAATTTGCAATTCTGCTCCTTCCAAAAGTAGAACTTTGTTTTAAATAATTCTACACAGGCCCTCTGGAATCTACCCCTGCATTAAGTAGAACCTTAGAGCATGGTACCATAGCTGCTTGCAGGTATGCCTCAGTCGGTTGTGATACGCCTTCTGCAAAAGTCACTGTGTCTTTCATACGATGAACATCAGTTGAAGCTACTGTTCACTGACTCCTTTTAGACAAGGAACCCTTAACAACCACGTTTTCTCTACAGATTGTTGAGCACTTACCTTGCATTTTCTCTTTCTTCCCAGTGAGATGGCTGTTGTCAACCTCACTTTATGGTGGAGGTTCAACAGCTTGCCCACATAGTTGTAGTCAGTTGCAAGGCCAAAACTGAAACCCAATGCTGATTACAGACTGAAGGTTTCTAACTTGAATGTAATGCTCCAACTCCACATTCCAGAAATGAGCAAAAAATTCTTTGTATACTTGGCTTTATTACTAAATGCCAGTTGTTACTTGAAAAATGTCTTTAAAGGCATGTGGGTTTTTTTTCCCCCTTTAATCCTTTCTAGATATAATGTTCCTGAGAATATAGCATCTTTTCCAAAGGAGGATATTTCTACCCCTGGTGGATTTAGAGATGATCCTTCCTGGATACTGAAGAAAACACAAAGGTGACCTTTCCAGCGCTCCACTTTCAACTTCTGTAGAAGTGACGAAATGGTAACCATTGCTGTCTATTACACTTTGTATATTTCCTCTTCAAAGTCTTACGTATTATATGCTTTGCACTGTTAATAGTAACCTATGACATATTTTGAAATACCTCCTTTAAAATAAAATTGTTAACTAGATATTTGTAGTGATTTTCTGGAAATAGGAAGGTAGCTTTGAAGCACACTGTGAAGTTTGGGCAACACAGATGTTAACAGTGTTGAAAATATGAAATGAGAAGTTTACATACATCAAGGCTAAACAGCAGTATCAGTCCTAGAATAAACACACCAAAAATCACTACAATCCAATATGTGAAAGAATGAAACTATAAGTTTACAGTTATATAGTCCTGAGTCATTACACTGCATACAATGGAACTCCTGTCACAAAATTGAATCATGTGACTTGCCCTGATGGTACACATTATTCAGACTCTTCTCCAGGTGGTTGGAGTGTTCCTCCCCCGTATCACACATACCACGTGCATTTCATACACAACATACTTTTCCCACATCATTATATGCTTCCTTGCCATCCAAGGCCAATGTCAACAAAGTCTGAGCAGCTAGCAGAAATGAGTAGTGTCGCCTAACTTGGAATGTGTCAGATATGATTTTACAGCACGGCCACCAGCATCCTGAGCACTACTGAGGTACCTACAAGCCTAGGATAGACTCCAAAATGCTAATAATGTGTGTCCACATGCACGATGCCTTGGCCTTACAAAGAGATACAAGGCATTATCATTAAACCCACCCACAGGCCCCTTGTTTTTCACTGTAGGCATGTTATAAGGCCATGGGAATAAGCCATAGGCACTTGTGACTTGTGAGGGTAGTTATAGCCTTAGCCATTCACTCATGTGCATAACTGTACCAGAACTTATTTATACTCCTTGTTAACGAACTGCCAAAACTTAACAAATGAAGGATATCGTAAAATAGCTTGTTGTACATTACAAAATGGCCAAGATTCAGATCTCAAAAAAAAGCAAGTATGCAGTTTTATGCTACAAAGATGTTATGTAGTGGCTCCAATAAAGATTCAATCCTAATACAGACCCTTTAGATTCACATCCAAACTGCTGTGGAACCACCAACTCCTACCCAACATTAACCTCAGCCATATACCTCATGGTCGTGAGGTCTTCAAAGAAGACTCAAATAGACCTGAGTTGTCATCCTCACTTTAAAGAGCACATTCACAATCTCTAATTCTAAAACAAACGTTATTTATCTTATACACACATTATGCCAATCATGTTGTGTAGAGCATTTAGAATTAAAATCATAATGAACAAGTAAAGGACACTAATCAATTGTTCTGGCTGCAAGGATAGTGTAGTCCCTTTCCTGGGGAGTACAGAGCGAGTAGGCAGACGTGACTTGCACATCCAAAAGCAACAGGAATGAAAATGCATCAGAAACTCACGCTCATCCCACTGGTTAGGTGAGGCAGTCTTTCAATTAAGGAAATTATCACTCAAGCACAAGTTCAAGCTGGGCTTTAACGGAGAGGGGCCTGGCTCAACAGGCAAAAGCTGAGGGCAATGCTTTGTTCCCACAGTGAACCTGAAAGACATTTTCACATGACACATAATGCTTAAAAACTTTATGTCTCACCTCCGAAACAAGACTCTTAGTTCCTAGAGGTAGGGAATAGTATCCTGGTTTTACATTCCTTTTAACACAAACCTCGGAGCATTTACTGACAAGATTAAAAACCAGCTACACACGTAAAGCCCAGGCTAGTTCCACAGCCTCAGGGCTACTACAAGTGCAGTTACAATCTAACATTCCAATAGGGTTTGTGGAATCTGTCACAGGACAGAACCGGATCTCCCGGGGACAAAGTAAACAAAAGCCAGTGTTCATTTTTGTCCCAAGCCAGAGTGAGGCTAAGAGCCTGACCTAGCCTAGGCCCTACTGGTTTGAGACCCTGGAAGGACAAGAATGTCTGGAAATCCTTTTCACACCCTGTGGTAATAACGAAGAGGCCTCACCATGAACTTCTATCACGGCAGAGAAGTGGTCGGCACTCACAACTGTAATGAAGTAGGAAATTAAAGTTGACTCTTCAAATGCCACAGTGATGTTTCGTACAACTGGTTAGTAAGTAAAATTAATGTTTTTTATCCAATCATTTGCAAATTAATAAGTAACATACCAACATAATATTTTACTGTACAAGATGAGTCTTAAGAAGAATTTGTACATATATATGTAGAACATTTTTATTCCTAATTTATATTTTCAAGATATTTGACAATGTACAAAGAATACCCAGTTCTAGGTGGTGACTTTTGTATATGATTTATTTACAAAATTTCACCACATAATAGTAACTACCTTTAAAAAAAAAATCAGTTATTGGTCCTATAAAGGCCATTAGGATAAACTGTTAAGCTTACAAAAGTTGCCTTAATACTACTGTTCTCAGGCATATTATTGTTAAATAAAATTTGATTCCAAAGCCCACATGTAGTTAGTTTCTAGGTCTGATTATACAGTCTTTTGAAGCACCATCTGATTAGATTGACGGGGGACAGTGGAGGACTCAAGCAGTCCTATCAACCTCTATAAGAGGTGTACATTAGCCTACTGGTTACATCCTTCTAGCTGTACCGCCATTTATTTATAATGGGAATACTCGGTTGCCCCATTATGCTAAAATATGGTTCCTTTGGAAAAAACAAAGCATTCTCAAGACCAGCTAGACTGGTCAGCAGGGTGAGTAGAAAGTGAGTGTCAGTACTGAAAAATGATTTCATTTCTTTGAACTTTTTCCTTTTCCTTTTCTGGACTCCTTATCTTTTTCGGATTTTGAAGGCTTTGAAGATTTTGTCTTTTTCTGTTGGGAGGGAAAGATGCACAATATAGTTAATAACTGAGTAAATAAAATAAGTTCATCTCCACAACAAATCAAATCTTTACCTACAACTTAATAAAGAGGAAAGGTTGCAAGCACTAGATCTTGAAGCACTAGAACTACTGCTACCCCCCCAATTTACTTTCAAGAAGCAACTGGGCTAGTTGTAGCCTTTAAGATAACAGTAAAAACTGAAAAAAGATATTTAAATCTAGAACTAAGATACATTTCTTATCAATGAAATTGCTTGGATTTTGAACATAAGTATATTTAGGAGAGACAAAATAAGTAAAAGATAATTTACAAATAAAGCAATGTTTCATGAAAATTTTCCTTTTTTTTCAGTTTTAGAGTCTAAACTCGTTCAGTTTGAGGAGAGGGAAGGGGACAACCTCTTATGTCTACACAGGACTAGATACAAAGAGCTACACTGGTGAAGGGCACTGTTCCTACCCGTGCATGTACAAAACAGAAATGAGGTGGGGCAAGAATGATACCCTCACAATAGAGCAGGGTACAGACTACATTCCTTGCCTCAGCCAATGGCAAACAGTGGGCTGATACCATAGATGATTTTAATCTGTCCTTAGCAAAAGACAGGATGTTTTGCTCTGAGATACTTCTACAGGAAATTCAATGGCTATAGCAAAACACAAATAACAGAAAGGAGAAATGGTTTCATTGAAAATGCTTTTCTTGATTATGCTGTGAAAATGTGTCTATGGGTAAAGCATACACCAATGCACAAATTAAAAGAATTGCAGAGCATATGATGGCCGATTTTCTTGCGATTTGGCTCTTCTATTATAAGAAGCTGTTTATAAAAATGAAATCTAAACCTTCTCCACCCTCAACTTTGATGAACAAAAAAAAGTATTTTCACAGCTTACTCTACTTGCTAAACAGGCAGGCCCTAAATAATTTCTGAAGGCAAGTTATACACAGAAAAGATAAATTATTTGGAGGGAGTATCATAGCTTCTCCTCTCTGTAGCTTAAAATACTACCTTGATCATAGCATCGGTTTCCATAGCGTCTTGATCTTTCTCATCAGATTGAGAGTCATCTTCATTTAATTCTTCGTTATATTCAGAATTCAATGATGGGCCTGTGCTGTGTCTGGATGTCTTTACTGCCTGAAGTGAATATGGAGTAAGGTGGACTTCCTTATTGTAAGCTCTTGTAAAGGCTGCTTTCACCTAAAGGAAATACAGTTTTTTAAAAAAGGAAGTGCCAAATAATCCTTTTGAACGACTCCTGTTTGCAAAATATTTATGCATATACATGTGTGTATATATATATATATAAAATACATTCATATATATATATATGTATGTATTTATACATGAGGTGTGGTCAAACAATATGGTGAATGTTTAAATAAAAAAGAGTTTATTACAGTAAAAGATACATTGCCATTAATCCCCCTCAAAATACTCTGCCTCTCTTCGAACACACTTATCCCACCATTCATGGCACTTCCTAAAGCAGTTCTGGAAGTCCTCTTTCTTGAGTGTCTTTAGTTGTGCTGTCGTGGTTGCCTTGATGTCTTGAATCATTTTGATGTTGGGAAGGGCCAGAAGTCGCACGGTGTTAGATTCAGTGAATAAGATGGATGAGGACACACTGTAATGTTTTTATTTGACAGAAATTGCCATATACCAGAAGTGATGTATGACATGGAGAGTTGTCATGATGGAGGATGATTTACAGCACACTTTAAAACACACCTTCTCTCAACCGTAGCTCACACCCCCACTGACTGCACTGAGCAAGTTGAAACTTGTCACACACTGTTTACTAAGGTTTGACGCACCATTTCCCGTATTAAAGATCCCTGCCTTTCTGTTGGATGGCACTTGGCAGTAGCATTCACCGTATTTTGTGATCCCAACGGAAAGGCTCCGTGTCACACATAACTTCCGGTATATGGCAATTTCTGTCAAAAACATTACTGTGTGTCTTTATCCATCCTATTCACGAGATCTGGCACCGTGCAACTTCTGGCTCTTCCCCAAAGTCAAAATGACCACGAAAGGTAAATGTTCTGAATCAACTCAGGACATCGATGCAGCCACAACAGCGCAACTAAAGATATTCACAAAAGAGGACTCCAGAACTGCTTCAGAAAGTGGCAAGAATGATGGGAGAAGTGAATTTAAAGTGAGAAGTATTTTGAGGGGGATAAATGGCAATGTGTCTTTTACTGCTGTAATAATGTTTTTAAAATTTAAACATTCTCTATTTTTTTAATCACACCTGTGTGTGTATGTGTTGTTTTTTTCCTGTGGAAAAGTTCCATATTTTTCATGATTTTCATAATAGAGCACAGGACTCAAAAGGAATCAGTATTTGGAAACTTCAGGCAGACAAAAAAGTAACTTTAGAGGTCATGATTTTTACCTATTCAGTGCTCTCCTCAGTTCTACAAAGTGATAAGCAAGGTTAGTCAGTGATTCGATAAATCAAGAAAGGCTCACAATAAGGTACAAGTTAAAGCTGGCTTTTACTTACCACAAAATCCACAAATTACCTTTACAATAATAATAGTTACTTCAATATACTAAGAAATTTGAAAAGCCTTAGCATCGAGCTTCTAATAATTGCAGAATTAATCCATGAATTCTAACTATGGATGTCTCTTGTGAGAATTTACCCATAACTATTGAGTCAGGTCAAAATTCTAGAGAAGGCAAGCCACAGAGAATGTGTCTTGTAAAATGGCACCAAATAAACAGGCACAGAGTGAGGTATTAGATATTCATGTTATGTCACATTAGTTTTTTCATGCTCATTATATAAAAACAGTAGGGGACACATTATTACCTAATATATTGTCCAACTGGAATAAATACTGAATCTACATATTAGGTATACTAAGTATAAAAATCCTTATACTAAGTATAAAAAATCCTCAGCCAGGAAACTTTCTTTTCCTAATGCAGCACTTTGCTTTTACTTCCCCAGGCTCATCTGCCCACCGTTACTTATAAGTAATACATTTGTATTTGGTCCTCAGATTTCGTATCTCACTTTTCCACTCAGCATAAAGGAAAGGTAAACACACACATTGTAAAGTCAAATCTAGAAGTCTTTCCTTAATATTGTATTCAAATCGTATATTTGGAAAGCATAGGCTATAAGGAAAAAGCACTGAAGGAAAAAAAAAAAAGCATGTGAGACACCTCTGAAGTACTCGCAGTACAAACCTGGTAATTACACAGTGATAGCGAACCAGTGGGTTACACAGTTTACCTTGGGATCCAGCTTGGAGAAGGGACTGGGTTTGCCTCCCCAGCTGCTAATTTCCATGATATTCTCAAAGTCTTCTTTCATCAAATAATATGCGTCCATAAGGTCAACAACATCCTGTACTCCTTCTACCCCTTGTGAGGTCAAGGGCTGTACAAGTGCATCTCTTATATGTGACAGATAATCCATATTTATAGTCCTTTTGCTGGAGTAAGTCCTAAAACCAAAACAAAAGAAACACACCTGTTATCTATCAATGGCAAACTGCCAACTCAAGTCAGTGTTCATAACACTGAGTTAATCAGATGGAGTACAATCCCCTTTTCACAGCACTCGATGGAATGCCTACTATTTAACAGTAGGTGTAGGGAAAGCCTAGCGCTGCTCCGCTAGGGTAATAGATACACACCAATGTGCTCAAAGGGAATTTGCTATTTACCCGGATCAGAGAATGAAAACACAAATGTAGGTTCTGCTTCCATCCTAATCCTAAGGCCCTAGCAACAACAGTGTTTCTATGTGCTTATACTTATAGCCAAGATTACTCATTGCGAGTTTCAAATATTCAAAGCATCAGCAAATGGCAGTGAGATTTCCTACTTTGAGGGCCATGGCAAATTCCTACGTGATGGTCTATAACACCTTTTGGTCTCTGATCATAACAGATTTACATATGAATGCTCTCCTCACATTTCCTAATACTGTCACTCTGGAAATTTCAGTTCTAGAGCAGTGTTTTCCCCAAATCAAAACTGTAGAGAATGTTCCTGGAGAATCACACTGGCCAGGGAAAGACCTAGAAACAGTCTGATCTCCTGAGAACTAGAATGCTATCATGAAATGTCTGGTTTTCTTTATCCTTAAATGCTGTCACTTAAAGACAAAACAGCTGGACAGAACAGTATTTCCAGTGCCACGCATCACCCTAAATCTTTCCAACCCAGTTGCCTCCATCTTCAAATTAGGCAATTATACATACGTGTGCTTCAAACAAGAGACCTCAAACGCTGTTGGTTTCAGAACCCACTTTAAAATTAGAAAAAGAAATGAAAAGTCCTTTAAAAATAACCTATGGATCCTGCTCCAGCCTTCAGATAACTGAATGTATGAATCACAAAAATAACAGATTTCCTGATCAGAAATCTAGAACCTTGCCCCACAATTGTTTTGTTACCTAGGCAGAATTCAAAAATCTTTCCTATTTTAAATTCACCCATTGCCTCTAGATCTGTCTCCCACAATTAAGCAAGCATACTAGCACTTAAAGACAAGGTGAGCCCCTAAGCCTCAGTGCCCCAGACAATCATGAAACCTTTTCCAAAATTATTCTAATTTCTTACATAACTGTTACCTTCTAGTAGAATCACAGATCTTTAGATCTGATTATGTAAATTAGGTATCATCTAATTTATATAAATCAAGCATTCTTAACCTCAGAAATCTGTAATTCCCCTAAAATTATATTTTCTGCATTAGTACATTTTTGGGTGGAATATAGATCAAAGCTTTCAGATGCTCAAAGGCATCTATGACTAAAATAAGGTCAAGAAGTAGTAAAATCACATTCCACTTTTAAAGATAAAGAGAACCAGGAGTCTATAAAAATTCTGTGCCTTAATCAGGGTTTAAAAGTTAAGTAGGAAGATCTTTATTTACTTTAAAACTTATGAAACTCTAGATGTCCGTGATGATGATAGCGTCCTGTCCATGATTCATTAAGAAACATTTACTGAGCCATTTTATATGCTAGATGGGTAAGCCTCAGTTCCTGCAACCCGAAATGTTCAGTCCAATGGGAGAAGGGGACATACAACATGGAGTCCAGTGGGAGCATCAAAGACGGACAGCCTCAGGGCAAAGTGATATACAACCTTTAAAAAGCAGTGGGCAGGAAGCAGGAAAGGAGCCAAGAGAGAAAGGCCCCCAATTTGACCAGTGAGAAGAGCGGGGGAAAGCAGCCTTTTCTGGCTCCCAGAGGCCGCCTGCATCCCATCGCTCATGGTGATTTTTTACCTTCAGAGCTGGCAGTGCAGCATCTTCAAATTTCTCTCTGATTAACAACGCTGCCTCGTGCTTTTTACATAAAACCCCTTGTAATTACACTGGGCCCACCTGGATAATCCAGGATAATCTTCCCATCTCAAGTGGGGAATAAATTAGTGTTGCTTTAAGCCATTAAATTTTGGTAATTTGTTAAGGCAGCAATAGAAAATTAATACAAGGGTAAGAATAAAAGATTCCGTTGGCTAGGAAGAGGGAACATAACAGGAAGTGGAATGTACAGGAACAGAAGGAAGAACTCAGTTCTGCTTTGACCAAAAATTAAGGGTGAATCAAACATTAACATTCCCTCCAGGGACAAGAAGGGGAAATAAGATTGTTTAAGTAGTTCTTCCTGGGTAAAAATAAATTCCTAAAGTTCACTTACATATGTGCATGCACATTTTCTGAGTTTCTAAGCTTAACAAAATTGCACCAAATAACAATTTTTAAACTTCCTTTAACTTCTCCAAGGACACTGATTTTTCAATCATCTGAGTGTCCACCTCCTGTTATAGCTAAACCCTACCCCATCCCAAACCAGGTCAGTTTATTACTAGAACAGGTAAAAACTGGTTCATTTATTTAAATAGTTTCCTTTTCTGATGAAATTATTCTGAAGCTGAGATGTTATATGTGCCTACTAATAAAAGACATAGTCATAATAATAATAATAATAATAAATAATAGCACTACCTCAGATTTATATAGTTTTTAAAACTTACCTCACAAGTGTTATAATGATTATGGATAATAAAACTCAGGCTCTAAGAACCTACTCAGGATCATTTATATAGTGAGCAATAAAATAAAAACTGAAATGTAGATCTTCTGACTCATGCTATCCTTACTGGATAAAAGCTAAATACACTACGCTGAAAAGTTCCAGAAATGGAGGCATACCACTTACCTGAGACTCATATGCAATGCCAGGTCCTGAACAATACGGTCATGTTTGCCCGTGGATGAGTGCTTACCCAACCAGCTTGGGAAGGTGGGAAACTGGGTCATGTTACCCCTCATTAACTCTCCAGGAAGAACACTGGCATAAATGGCCTGAAAAAAAAATCAATTGCAGTCCACGATTTAAATTCAGTACAAAGTTGCTTCCTCAGCAGCTACTGGCTTCCAAGCAGTCTCTGGAAAATGAAGCACACTGTCCCACGTACCTAATTCCAGGGCAGTCAAGCCCTTTCCCTCTGTCTCAGATCTGTGAGTATGGGAAACTTGTCCCAAGAGACAAATGATTACTGTAAACGCCTTGGTCCAAAACATGTATGGCCCTCAGGTCATCTTGCCACATCAGCCACTTCATCCAACTGATCTCAACATACCAGTTACCTTGCGGATGCCAAGGTCACAGAAAAGACTGTTTAAGAGGAATCTGATTGTCTTTATAAGCTATTGATAGCATAGGGAGATCAGAGCATGGAAAGTCTAATTGCAGAATCAAGTAAACTGACACTTAAGTGAAAAAAAGGTATCCTTGGATATCTTCTATATCCAGGGTTTTCACTTTTTTTGAAGGCTGGAATTACATATAAATTTTATATAATATTCTCTCTTTTATAGAATATTCTAATAATATTCTCTCATAGCGTTTTTTTCATATTAGATAATCTTTATAAATAATTTTAAAGGTGGCATAATGTTCCAGTCAAGAGGATTTACCATCATCATTCTCCTGTTGCTGGACATGGAGATTTTGTCCAATTTTTCGCCATTGGAACTAATGCTTTAGGGAATATTTTTGTACATTAAGCCTTTTCTGTTTAAAATGATTTAAGATAAAGTCTCAAAGGTACAATTATTAGGTTAAAAAAATGAACACTTTTAAAACATAAGAGAAAGAATTCTTTATATCCAGAATGAGCCTTTGTCTTTTGTTTTCAAACAGTATGTGGGTAGAATTAAGAGTGGGCCTAATACTATATAAATAAGCAAAACTCAAATAAGAACAAATAATACTCTTAATTAGGAATGTTTGCAAAACTCTTATTTTGAGTCAAGTGCCGAACATAAAGCTGCCTCTTTACCAAGGAAAAAGAAAATTGGAATTCATGTATCAGAAAGTAGCTGTTAACCTGTCCTGGCTACATTTTCTCAAGAAGCCACTTACCGTGTTTCCCCAAAAAAAAGACCTAGCCAGACAGACAATCAGCTCTAAGGCGTCTTTTGGAGCAAAAATTATTAATAATTATTAATATAATACCGGGTCTTATACTATAGTAAAATAAGACTGGGTCTTATATTAATTTTTGCTCCAAAAAACGCATTAGAGCTGATTGTCTGGCTAGGTCTTATTTTCAGGGAAACACAGTAGTAACCATCTGGGAGAGCCAGGAATGACAAAGAAAGAAGTGGATTCTGAAGTTATAATTGACCAAGTGAGACTTTTGACTCACATCCTAGTTATGAGACCAAAATCTAATGTTCCTATTTCCATATGTCCATTTACATAAAAACATTTTGAACCATCGAAAAATAAGGCTAGATTAAGAAAGAGACAACAGTGACCACAGAGTGTTTTTGTCTTTTAACAGACTGTGTTTTTTTACCATAAGAGTCATAATAGTTTTCAGGTATTTCAAATCATTACAGAACCTAAACGCTATTTCATTCTCTTCACTAAAGCAGCGTGCACTTTAAGGAGAGCCCTGTGCTCACCTGTGTGGGCAGAAGACTCCAGTTTTGCCTACTCCGGATCTGACGGTCCACTAGGTCACCATCACATATGCTATCTGCCGCTCTGCTTAAAAGCATCAAGTGCTTTTTCATGTCCCCTCTGCAGGATAAAAATCAGTCTGCATGATACCACTGTCCATACTGCACGCCACCCCCCGCCCCCAATTATCTGGCCTTCACAGTGCTGGGAGGGTACTAATTCTACCCCTCAAGAGCTCTGAACACTCACCCTGCAGCTACAGGCTTCACATGTAAGTAGTTCTCCTGGACAAAGAGGGGTGCTATTGAATAATCATGAAAAAAGAGATCTGATTTGTCCACAAGTGACATGTGAGCTGTCTCCTCTCCAGCTACAAACACTTTCCGGGCAACATCGAACGGGCCCTAAAAAGAAAGAGGGACACACCTAGTAGAAGGTCCAATATCCAAACATTAATAATACCCAATGCTGGCAAAGATGTGGACCAACAAGAACCCTCAGTCACTGCTGGTGGGAATATAAAATGATAGTCACTTTGGAAGACAGCTGGGCAGTGTCTTATAAAACTGAACATACTCTTACTGCACTAGCCAGTAGTTGTGCTCCTTGATATTGACCCCGATGAATTTGAAACTTTCATCACACAAAAAACCTGCACATGGATGTTTATAACAGTTCTATCCATCACTGCCAACACTTCAGTAAGTGAATGGGTAAATAAACTGTGATATATCTAGACAATGCAATATTATTCAGCACTAAAAAGAAATGAGCTATCAGCCATGAAAAGACATGGGGGAACCTTAAATATGTATTACTAAGTAAAAGAAGCCAGTGTGAAAAGGCTACATACTGTTATTATTCCAATTATATAACATTCCAAAAAGGTAAAACTATGGAGACAGTAAAAAGATTAGTGGTGGCCAGGAGTTAGGGGAAGGGAAGGATGGATAGGCAGAGCACAGAGCATTTTTAGGGCAGTGAAACTATTCTGTATGCTACAATGGTAGTAGATACATGTCATTATACATACGTTAAAATCCACAAAATGTACACACTAAGAGTGGGCCCTAATGTAAACTATGGACTTTGGGCGATACTGATGGGTTAATGTAGGTTCATCAAGTGTAACAAACATCCCACATTGGTGAGGATGTTGACAGTGGAGGTTGTATATGCATGGGGACGGGGAACATGGGAATCTCTGTACCTTCTGCTCAGTTTTGCTGTGAACTTAAAATTGCTCTTAAAAAGTTTATTAATTTAAAAAAAGGAGGGATAAAAAATCAGCTTGATCTTTGCTCTAATTGTAATAAATTCTGACTAGTGACTAGGTGAAACAGAACAGAGATAAACTGATAAGACCTCTAGCTTTAGAGAGGTTATTAAAGTATAAATCATTTAAAACATTATGCTGAACAGTTCCAAAACCATGAATGAAATTCACACATAAGGACTCTGAAAAAGCCCTTTTATATGTAGTGAAGCATGTATAATTTAAAACTTCTCAAAATTTACAATATACATTGACAGTCCTTGGTGAGAAATTCATTTGAATTAGAAACACTTTTAGCCGCTGTCTATATCTCTTATTACAAATATCCATAGGTTCTACGTGTGTCAGGGGACTACAGAACAAGAATTAACTAAGAAATGGAAATTTATTTTACCAGTTTGATATCCTTTTTGGCTCTATGAGAATCAGCCTTGGCCTGGTCATAGGTTAGTGCCTTACTTCGGGCACACCACATACTCAAATTGTGTAAAACCTAAAAGAATTACAAATAAGACACTGTCAAGATAGGAAAATACTGCCACTCCTCATCCCCAAAAGGTCGAAGGCATTAATTCAAAAGAATCATCAATTGTCACATAATATATACATAATTTACCTGTCTGATATCTTGATTGGCTCCCAAAATTATTTCATTCATTGCTGGAGGGGGAATCTTTAAACCCTCTTTAAATGCAATAGACAGCATAGCACCCTAAAATTGACAAAGGAGAATTTTCAATGATTGTTTTTTTTAAAAAAAAAACTTTAAAAAATGACCCCTACATAAATAGGCTAGTGTGGTGCAGAAAAAAATTCCAATCATCATACCTTAATCTGTTCAACCCGAGGTCTTTGAAAACGAAGATCAAAACAATAATGAACCAAAGAGCGAATCTTGGGGTGATTTCTATCATTGCACATACAAATAATGGGAATTTTTGTATGTTTTATCAGGCCAATTAATTCCTGAAAGGCAAATTTGCAACACAAAAATATTAATAAAAAAAGACAGAAAAACAAACAAAAAACAAAACAAAAAAACCCACACAATGTATGCGTTTTAGGTTTTAAAAACCTTAGCAACATGCCTTAATTGCCATAAAAATGCCAGCATGATAATTAGTTCTTTACATTTAAAAACAAACAATTAAAAATCAACAGTAAAACAGTAAAACAGTAAAAAAAACCCAGTAAAATTGCAAAATACAATGCTTTCATTACCTGAATTCCTCCCCTGTCCTCACTGCCTGCCATGCCATCTACTTCATCCATGATAAGGGCATGTTTCGTGCTTACTGAATGGGCTTCTTCACCTGACCCATGTTGAGAAGCAATGAGATGGGACACAAACAAAATAACAGTTGTTCACACACTGCTGCTTTATAAAAAATTATATAACTGCTTTAAACTGATAATATAGGTCCATGGAACAAAATTCAAAAGGTATAAAAGTATGCAGTGAGAAAAAAATTTTCCCTTCTATCGTTGCCACATAGGGTACCCAGTTTCCTTCTCCAGAGGCAAACAGTACAGACTCTTCTGTATCTTTTCAGAGATAGTATATACATTAAAAATGGGTGCATAAAAATACACACCTTGGTTTGGTCATTTAATATATTTTTGTGATCTGTTCCTTATTCATAGATATAGAACACCTCATTTTTAAGGTGTTTCATGTTCCATTTTACACATGTATCATCATTTACTTAATCTCTATTAACATGTGAAGATGCTTTCAATCTTTTGCTCTTATAAATCACACTAAATGAATCTCCACACGTATGTCATTTTGCATACATACAAGTTTAACAACACAGGAACTGAAATTTCTGAGTGAAAGGATAAGTGTAATTTAACTTTCGAGAAATACTGCCAGGTTGCCTCCAGAGTTGTACCAATTTACACTCCCACCAGCCAGGTGTAAGAGTGGTGTTTCCCAAGCAACGTCCTTTTAACAATGATTTTCTACTGTAGAAAGTACCAAGAATTCAGGTGACTATGCAATATAACATAGGTTCCAAAGGAACACTGTTTAGTCGTAATTTGGACATCTTATTGTCCCCACAAACTCTGGCCATACCAGACCACTAGATGCAACCTGAAACACAGTGGTCCTTTCACATTGTCTTTTCTCCTTCCCTATTACTCTTGCCTCAAACAGTCTCTTCCACCTACAAACCGCTCTCCTCCTCATTCTTCACGGTCCTTCAAACAAATGTCACCTTTTACTGGTAGCTTTCCTCACTGCCCCAGATAGAATCACTTCTTCATACACAGGCCTTTATCACCTCACTATGCACACTGTATTTTAGTTATTTTCTTTCCCTCTTCCCAGGATTCGCCTGTGAACTTGCGAAAATCGTATGCAAAATAGATAAACAAGCCCATGTATGCATTTTTTAATCACATTCTCAGAAACCTCTAAGACCTTAAAAGAAAGGTAACTATTGTCCTATAAGAGTGACATCAGAGGCTTTTTTTCTCTGTCATTAGTCCCAGGAGGATTTAGCAGAGTGCCTGGCACATAGCAGTGTTAATACTGGTTACTGAACATTGAAATGAAATTGTTTTTCTTATATAACCAAAGAAAACAGTTCAAAAAGCCACATACTTGAACAAAAGCCTTTGATGCTGGTATTATTGAGTGACTCTGCAATCATCTCCTTCAAACTGTTCTTACTCCGCGTATCACTTGCATTCAATTCCACGTAGCTATATCCCAATTCCTAATCGAAATATTGTAAACCATTACTATCAAATTATTAACTGCCTCCCCTCCCCCCCAAAAAAACCCAAAAACAAGAGTTAAAGAAGAAAAAGGGTAGAAAAATCATATAAGGAACCATGGGTAAAAAGATCAAAGTATGATAGTAACAGACAATGAGATTAACTATAATATGCCTCACAATAATTAAGAGACTTTGAAAATTATCATAGACATACACACCATACACACATAAACATACACAAGGTTGGTCTTAAAACTCAGCTAATAAATCACTAACCTGGAACAAGCATATTTCCTAAGTTTGGTTCTTAAAATCCTAAGCAGAATTAAACAGATCCCAAGATTTCAGCATCAGATACAGAATTCTTGACTTTTAATAAAATTAAATGATTCTTTGTCAAACTATCCCAATATACAATCTTCCTCTCAAATCGTGAAAAACTCAGTTATTCTATTTCCCCAAATCGATCATTATATCAATCATAAGGCATCATAAAAAAATATAATTGAATTCCTACCAAAAGTAATGACAATAATAAAGGGAGAAAAGTGTCATGGATGGTAACAGTACAGATATTCAGTACACAGAATTCTCACAAAGTATATATAAGATATATGCCTAAAATAGGACTATTAATAAGACTATATTATCTATAAAATAATGCTCCCAAGGGCTTAGTACATTGCCTAGTACATTACAGGCAAACATTATACAATAATTATAAACATTAAAAAAAGAATGAAAATGACAAATGCCCTCCAAACCAAAGCAAATTCTAAAGGTTTGATTTCAGAACAGAATATATGCAACAGGTTAAAATATATATGTAGCGCACGCGCGCGCACACACACACACACACACCTCTTACACATGCCTACTCCTATGTTAGCTTTCCAACTGTGCTACAGCATAACACCCACCTGACAAACCAGAGAGGCTGTGGTTGTTTTGCCAACACCTGGAGGGCCTGAGAGCAATGCTGCTTTAAAACTAGAGCCATCATCTTTGCCGGCAAATTTACCAAACTTTGCTGCTAGGAAGAAAGAAGTTCCACAGTGTTAGCCTGTATTACCTAACAGAAATTCAGGAATAACTGGCATAAACTTAGCATTGATAGCAGCCCTCCAGTTTAATTCTAAATTTGCAGAATATTTTCTACAAAGCACAAATAATAGTTTCCAGAGCACTTAGTAAAATTCTCCCTGTATCATCTCCACCCCCTCTTCCCCCCAAAAAACACCTAAAACTTACTAACTTCAAAACGGATTTGAAACAATTTTATGACTTCCTCTCCTACAAAAGCACAGGTCATGAGCAGACTATCTGGGCTCCAATCCTAACTCCAGCACTCACCAGCTGGCAGAGCTTCAGAAGTGATTTAAAACCCGTGGCCTGTTGCCTTCTTCGTGAAATGAGGGTAACAATAAATAATGTGCCTGGGAGGGGTGTTGTGAGGATGAGTGAGCTGAGCACAGTGTCTGCCTTGTCTCAAGAAATGTTAACAATGTGCCTGCCCGGTGGCTCAAGCGGATGGAGCGCTGTGCTTTACCTAACGCCAAAGGCTGCCGGTTCGATTCCCACATGAGCCAGTGGGCCCTCAATCACAAGATTGCCAGTTCAACTCCTTGGGTCCCGCAAGGGATGGTGGGCAGCACCCCCTGCAACTAAGATTGAACACAGCACCTTGAGCTGAGCTGCCGCTGAGCTCCTGGATGGCTCAGTTGGTTGGAGTGCGTCCTCTCAACCACAAGGTTGCCGGTTTGACTCCCGCAAGGGATGGTGGGCTCCGCCCCCTGCAACTAGCAATAGCAACTGGACCTGGAGCTGAGCTGCGCCCTCCACAACTAAGACTGAAAGGACAACAACTTGGAAAAAATCCTGGAAGTACACACACACATTGTTCCCCAATAAAGTCCTGTTCCCTTTCTCCAATAAAAGCTTAAAAAAAAAGTTAACAAGCAGTCAGTCACATGACTGCAAAATGAAAAGCTGAATGAAAGATGTATCTGTAACCATCTTGCACAACTCAGCTCTAGAGCATTCTTTCTCCCCCGATCACATGGGTGCCTGGCACACACAGGGTGCTCAAGACCTACACAGTTACTGAGAGAGAGACTTAAATCTACAGGTACAGTTCACCTGAAGCCTCCACGTCCTCTTCAGGCACACAAAGCACTTATCCCCCTTCTAAGGCAGATTTGATGTGGTTTTGGAAAAAGAGTGTCAACTTAAATTTAACCCTCTATCATTACAATTACATTATCTGTTATCAATAAAATAAACTGGCATCATCAGCCAGTGTCTAGTGACCACTTAGACATTAAGAACCCAGCTATCGCTTTGGGAATTCACCGTGATGCTCACTAGATTTTGCCCTCTTATTCTTACACAGTGTCCCCCAGGACAGCGCTTGAAGCTCAAGAAAACACTAGCAACATCTGTGATCCGAAACCTCAGCTCTAATAATATTTTGGACATTAAACATATATTGTGGGTGTTCAGACATGGCGAACAAGCGCAGAAACTAGCGCAGCTCAGGACGAGCAGGCCTACCAAAAGCAAACACGCTACTGGGTTTCTCTGTAAGCATGCCTCAGCTTTTGTCGGCACCATTCCCCAATCCTCCCACTCACCTAGTGTCTTCAGGCCTTGGCATGTGTACACTCTTGCACTCAACACTCCCTGTGCCTTCACCTACCATATTTCCCCGAAAATAAGACCTAGACAGACCATCAGCTCTAATGCAGCTTTTGCAGCAAAAATTAATATAAGACCTTGTATTATATTACATTATATATTATATAAGACCCAGTCATTTTAATATGAAGACTGGGTCTTTACTTATTTTTGCTCCAAAAGACGCATTAGAGCTGATGGTCCGGCTAGGTCTTATTTTTGGGGAAACATGGTAGCTAACTCCTACTTGGTTTCCAAGTCTTAGCTTAGACATCCCCTACTCTTGCGATGGGAGCACACATCCTACCCCTGGTCACACACCTTCACCCCCTTAACACCCTGTATTTACCCCTACAACAGTACTGAGCACTTCACATTTTAATGGCTGGTTCATGTATGCTCCCCCATTGACTGTGAGCTCCTTGAAGGGGACTGTGTTTTCCTCACAGCAGCACCCCTGGGGTCTTGTACAGCACCTGGGCTCAGAGCCCGCTCTCCATAAATGCTTGCTGAGAGATGAATGAATGAACTATTAGAACTCCTCACATATGTGCTATTAGACACACACAAAAAGGAATGAAGCTGTAAAATCACCGTGTTTCTTCTCTTCAGATGGACTCTTGTGCCAGTTCTGGAGCCAGCGTAGGAGTTTGTTGGCACAGCTCTGTTCACCTTGCTGTCCAATTATGGTCTTCAGTGAGGTTGGCTTGTATTTATCCACCCAGAGCAAATTTTCCACTTTGTTTGCACTGCTTTTGTCATCAGCCAAATTCCTAGCCCGGCTGTCACCATTTGTCTCCGTGGCCACCTGCTCCTTGAACGCGAGGCTTCTCTGACACACATTTTTTTCCTTTTTTACTGCATTTATAGAGCTGTCTGTTTTGGGAGTCAGTCTGCTCTTTTTAGATTCTGATTCTTTCTTAATTGGACTAGCTTTTCTTTTTTCTTGGTCATTTTTTGGAGGTGTTCTGTGCAATTTTGACTTTTCTTTATTCATCTTAAAAATTGAAAAAGTGAGGGGAAAAAAAAGCTGGTGAGATAAAGAATTTCTACCCTGCTAAATGTACTCTAGAGGGCAATCTGAGATATCCAAGTGAGCTACCCAACCTGGGTTTGCCTTTTCACAATGAACCCTGTAGTTTGTGGACATCAACAACTTCCAAACTTTATAAAAATTAGCAACAAACACTGAAAAGCACCCAAATGCATTTTTTAAGATTCGGGAACGGGAAAGCAAATAAAATCAATCAATTAATCAATCAATCAATCAATCAATAATTCCCGAGAACGGGCAGGAACTCCCACCCAAAAACCCTAGACATAAGGTACAGTAGTGGTTGTCAGGGGCGGGTACGACAACTGACTGCTAATGGGCACAGGGTTTCTTTAGTGGGTGATGAAAATGTTCTGGAATTAGACAGTGGTGATTGTTGCACAATCTTGTAAATATACTAAAACCACTCTTTATATATTTTAAAAGGGTGAATTTTGTAGTGTGTAAATAATAGCTAAATAATAAATTTTGTGGTATGTAAATAACAAGAAAGAAATTGGTGCCTCTTTACCAGTGAGTAGATGCTAAAATGAGAGGGTGAATGTTTGAGGAGAAACAAGATTATTAGCATTGTCTTCAAGTATCTCCCCAAGATATTTATCAATTACAAAGGGAAAGTAGTCCATTTACAAGTGGAGAAACCTGGCAGACATCGACTTAACCAAGTAATCAAGGTTAATATGTCTAATAAAAGATTATCAACATCACGTACATCTGATACATGGGGACACAATATCATTTCTGTGGTATTCTTACCAAATTGCATAACCTCAAGCTAATCATAAGAAAACATCAAAGACAGCCAAACTGAGAGCCATTTTACAAAACAACTGACTAGGACTCATCAAAAATGTCAAAGTCATAAAAAGACAAGGGACTGTCCTAGATGGGAGGAGACTAAGACACAACAACTAAATGTAGTGTGGGATCCTAGAACAGGAAAGGGACAATGGGGGGGAATGTGAAGCTTGAATAACATGCGTAGCTTAGTTAGTGGTATGGTTTCAATGTTAATTTCCTGACTTTGATAACTGTACTATGGTTAACAGAAGTTGTTAATATTAAAGAACACTGCGTGAAGGGCCAATCCAAATCATTCCCCAAGACTTTTCTAACTGGAATCAATGGGCAAACCACCTCACCACTAGGATAACAGAATTGGGGACATTAATCTTGGCTACTGGCACCTGTGTCCTGCACTTGGAAAAGATCTGTATATAGTGAGAATGAATGAAGCTAACACTAGAAGAAGACAGACAGATACGGAAAGGGTCCTGAATGCACTGTAGTCTCTAGATCCCATAATTCCTACACCAGACTCACCCTGCCCATAGTTTAATTATGTGAACGAACATTTTTCCCTTTCTGCTAAAGCTAATATGGGCTGGGTTTTTGTCACAACTGAAAAAGTCCTAACACAGTTCTAATTAAAAATGAATTTATCATGCTGATACCTATAATGTATCTTTTAAAGAACGCTTAAGCAATAACCTATGTACAAAGTCACTGCAAGAATATGGAAAATACGAAAAGTTGAATAAGTGGATATGGTAAGTGCAACACACTGTCCTCTGACTCCTCATATTCCTTTGAGAAAAGTACGGAAATATTGCAAAGAAGACATCTTGAGGCAGAGTCCACCTACTCAAAAGGAAATAAGGTGTAGGTTCATATGCAATAGAAGGGGAAGTTAATCTTTTAGCCAAAAGGCCTGTAGCCAACCCAAGAAATATCTACGAACGAGGAAAGCTGCTATACACCAACTTACATAATCAAATTCATTTTATACAAACCTCAAGTTCAACTGCTATTTCATATTTGGACTTCTTGCCTGGCATAGTTCGAATCAGATCCAACAGGCCATCTTCATCAATAATTTTTGTCCCCAAGGCTGCTGCCTATTAAAAATGTAAATCATTAAAATCATATTCTAACCATTACTTTCTGTAAGAAATATATATATATATATAAATCTAGGGCCCCTGAATAGGTGAAAAACTACATTCGTAAGTTAGATAATACTGGAATATTTTTTAAAACCATATTCATGAAAAAGTGCCATTAAAAAGAAAGAAAATGACAGGTACACCCCCTAGGAATGGTAAGGTGGCAGCTGAGGTGTCCCATTACTGCTTTTCTGGATCACTTTACCTTTCCCTCTCCCTTACAAAGGACAGTCACTAGGGCCTAAGTCCAGTTCTTCATTCCCGCTCCAGGACATTTCCTCCATCTTTTTCCCAGTGTGTCAATCTCCATGTGATGAACTGTGGTCAGTCCAAGGTCATTAGAAAAGTCCTGATCCTCCCAACCTTGTTTATGGAACTAAATGGCCACGCTGACAGCTCTGGCTCAATGAGACTCAAGTGGAATGCTACAAACGGGGTTTCTGGGAAAACTCTTGTGAGGTCAGTCACAGCTAGTGTGACATCTTAGCACTGTTCCCCTTTTCCTGCCTTGAATGCCTACAGCTAAGTCACTTGCAATACAGGGCAACGTGCACACAGATTAAAGCTAACACATGAGGCCGACAGAGGTAGAGAACAGAACCAGCCTGGCTACATTACTGAGCTGCTGAACCATCCCCAGCAACTCCCTGTCTCTGGAATGCTTGACAGTAAGGAAATAAGCAGCTATTTGTTTGAACCAAGGTGAGCAGAGTGTTCTGTTCTGTTGGAGCTAAACATAATCCTACTGACAGACGTAAGAGTTCCAATAAAAATCTTAAAACGGAGTCTACAGTGGCAAATATAGGAATATTCAGGACTAGAAGGAAACTGCATTTGCTTCTAGCTTCAAAAAAAGATTTAAATTAAAATACTACCCTAAGAAACTCAAGTAAACAGGAACTGTGCCTTCAATTGAAAAACCAAAATCCTGGGATCGAAGCCAGCAGCACTTCTGTGGAGAAGAAATAATGTAGGGAAGAAATTACTTTCCCGTTTTTTAATTCTCTTAACTCTGTGCAAAGGGCATGACTACTATAAATGGTCACATCAAGAGGCTGCCAAAAGCAGCAGGCTACTTCACTGCACTGAGAACAGAGCAGCACACACCTTATCACTCTTGGACTGTCCACCATCACGACCCATGACAAGGTAGTTTGTTTTCTTGCTGACATTTCCGGTTACTTTTCCTCCATAACGTTCAATTAGAGACTTGGCTTCATCTCTTTCAATGGACTCCAGCACTCCCGTGATTACAAATGTAAGGCCTTCCAAGCAATTTTCAGCTCCCTAAAACCCACAATGTTCAAACAGAGAGGAAATTACATGGTAGCTTTCCAAAGACATATTTGGCATCACAGCTGCAGGAAGTTGATTTTTCTCATTTGACATCATAAATAATCTCAGCATGAAAAATTTGCGGGAAATTTACAGCAAATAAGCAGAACCTGAAATTGAATCCTGTGAAATTCTTATGTAGGCTAACATTTAATGAACTTATAAAACCAGCAATGAAAAAATATACATTCAAATACAGTTAGCAAAGCTTATTAAAATTATCCATTCATACTATTTTCATTATTATTTTTTAAAAATATTTAAACTACTAGTTAATTTGGATAAACTAGACAGAATCCATCAACAGAAACTCTAGTTATTGTTAAGAAAGGAAAGCTTCAATTCTGAAAAGCAAAACAAGTATGAGCTCCTGCCCTTCTCTCTGGCTACTTGCTCTATGACAGTAAGTCTAACAACCTGTGCATAACATAAAGGCAAAATCACATTATCTCGTTTGGAAAGATAACTTGATAATACAAAAGACATTGGCCAAAGAGAGCTGGATGGTGGAGACATATAATCCTAGTTGAAATTGTGTGCAATTGTAGACTTTTTTAAATTTTTGCAATGGTTCAATAAAATGATACAACCAAGCAAAATGAAAATTATGTAAACTACTCCAAGTTACTTATTACCCTGAATAGAGTCGAGATCAACACAGACTTAAAACAGGCTTGAAGAGAAGCTAAACAACATTCAAAGACTTGTGCGATACAAGTTCAATCCTTCACCCTCCAGGTGAAGAATCTATCTTGGGGGGAATAAAAAAGCTACGAATCTGGTTGGAGAGAAAAGGTTTGACTAACTCTATCTCAAAGGTCCCTTTAAGCCTTCCGATTCTAGGATTGAAATGATCTTATCAACACTACAAGTACTTAAACTCAAATTCAAAATAACCTTATAAAACTCTACATGCAAGCCCCTATCCCACACCCCAAATCATCTATCATCTCCTGACCTATCACCCATTGTGGCTCTGAGTATCTTTTTACTTATCCAATCTCAGCACTTCTAACCTCCCTGCCAAATTCTTCCACTCTAGACCTCTCACTGCAGGACCAGCACACTACACAATATCGTCCTCTTCTCCCGCACTGTCCCCAAGGCCTTAGCTTCACGTGACCATCTCCTAAGGACATCACTCTGCCTGAAATACTCTCAAGCAGAGGCTTTCACATTTTGGACAAATGTTTCTCTAGCCTCCTATACAGCCCAATAACACTGTAAGGCTCATCCCCTCCCACTCTTTATTAGAGGAACTATTAATATCCATATGTGGTCTGAATCCCCTCCCCTCTACCATTCTCCCTTTCCAGTAGACCTACCCCATCAGCAAAAACCATGCTTTAAGTATCTACCTTAAAAATACTCATTATTTTCCCCCTAAAGCCCACTATCTCTTTGTAGCTAGACATCCGCTCTTTCCTCTCCCTTTCATAACCAAACTTATCAAAACTATTATGTACTTATGCTGCCTCCATTTTATCTCCTCCCATTCACTCTTCAACCCGCTTCCATCAGGCTCTGCCTCCACCATCCTATTAAAACTGCTCTTGCTGAGTGACTAAGGACCTTCATGTTACTAAATGCAGCGGACAACTGTCAGTCTCTAACTCAATTATGTAAAAAATACTCTCCTGCTCTCTGCTTCTGTGACAGCCCCCTATCAGACTTCTCTCCTACGCCTCTGGCTTCTTCTTAATCTTTGGGTTTTACCCTTCTTTAATTCAGGAAGAAGCCAGGCCTAAGCTGTCTTCTCTCATTCTGTACTATTATAATTTGCCAGACGACCCCAATCCCTTCAAACATTATCTGTAAGGCCCAAGGTTTACATCCCATTTTGAATTCTCTTCCGTGCCCCAGTCCTGCATATCTCATCTACTGCACATCTCCACGTGGAGAGCTCACCCGTATGTAAAGCACAGTACAGCGAACACAGAATCATCCTCTCCACAAACCAGCTCCGCCTCCAGTGGCTTTAGTATCCACTCAGCTGCTCACGCTGATAACCAGGAAATCATCCCTGACACTCATTCTTTCCCACTTCCCCCTTCCAATTATCACCAAGTTCTACAGATTTCACCTTTTCCACTGAAACTTATAATTTTTCAGCTCTTTCACTGCTACTACCCTAGACAAGTCCATATTACTTCTCATAACCTCTCCTAATTGATCTCCCTACATCTATTGCTACCACTGTACTCTATATATCAGCAGCCAGTGTTCATTTAAAAAAGCAAATCTGGTGATGTCATCCCCCCCTCATGACTCCTCTTAGGCAAAAGTCCTAACCATGTGGCCTTGCTTATATCTTGGCTTACTCCCACCCCTTGGTGACTACCGTGCAACGACTGTCTCGCTTTAGTTCCTCAAATATACCATGCAGGACCTTTTACCCCTTTGGGCATCACACATTCTGGTCCCTCTACCCAGATCACCATGCCATCACAACTCCTTCACAGCTGGTAAATCCCTTTCATTCCTCAAGTCTCCATTTCTATGTGATTTATTCTACACGCTTCACCCAGAGCCAGGTTCCTCTGTTATATTCTCTACGAGAATCCTCAGATTTTTCTCTTATGGCACATATATTACAATTTTAATTAAATAATAATTTACTTAAGGTCTCTTTCCTGAGTCACACTCCAAGTACCACGAAGGTAAAGAGCATTAGCCTTATAACTGCTGTGTGCCTTGATGTCCAGCCCTACTGGGGCTACCTGTTACTTAAAGGAACATTTTTCTAAGTATCAAGCAGTGATTCACAGTATGAATAAACATCTCTAATTCGTAAAGATAGTGACTGAAACTTTTCTGTTCATTTTAATTACTCTCTGCTGCTGTAAACAGAGAGAATACATATGTGGGCCCACAGAAGTGCTCACGCTTTTACCTTTGGTATTTCTTTGGAGCCCAGAGCTTTGGGACCTTCTCGATTTAAGTAACTTCGATAAGCTTGATAATTAGTGCGTCTCTTTTCAGAATCTTCAGGACTTATAGACTTTGGGGAGAGGAAAACGAAATTGAACAAAGTTATACAAAATTCATGTAAAATTAAAAATGCATATCAATAAATAAACATTAAGTCACTTCTGTATTTGGTCCTGAAATTCACATTTTTAGTACAAAGGCACTCCCCAATTTACAAATGTCTGGCTTATAAACAGCCCTGCATCAGCCCGTGGCAAACCTTTACACTCTCTCTAAATGCACATACCTTAGGGCAGATTAGATGCACATGCCAAGAAAAGAAATCAAGGGAGTGTATTTTATTTCAAAGATTCATATGCATTTTAAATTCTATTTCACAATGTATCCTTGTGTATTTTAAAGGAAAAAATAAATTTTTCCCCAAGTAAATTTGATCACACAAGAAGCTATCCTATGTTTATCCTATGGCTTTGCACACGCCTAAAACAACCTAAATGGCCCTATATCCCTGGGGTTATGAACATTACGGTCTGAGAATTAATGGCTTCATATAAACAGCCGACTCAAACAAGGGGCAAGCTTTACTCCAAAACGCAGCACATTCTATAGTCTACTATCCTCCCTTCTCTCCTATTTTAATCTCTCCTATTTCTCTCAGGAGATCTTCCCATGGTATGTCTCAGAAAATCTGGGGAAAATTTTTCAAACTATAAATCCCTGGACTCACTCCAAGTTTCTGATTCAGACACATGGAGTATGGTCAGGGCATGTGTATTTGGGGGAAAAACATCCTAGATAAATTCTGATTCAAGACCCACTACAATATGATCTCTACTGTTTTTCCCACTTCCTAACTTTGAAGCTCACCCATTTATAGTCAAAATTATTTGACCAAAATAGATTGAACTTATTAAATAGACTGATGTTCTCAAAACTGCTCAACTAAAAGTTCTCTGAGTCATTTCTATTCCAACTTTGAAAACTACAGTGAAGAGGAGCAATATCACTTAAAGATTTCTTCTCTTGTAATAGACAAGCCTTTATAAACTGAACATGTTTAGGGTACACGATGAAAAACATTCATTGACCAAGTAAGTATTTAGTGAAGAAAAATCTGAGTCCAAAAAGTTATTTGTTCCCTTTAGCATATTTATGAGCAATGACCACAAACAAAAGAAAAGCATCTTGAAATCATCACCATTTCACTGGTCTGCACTAAAAAAGAATGGTAATAAGCAGTTAAAAGAGACAATATGCAGCTTTTAATTCTAAGTGCCTAGGAGACTTACAGGAATTGTGGTTTCTCATTATGACTCTAAGGTGGTTCCAAATTGGAGACTCTAAGAAACCATTCACTTCTCAAATATACATGAAAACACAGAAAACTTTTAACAACCATTCTGCAATATTTTACTGTTTTTTTCCTTTGAAAATAATTTCAACATTGTTATGCAAGAGCAAAAAGGAATACATTTAGGACAAATACAAATAATTATTTTAATAATAATAGCAAAAACTTATATAGCACTTATTACATACCAGGCATCGTTCTAACTGGTTTTTATTATTACATCTACTGTACAAATGAGGGGAGCAAAGCAGAGAGAAGGGAGGTAACCAGACCAGATCAGTGGCAAGACTATGATCTGACATGCTCCACAGACCATGTCAGAGACACATGTTATACTGCTCTTTTTGGCCTCAAAAGACCTAAGTTCACAGCTGGCTCTGCCACTTATCAGCTGGATAATCTTGTAAAAGTTACTTAGACTCTTTCAGCCCATTTCCTCATCTTCAAAAGTTGAGTAATAAAAGCATCTCACAGTGTTGTTGTGAAGGTTACATGAGATGCTATTTGTTTTAGCACAATATCTGGTACACAGTAGCACTTAATTATACTGGCTAATTTAACTATATTAATAACCTATGTTCTGCAACAACATCTATATAAGACTGCATCTTAAAAGTACTACAATGACTCACAAAGTTAGAAATAAACTTGAAAACAATCAAACCCAGATCAACACATAGCCCCAACATGATACAGTT
The DNA here is from genome assembly GCF_964194185.1 of Rhinolophus hipposideros. NCBI lineage: Eukaryota > Metazoa > Chordata > Mammalia > Chiroptera > Rhinolophidae > Rhinolophus > Rhinolophus hipposideros. The sequence goes on along the minus strand of NC_138047.1, from coordinate 83,847,697 downwards.
CTGGGAAATTTTTACCTCTTTTTTAGCTGGAGAGCTTTTGGTTTTCTTAGGAGTTCTTGTCTCTTTCAATTCAATGGCATTTTCTTTTCTTTTTGAGGCCACAGGCTCTGTTTCTTTAGAAAAACTCTCTTGTTTTTTTTTCAAACGTGCCACCGTGGAACTAGCTTTAGGAGAAGTTTCTCCTATTTTGTGAGCTGATGACTTGGAATGGTGCTGAGATTCTTTAGAACTTTCACATTTAGTTTGCTTCTTAGGACTATAGTTCTTTCTTTCATCCAGAAATTGCTCTGTTTTTACTAGGGAGAAAGAAAAGATTATGATTGTTGTTTTTGGAAAATGATACCCAATATCAAGATTGTTTTTCGATTTGTCCACTAAGTAATCTCAGTAATGCACAATGTCCTATAGTGATTTAATAATATTTATATTAAGATTTTAATTCTTTATACATTTAAAAAAATTAAACGTCTGCATATTACTTTTTGGAAAGCCAGATCAAATTAAGGCATCTGTGTTTTTAAAAATTACTCATTAATTGGAATAATGTGGTAAACTTCATCCAAGAACATGGACTTGATTCCACAGATAATCGTCAATGACCTGAAATTTGCACAGAGAAAACTAACTAGAATATGTCACACAAAATACTTTTTGTAATATAGTCTTTTTGTAATATAGAAAACCCCAAATCTTGAGATTTCAAGACTAAAAGGTACTACACGAACAGACTTACTTCTAGGGTTAAGACCGTCTGTACTAGCAGATGGTTAGATATCAGGACCACTAAAAAATAAAACCTATAGACAATCAGCAGGAGAGACTCACATGACCTGGACAACTATCATTCAACTCTATGAGCTTGAAATATCTAGTTCTTCGTCTTCACATATTGAAGTCTACACGTTACACTACACTTAAATTAACATGAAGCCAAGAGCTGTAATACATTTCTCACAATAATCATAGGGCAGGGAGGCATCCCATACCAGCTAATACCTGTTGAAGAGCTTTCAAAGTATCTGAGCAGAACATGCTCTAATATCCTGTGAAATAATGTCTACCTAACAATACAGGCAATTATTGAATAGAGTATTTGAAAAAGGTTACCATGAATTTTCTTCTATAAAGATAAATGTTCCAGTTTATTTTTTTCTGCTTATATTACCTTTATAGGGAGATTTACATTTTTCTGCTTTACTTAAATTGGCTTGGACAGATGAAAACGTTTCTCTCTCTTCTGGGTCCTTTTGAACCTAAGAAAATTTTAAAAGTGTCAAATGTGACAAACAAGAGGAAAACTATTATCACAAAATATGTTGTTAAAATTGACCCAAGTTTTTATTTTAAAATTAAGGGCTACCTTCCAAAATAGTAAGACAATACAATAAATTTTCATTCATTCATCCATCCATGAGATTTCTGGGGCAAATGAAGCATATTTCATTATTTTTAATTTTACAGGTGGGGAAACAGATTGAAAGAGCATAAAAAATACATCAACAAAAAATTATCCTAGTTCTTCCCAACTTGTGAGCCTACAATTTGAAACCTTGTTTCAATCCTCAAACTGTTAGCATTATGAGGTTAAAAACTAAAAAATCTAAACCCAAACGACTAAATTAAAAACAATCTAGAGCTCAAAAGAAAAAAAAGAGAGCACTTTTTCTAAAGAGAAAAAAAATATCTACTCTCTCTCCACCGCTCCCTCAAAATGATGTCTTACAAAGAGGTCACAAGTTGGGGTGTGTGACACGGTATTTTTTAAAGATAATTATAATTTAAATGCCTCTAGCTGTAAGGCTTTTCAAATGACAAAGTCCCCACCACCTTATACGTTTTATATCTGAGCTGCTAGAGAATCTTTTAAAATAGTCGATATTGATACTGACAATATTTAACAGAATGTGACTCAAAATAAATAAGTCTAACATTTTGGAGATCAAGTGCTTAAAAAAAATCTTGATGTTTTTAAAGATTCCCCAAAATACACTCATTATCATGTGAGACTGTCATAATACAGATCTCAAGGTTAACTAATTACAAATAGCAAAAGCATGCTTCCCAAAATGATATTAATGTATCAGTTCTTAGGTTCCACAGGAATCTTTGTAAGTATTCTCTGAAAAAGTCCATCAGAACCCCTTTGTGAAAGAGAGAAAGTAAAACTTGCAACTCATTATTTTGTGAAGAAGGAGGGGTTCTGGTTGGCTTTGGCTCTACCAGTCTTCTTTTGGGAAGAGTTAAGTTTCTCAATGAGCTTTTCCAAAACCATTTTTGGGAAATAATTGAGCTTGTTTCTGTAAGAGTTACTCATGCTTCTCTCTCCGGAGCCTAGAATACACAGGTATGTAGGGGAACACTGATCTGTACTGTATATTCAGAGTACAAAGAGCCCAGTAAAAACACCACCTTTTTGTTCTTAGGTTCTTCATCCAACATGGCTAATGTTCTGGCAAACTCTTCATCTTCATGCAGTTGTCTCTCTAGCTGTAAAAAGTGTCAACACAGTGAGTTGCTTTTTTTCTTTTTGTAAGTGAAAGTTTTTAAATGTTTGATTCATGATACTTAGAAGAAACTAGAAAACATTTTCCAGGAACTAATGACATTTTTCCATTTAATATTAACAGTTAAGTATCACAGGTTTGTTTCACTAAGTCGTATTAGATTTCAGAACAAATATTTCTAGTTTTACAGGCATGACAGACAAATTGAGCATATTTTTAAAGCCTATTTCTCACTTATAAATTTTGAAATCTATACTTTTTTCTTAATGGTCCCAATGCAAAACATAACAGGTCTTCTATTTCTATTTATGTGAAACTCTAGAAAAAGCTCTGTAAAGAATCTCATCTTAATAGAAAAACAACAGTCTAGAGGGCACAAAAAAGAGTAAATGTTAAGAAATCAAGAAAGTTATTATTGTCTTTGCACACAATAGTTAAGATATACACAAATATAACTATCACTTATAACATCGAACTCCTATTTTCATCTAATTCAAATGTTTTAATTTCTGAAAATGTTAAGTCATATCTGAAGTTTTCCTAACATGCTAATGGTAGCACAGTCTTGTTAATCTCACTGTTATTTTCAAATGTTTTCACTTTCAGCAAAATGGAACTCTTACAGAAAAGAATGTGTACGAGTGGAATGCATTTCTCATTATAAACTAAATGGTTTTATACCCCTTGATAAAATGGCCTAATGTAATATCGAACAAAGGCATCCCTATATTATTCAAACAAATGGAAGGACTTCAAATATCCACTCAGTCCTAAAAAGGCTTGGAAATTGGCCTAAGTCTGATAAGAACACAGTAACCAAGCCTTTTCTTGTTTATAAAATGAACTAATCAAGTTACTCAGAACTATAAGCAAGTCAGACAGATGAACATCAATATACCGTGTGCTAATATTTCCTTACCGTAACTGAACTACACATCTAACTGCTAAAAACAAGATGAAAGTCTTCATCACAAAAAGGTCCTTTGAACTCTAAAACTCCAGTGGCCCTGCAGGGATTTCTGGTTGAACCTTATACCATTTTTTCAAAATTTCACACTATATAGTATGCTTCTAGTAAAGAGGATTCTAGATGTTTTAGATGACAGAAGAAATTTAAATACTTCCATAAGAAATTCATTATTGGTGATTATAGAATCATGTGATCAAAAGTCCTGCATTTTAATACAATGTATAGTGTAACAGATGGTTTTTAACACAGCTGTCTACAGACTGACTTACTAATTTAGATACTAGACACACACTAAATGAATAAACAAAGAGGTGAAAGTGAGAGGGAAAAGAAGTAGAATAAAGGAACTTAATATATATTAAGAGGTATAATTAGAAAAGATGTCATCAGTCACTAACACCCTAAAGTTCTTCATCAGACTAATAAACTACCCAAACAAGATTCTGAAAGAAGGTGATAGAAGGGAAAAAATAGGGAATTGTGATAGAGTGCTACACCTGATTTGGAAATGATGGGGTACGCCTCCATATTTGGGACAGATAAGGAGAAGTCAGGTCCCTAAAAATTATTATACTTCGCAATTTTACCCAGGCCATCTGTGCTATCTTGAGTCGTGTGGATGCTTAGTCCATAGTTTATGTAATTCAGTGTAATCAAATAAGATAGAAAAAATTTTGAAAACACGAACTATAAAGTGTCGAATTAATAAAATGTGAAAAAAATCAGATATATTCTAGAAGACTGGAATACTATTCTCTTGCAACAATATGCCAAGCACTAAAATGAGCGGCGATGTCACAATAGTGGAGAGAGACGTACACAGCTCTGGTGGGTGGAGTTTACAGCCCATATATATATAAATAAAGACACTCAAATAGTAATTATAACAAATATTAATAGTAGCTACACAATGGGGTATGACAGAATATATAGGAGGGATTTCTATTATAGTTTAGGGAATATGAGAAAGTGACAGTTAAGCTAATAAACAGGGACTGTGTTCAAACAGTAGGTACCAAGGTCTGGAGCCTCTAACAGGGATGAACACTCCTCCTTGAAATGCTTTCTTCATTTGTTTTCCATAAAATACCAAGCTTTCCTCATTTCCCTAGTCCACTAGCTACTCTTTCTTAAATCTCCTTTACTGGGTCATCCATCTTCCTCTTCCTGACCTCTAAATGTTACCAGTGCCCCAGAACTCAATCCTGACACTTCTCTATTTATATTCTTGCCCCATGATCTCATCCAGTTACACAAGTTTTTATACACCATTCAAATTCTAGTGATTCCCAAATATGCTTCTTCAGCTTAGACCTCGCCCCTGGGCTGTGGATTCCACTATCAAACCACCCACTTTGTACGTCCATTTGAAGCCTTATTTGGCATCTCAAACTTAACATGTCCAAAACAGACGTCTTGATTTCTCTGTACCAGTGCTCCAGTCTTAATAAATGGTATCACCACTCATTCCGCTGGTCAGCCAAACGTCATGGAGTCATCTTTGAATCTTCTTTTTCCCTCATACCTTATATCCGATCTATCAACAACTGCTTGAAGGTTGCACCTGCAAAGCACAGGTTCTGACTTCTCACTGTCTCTGCTGTTCCCACCTTGATGCGAGCCCACATCATCTCTCGCCTACCGACCGTAACAGTCTCCAAACTGATCTGCCTTTGCTCTTGCCCACCATGGTTTATTAGCCTCACAGCAGCCAGAATATTTTCTTTTAAGATCCATCAAGTCATGTCACTTATCTGTTCAACACTCCAATGGCTTCTCATCTCGGAGAGGCTAAAATCCAAAGTCCTTACCAGCCCAAGTCCTTTTGGTAGGTACTAGAGACCTGTCATGTCATGACTTACAGAATTTGCGGCTGGCCATTTCTCCAAACTCAACAAACTCAAACACTTCTTACTTAAGCATGCTTGCGCTTTCTAGTCTCTGTTTAGAGGAAAACTTCCTCCAGGTAGCCAGCCCATGGCTCACCATCATCACTTTGTTTTGTGCCCCAATGTCACTTCCTCAGAGTGGCCTTCCTGACCCCTGTTTAAAGTAAAATACTCATAACCCCATTGATCACCCCCAAACCATCTATCCGTTTGCTTTTCTTCACAGCACTTATAATGACCTGACATATTTTTAAATGTGTTTTAATTGCAGTATCCTTAACAGCTAGAACTGTGCCACTCACTCAGTAAGCTCTCAACAAATACTTACTGAATATAGGTTTACTGCTCAAAAGAGCACTATGAATTGGAAACAGACTTAGGGATCATCAGCATATATGTACTAATTAAAGCCACAAGAGTGGATGAGATTATCCACAGTGAAAAGAGATATGATCAAATTAAATTATTTTAACTATGCTAAAGGAGGCTTCCATTTAAAGAAATTTAATAATGTCTCTAAATAAATAATTATCCTCTGTTCTCATCATTTATATAAATTTAGATTCTTATGTATTAGATTTTAACTAATTTTACATGTAATTCTTACAATGGGGCTCAATCCAAAATTAGACTAGCACACTCCTGATTGTTTGCCTGGACAGACTACATAAAAAGTCACAACATCACGTTGTTAATGATATCAGAACAAAATGGCAATACCTCCGCATCTTCATCAAGTTGTAATTGCTTGGCGATGGCCTCATCATTTAATCTGGAATCATCTGCATTTTGTGAAGTCTATATTTCAAAGAAAATCAAGCAATATCAGCATAAACTTAAGTTAAAAGCAAGGTGCTTTTTCTTCACGGTAACTGATTAACTATACCAATGAGAGGTAAGTGTATCACTAATGGCGTAGTCTCTGCACACCAGCCAGAAAAATCATGTTCATGACTACTCCCTGACCATATCAATTTCCTAGTGAGCAAGTATCTTCAGAGAGATGGTTTCACTTACTTCTACTGGAGTGTTTGAGAGAAGTACTAAAAAAGACAAAACCAAAGCACTGATGTCTTGGTTTGAGAAGTCGTCCAGGACATTGGCAAACCAACACGGGACAATGATTACATTGTCCTATGGAGGCACCAATGAAATCAATGAACACACACCATTTAGCAGGCTTTAACTTGGGAGGCTACTTTCACTATAGTTTATCTGTATTTCTGTTTCCTAAATTTCCAGAAAATGATGAATCCAACATCAGCCAAAATAAAGAATGTCAAAAGTGTAGTAGTATCATAGGCAAGCTACCGTATACTTGTAAGTTATGTACTTATGACTTCATTTGGGGACAAATTTATTGTCCAGTTTTGTCTGGCTGAGGTACCATTGGTAAATGAGTTTACGTTCTGAGTATTTAACTTAAATTCTAAGAAATACATTTTTTTCTATAATTTGAATGATCTTTTCCCACTTTCAAATGAACAAAATTAAATGTGTAATAAGCAAATTTCCTCATCCTCTAAAATGATGGCAATACATTTTACCCATAACCACAGGAAAATTATTTTAATCAGTAAAACATGTTGACCCATTACAATATCCAAATTGCTCCTCTTATTAGTAACAGTGAACGGGTAAACCCTGACTATTCTTGCTTGCATGCAGAACACTCACCTCTTTTCTCCTGCTTGCCACCATCTTCTTATCTGATCTTTGGACACTTCCAGTTCCAAAATAATCAAGCACTGATGTGGGGGTAAGTTTTATTGGTAATAAAGGCTTATTCTTGGTCTTAGTGTTTTCTTCATTCTTTTTCATGTTTGATGCTCCAAGATAACTATTTGTAGATCCTCCATTCTCTTTTGATTTAGAGGCTGTCTTCTTACACATAAAGTCGTCATCTTCATCTTAAATGCAATATAGCCAAATATTGTTTGATAAAACATCAATTCTAATTATATAAAGCAACCACTTCCACCAACTTCATAAAAAGTACACAGAGCTAATGATCTTTTTCTTCCTGAATTCAACTGTCATCCTCACATTTACCAGTGCCAAGTCTGTAAAACACTATTTCTCCCAATTACCACACAAAACATATTTATTTACTCATAATTTACTCATGCAACAAATAGTTATTGGGCACCCATCATGCGCTAGACACTGATGATACAGCAGCGAATAAAAAAGAACATAAAATCCCTGCCTTCATGGAGCTTGGGGTCTAGAAGGGGAAAGAGATCTATAAATAAATAAATATAGACTGCCAAGTTATAAGTGCTATGAAGAAAAGATAAAAGAGAAGGAAAGATTTAACTAGTAATGAAGGGTGCTCTTTTAGATAGAATGGTCAGGAAAAGTCTTTGATGAGCAACATTTGAACAGAACCCTGAAACGAAGATACCTCAGGCAAAAAAGTTCAATGAAAACTACAAGTGTAAAAGCCTCAATGTTTGAGTGCTTTAAGGTCACTGTGACTGCAGAACCATGAAGGGGGTACATCATAAGAGTTAAGGTGACAGAGGTAAGGGCCAAATCCTGAACGACTTTCTAGATCATGAAAAGAATTTTAGGTTTTATTACATAATGGGAATCCACTGGAGTAGTGTCAGCAGAGTAGTGAGTGATCCAACTTAAGTCATGTCCTTTAGAGCACACACTGCTGAAGGGTGAAAGCTGCTGCGGGGAGAGCATTTGGGAAGCTACTGTAATTCCAGAAGAAATGCAGAAGCCTTGGAAGAGGGTGGTATTTGCATAGGTGGTGAGAAGTTGTCAGAGTCTAGCTATACATTGAAGGTATACTATCTAGCAATAGCTAATTGTTAGAAATATCTAATTCATTTAAGATTTTAAACACTGTTTTGTTACATTTCATCTTTCTAAAAAATTTCCATAAAATACCTGTTTTTAAGTCTAAGCATTCATGAAAATGCTTAGATAATTAAAGACCTCCAAAATGTACGCAACACAGCCTCAATAAATTGTTTTCTTTGGTTCAGTGATTCACATGAGAAACAGCCTTTTGTTTGGCCTAACTACAACTCCAATCAAAAAAAAAAAATCTAAAAGGCGATCCTGAAGACCGGGTCACTGTGGGGGTGGGAGGGAGGGTTCACTTTATAGTCGGGGATACAAGGGGACCTTACATCCATCTATCAACAAGCGCTTGAAGGTTGCACCTGCAAAGCACAGGTTCTGACTTCTCACTGCCTCTGCTGTTACCACCCTGGTGCGAGCCCACATCATCTCTCGCCTACTGTGTTTCCCCGAAAATAAGACCCAGCCAGACAACCAGCTCCAATGCGTCTTTTGGAGCAAAAATTAATATAAGACCCAGTCTTATTTTACTGTCATATAAGACCCGGTCTTATAGACCTGGTCTTTATAATACACTATAACATAATGTAACGTAACGTAACGTAACATAACGTAACGTAATATAATATAATACCGGGTCTTAATACCAGTTTGCTCCGAAAGATGCCTTAGAGCTGATTGTCCGGCTAGGTCTTATTTTTGGGGAAACACAGTACCTACCATAACAGTCTCCAAACTGATCTGCTTTTGCTCTTGCCCCACCATGGTTTATTCGTCTTCACTGCAGCCGGAATAATTTTTAAGATCCATCAAGTCATGTCACTTATCTATTCAAGAAAAAGGGTCTTCTCTATTTATATTCTCTCCCATGATTTCATCCAGTTATAGAGGTTTTTAGATACCACTGAAATTCTAGTGATTCCCAAATATGCATCTTCCTGTTACAAGTCAACTACTGTATTTTCTTGTTACAGTTCTTCCTTAATCACTCAAGAACTTCCTTGCCACCTATAATATTGTATCTCTCCTTAAGAACTTAATTCAGACAATATCAATCACTCTTGAGTTGGGTCTTACTTCCTCTCAAGTACCCTTTCACCCAACCATGAGCCCAGGGCTGTATGTACTGGGACTGTGCTATTCCTACACGGCTGCCATCTCAAACATGAAAGTAACACGAGATATATAAAAATCAAAAAGGATGAAGCCTTATGTTCTAATTATTACATTTATATTAAAATGAAACTACAAACTTTACAAAACAAACTTACAGGTTTCTGATTACGAAATGTAAAAGTAATCCACCATTTCAAAGCCAAGAGTGTACTAGACATCTCTTGAAGATGCCCATACAGTTCACTACAAACCCACTTTCCCCAGAACTTACACCTCACCACACCCCCCAAGGGCCTCCAACAATCAGAGCTACATTATGGATATACTTATTAGGTGGTGGCTCCTTACTTCTCACCACAACCAACTGGACCAGGAGTGGACACTTACTCAATGTGGGGCCAATCTTATCTTTGATCCAGTTTGCTGAACTAACATGTATAAACTAAGGTGCTAAATAAAGGTTTATTCCTCCATTCAATGAGATACAGCAATGACCTTCTAGTAAATTCCCTGTTTTGCTTACAATAAGCTAAGTTTTTTTCTTAACCTGTAAAAAGATTTTAAAGCACTGCTTTACTATCTTCAACTACAGTCAATCTACCTTGAAGCTTAATTAAAAATGCATCCATACCCATAGATAAGAGAACAAGCTGATGGTTGCCAAAGGGGAGATAGGAACAAAAACAAAAATTGAAAAATCCAGATAATAATCCAGAATTTCAGCTTATTCTTTCTGGAAAATCAGACACTCTTTTGAAGAAAAAAAAAATTCACTCATAAATCTTCCTAAGCATATCCAAGGCTTGTTATACTTAACCAGATTTTAGTTCAACCCTATGTTAACGAGAGTTGGAAGACTGACTAGGTTCAGTCACTCGTATGTTCTTGTTACTTGACAACCAGTCCTCCACCTCTATCAGAAGTAGAAAAGGTGTCTGATTCAGTGGCTTTGGAAAGGCTAAGGGACATTATCACATTCCACTTCAGCATAACAGCCACATGAATCAGCCACAATAGTCCTAATTACCATTGAGAATGTAACCTGAAACTCCTTTTCTTTTCTCAAAAATAATATAATGAATTAATATAGTATAGGAATCCAAAGTTTTTTTTTATAATTTATGGCTGGTCTAGTTGAAAGCTCTAGACTAGCTAATCTGTAGCATAACAAAACTAGTAACATTCAACAACAAACTTTTCCACATAGAAGTCAAATTATGCAAAACGCCCTTAAAAAGGAGATTCAAAACAAAACGACATTGCTAATATCCTGGCTTTAATAAAAAGAATAAGAAAATCACCAAACTGGAACATCCTAAGTATAGACAACCAATACATCTCTCCTTAGGCAGTAAGTGCAAATTAAAAGCATATCCAGTGTATATAAGATTTCTAATCTTATCTGAGAGCTTATTACATTTTATAATTTTTATTTGGTTTGCTTTAAGTTCAACATCTGTACTTGTGGGCAGGAGGGATCCTTAATGGAGAAAGAACGAAATTAAATTGTCTCTGTTAAATGACAGCCCTCTATTAGTTTTTTCCCCCACTTTAAAAATTCCAAAAGCACTAACATTCATTTCCACTACACTTAGCTATAAGCAGTATGACAGAAAATCCCAGAATTGAGTAGTCCAAGTCAACTACTGTGTTTTCCTATTACAGTTCTTCCTTAATCACTCAAGAACTTCCTTGCTACCTAAAATATTGTATCTGTCCTTAAGAACTTAATTCAGACAATATCAATCACTGCCTCAGAAAGGAAAACAATAGTATTGTAGATATTTGCAAACCCCTGGCTTAACTCTTTCTCCAGTGATCTCACAAATATTTGCAAGTAACAGATTAGCATCAATTTTAGTGACATCAAGAATTTCCAAGGATATCAAATTTAAAAGATTGTTGGCAAGAGTGTAGGGATACGGGACCATCATATAAATAACAGATAATAAGTCAATTTCTAAAAATCTTCATGGGGGACAATCTTGCAGTATGTATCGAAGCCTTATATATGCACACCCATTAAATGGACCCAGCAATTCCACTTCTAAGAACTTAGTAATAAATAAACAAGTACACAAAGATATGTGTACGTACAGAAATGCTTATTTATCACCACATTGGTTCATTCAAAAGTATGGAGAACCGACTGCAAGAGGGCAAAAAAAGGGTAAAGAGAAAGCTAAGTTTATAGACAAAAAGATAGCCTCAAATATAACAAGGGCACCGGAGATAAAAATAAGTGAATGTTTTTTATAAAATGGCAAAACAAACAACCTAAATATCTATTAATATGTTTAGCCATATAATGGAATCCTATGCAGTAACAGAAATTATAATTTATATCCATATTCACTGACATAAAGGTTTAAGTGACAATAGGAAGTAACCTAATGGGATGTTTAATTACAAATTTATACTTATCTATACATTTACATTCACATTCAAAGATTTGAAAAAAATCAATAAAATGTTAATTTTTATCTCTGGATAGGAGATTATGAATGATTTTTCATTTTTTTCTTCCTATATTTTTAATCTGTATATTATACTTTTCTTTCTTTTTAATCTCCATCTAGTATTTTACAACAAATTGACTATTTCCTAGAAACCCTCTGACACCTTAGCTTTCTGAAACAGAAAAGGCTTGCCTTTGGTTTCTCCCTCCTTTCCACTTTTCTTTGCTTATTTTCATATTGTCAGAATCTATACTAATTCTGTCCCTAGAATCAGAGATTTCATGGTATTTTTTAATATAATACTATTAATAATAGTTATTATTGAGCATTAAACTACATGCCACATGCTACTGTCTCTATAGTATGGCTTCTGAACTAGTTAGCTCTTCATATTGCAAAGACTATAACAATATCTTACGGAGAAAGACGGCAAAATGAGCCAAGGATTAGAAACATGCAACTAGCTGCTTGCAAAAGACAGTATTTAGCAGGTGTTGCTGTGACCATGCTATTATTTTACGATACTACACAATGTAGAGATTAACATTCCAAATAAAATTAGGTTTGTTTTTCCTTTTTTTTTTAATACATTTGTTCTTCTTTTCTAATGAACCTAAAGGTCTGCCTGCCTTGTCAGAAGCCAAAGGCAAAATGTGTTCTTTTCTCTCCAGAAATTTGCAATAAATAGAAAATAAATCTAAGTCATATTTCTGAGATCTAGTTGAAAACGTTTGGCACTGAAGACTCAGAATTTCCCTTGAGATGATCTGTCTCCTTATAAAAACACATAACTACAAATGTGGTAATAATCACCAAGTAAACTAGCATTATCCAACATACAGCGGAGGAAGTGCCTGGGAGAGAAGATTGCTTTGCCATTCCGAGTTAGATACGTTCACTTATTTAGAAGGGTAACAAATAAAACAGAAAAAAATAATGTGCAGATCCATATAAAAATCTATTTACAAGCCAAGAAGGAAAAACCAATCTAATTCTGGAATTCACACTACTGAAAATTTGGGATTCTGATTTTCTTTCCTTCGGTCTGGAATACACAGAAACCAAATTAATGGAGACCACACTAGGGAGATCTGGTTACAGAGATTAAAAGGGATTTACTTAGCAACAACTCAAAACCTAAAAAAAAAGGAATCTGAGTGTTTAGAGCCTTTTTCTACAAAGTTCCTTTTCAAAGTTCCTTGAGTCAAAAACGCAGTGTCATTTTCGTTTTGGAAGTAGAGAAACGTTTATGCACATGCTAAGTCTTAAATAAGCATCTGTTAAGTACGTGTATGGAAGAGAAAGTAAATATACCATCTTTGCACCGTTTACGTGGTGAATCAGACATCATATACCTCAGTATAATGAAATAAAACTGCTAAGACTGTTCTCCTTTGATCAAGAAACTAGAGATCTCATGATTCATTACCAATAAATCATCTGAGAATCAAATGGAGTCATAATTATATTTTAAAAACAAAACTATTTTATCTAGTTCTATTACATCTAGTGAGGTGAGTAATGATAAATCTTGAAAAAAATACTTCCTTGTGCTTTGATGTTATCCCTCACATAGGTGCTGAGTCCCCACCAGTCATGGTTTCAGTTATTAAGAAAATACAACACACGAGGAGAAAGTGGACCATTTTACCATTTACTCCCCTCCTTCCTCCACCTCCACTAGATCTCACAGAAAAAGAAAAAGTGGGGGGATAAAGGCTTGGACAATTGGCCACAGGTATATTACCCAGAGCTTCTTAAAATTCTAAGGCATGAGAAGCGCAATATAAGGAAAGCTGACTGGCCAGAGAGTTAAGGGAGTGGTTCAGCAGCGCAATTCCCTACTTCCATTCACATACCTCTTCTCTACATGTGAGAGGAGATAACGCTGCTGGTCTCAGTATTGAAGCCTAGTATAAGTTAACCTGTATAAGTTACCTGTATAAGTTATTTTGTTAGTAATTAATGACATTTTAGTAACATAATCCCACTTCCTTGGCAGTCTAGAATACAATCCTGGGTTGCTTATATTTTCACAAGTGCCTGACAGCAAAGTACCTGTCACCAGAACAACAGTCTGTTTATTTTTAAAGATGTTTCAGAACATCAATAATTATTCCAGATACTCTAGTGCTTCATTATTCATTGTGTCCTTTTCAATTTTCCCCCTCCACAGGCCACTTAACTTTTTTCAGGTCTCATAAGATGCACTATTGACAGGGACTGAAGAACAAACTGGCCAGAAAAGATTCTAGGAGCACTTAGCTCTTAGTCAATGTGAATTTGTGGATAAAATTGCTAAAGCAGTACCACCGACCTTTGATTCATAATATAAAATGGGAGAAGTCTCTAAAGATTAAAGAGGAGAAATAGAGTCCTAATTCTCAAAAACAGAAATAAAGAAGAGGGAAGGTTTGGTGACAATTCTGTGCAATAAAACCAGAGCAAATCAAAAGGAGAGCATTCAACAGAAGCAGACAGAGATTCAGTGCGAGTAAACTGTGTTGGCCTAAGCCCTTACGAGTCGTTATACTAGTAGGTTAGATGAGTACTAGAACAAGGGGTGTCTGGACACCCACCGAATTCTCTTCAGTGAGGCTACTGCAGGGTTTCTAACCTCTGCATTACTGACATTTCAGTCAAATAATTACTTGTGGGGAGCTCTCCCCCACACTGTAGGATATTTAGTAGCATCTCTGGTCTCTTCCACAGTACCCACCAGTTGTGACGACCTAAAATGTCTCCAGATACTGTAAAGGTCTCCTGGGAAGCGAAATCATCCTTGATTGAGAGGCACTGATTTATGGCAAGACGGAGAAATACAGGATAAGTAACAGTGTTTCCAAGATTTATAAGCAGTAATTGAACAGTTATTCATAAGAAATTCAACTGTTATTATTTGGGTGCTGATAAGGGGTTATGTCAATTTTGTAAAAGTTTATTTGTCCCTTAACACTAAACAATTTTCCTAATGATTCAGAAAAATATAAAGACAGGTTTATCAAATTTGTAGAAGATATGAAATCAGACAATATGAGAAAAATAAGTGGATGAAGGACATCCAAAGAACTATTGGATTTTTCCACAGTGACGCTTTATACCTTAGATTGAAAATTGCTTCTTTGAAAATAAGTTTTCTTAAAGTAAGTCAGCCCTAATATTACATTGTTTTGAAAATCAAATGAGACAGACATGAAATATAAGCCATATAATAAATAATGCTATTCCATTCTATGAAGTCACTAAAATGTGTTTTGAAAAAAATTTACAGTAGTATACAATATAAAATTTATGTTAACATCATTATGGCAGAATTCTCCCTGCCTGTCACTCTGGACACAGGTTTCAAATAAAGTAAGATTTCTATGCAGAAGATACTGTAATTAAGAAAACACAAGCTACAATACTCAATAGTATTAATCTGGTATAATCTATGAAAGCTTATAAATTGAATTTTTAAGTAGATCTTCTTCTTCTGTAAGTTAGAAAGTAATGAATAATGAATATGAAATAGCAGATTTCCAAACCTCCACATTATTCTCTATTTCTCGTATGTACAGTACCTAAATTTCCATGTTAAATCCTTCGAAAACCTTTCATATTTATCTCAAACTTCTCTTTCCTCCAGGAAATGTTTCCTGAACCTCCAAAATAAAAATTACCTCTCCGATGTCTGAATATCCTTGGAAGACATTTTTATTACCGTTTGTTAATTTTTTTCTTCTGTTATAATTTTTATATAAAAGGCTTAACTCCAACAGACTTTACGCCCTTGAAGACAGAACTAAGCTTCATTCTTTTATCTATTTCATAGATTGTCCTCTACACCATGGTGCACATACTTGTAAAGACATCACATGTTTGTTGAATAGTGAGAATTTAATATAGTTAAATAAAAGTATGCAAGTTTAACATAAAGAGATGACACAGAATCAAGATACAAAAGCCTGGACTCTAACAAGACAAAAACCTAAGGGTTTATTTCAGAAAGACATTTAATAAGGATAAGTGTAAAGTCCCTTTTCTGGACCTGAGAACTGGAAAAGTGCTGACTTAATAGTAGCATATGTTTAAAATATACATATACATATGGTATATGTGTGTATGTGTGCATATATATACACACACACATATAGTGCCCAAAAAATGTATACACATTTTAAGAAAGGAAAAAAGTACTAAAATTGTTAATATTCAATATATACCAATAACAAAAGATGAATACAAGTCACGTTTGACTTCTGCAATTACAAGTGGTACTCAGACTGGTTACCATTAGTGTCCACACACTTCTGATTACAGCGAACTACTGCTTGAGCACCTTTGACCAAAGTGTCCACTTGCACACATTTTTTTGGTGCTTTGATCCCTGCAATTAATAGTCAAAAGGAAAAGGAAAAGGAAAACGCTAGGCGCTGAGTTAGCCTCCTGAAAGCATTGTGCCATAAGCAGAAAGTGGAAGCCCCACTCTTCTCTTCATAATATAGGTGGATAAACTACATTCTTAAAATAAATACCACCTAATTTCAACAAATACTATTCCCTTTAAAGTGATCACCTTCTTCATTGTGAATTGCCCATTTATTAATAAATATATTATACTGCAATGAAGCATAAATATGTTCATATCAATAATCCAATATCCAAAATAGGAGTATGAGAAAAATTAAATACTATTAAATTCTATGCAGAATTTTAAAAGAATGAATTAGGGATCTTTCTGTATTTAAAGAAAGAAGGAAATGAGGCTGAGGGAGTGGGGAAGGAGAAGGAGTCAAAGACATGAAAAAGCAAGCTGCAAAAATTTTACAGTAACTTGCCACTCAAATAAAGAAATCCATGTGTGTATATATATATATATATATATACATATATATATATATGTTCAAATAAAGAAATCCATGTGTATATATATGTATATATATGTACACGTGTGTATGTATATAATTTTTATTTATATCATTATGTAAGGCTAAGGGATGGATGAGGGAATGGAACATTTTTATCTGAATTGTTTAATTCTTTTTCAGTGAGAATGTGTTAATGTGTTACTTAGGTAATTAAAATAATATAGACTACTCATCCTAAAAAATGCTCAGCTTAGTTTCCTTTATATAGAGTCTTAGTAAACAAATCAATATTAATTTATGAACAAGTTACGATCAAAGAAATACAATACACAGTTCTTAGTTTTCTCATTTCAATGAAATTTTTCTCTCTCAATCACTCTAGGTTTCCCTGAAAACATCTAAGAAAAGCTCTCTATCTTAGAATCTATTTTTATTTTTCTGGTATACAAAACTATATGTTTCTAAAAATTAGCAAAGAGAATGTTACACACCAATATATACCCAGTAATATTTTCTGTTACTATTTTCCCTAGTCATAGGTCACTGATATTACACAGTAACCTAGAGAACACCACATTCCCAATTTTTTCCCATTTAACATCCCCCAAATTATTATAACTTCAAGAGTACTAACTGCCTCTGGAATTATGTACTCAATTAAGATTACCGGTGATAAACAATTATCAATACAGGGAAAACCCCCACCATTTTCAACCAAACACCAGCCCCTGGTGAAACTAGGTAATAAAAGGTCATCTTCACCAAACAAAACTCAAGGTCTCTCACTTCATTAAACAGCTAAAAGTAATATATTTATCCAGTATAACAACTATTTTGGTTTTTACCAACCTACAAGAACACTTTACTGGAGTCAATTGTTAGCTATGAAGATATTTATAAGCAGTTTTTTCCTTTTACTGTAATTTCGGACAATGCAGTTAAAAGAGCTTTAAAAATCAGTAAGCAATATAAGACAGACTTAATTAAACAAAGTGATGATGGAAAATATGTCACAGAGTAAGTTTAAAAATCTGTATAATAATATAGACAAAAGAACTGTATAATAATACAAACAAAAGCACTTGAAATAGGTTTTTTCTAAATTAATTTCCTAAATGTTTCTCACTGTTTATAAAGCACTGCGCAACAGGAACAAATTGCAAGCCACATATGTAATTTAAAATTTTCTCAGAGCACATTAAAGTAAAAAGAAATAGGTGGAAATAATTTTAACAATATTTTATGTAACCCAATATATCCAAATCATTTTCATTTTAACATGTAATCAATACCAAAAAATTAATAAGACAACTTACTTTTTTTGTACTAAGTCTTTGAAATCTGTCTTTGAAATTTTATACTAACAACCCTCGCAATTTGGCTTAATCACATGTCAAGTGCTCAGCAGCCACAGGTAACTAGCAGTTCCCATAATGGACAGCACACATAACATCCATAACCTAAGTGAATCGAATACAATGTCCAAATATCTAAAGCACAGTTACATAATCAACAGAGAGCCCTAAGTACTTAGCTGAAGCAAGATGTCTTTAGCATAGTCTGTAAAGACAGATGTAGGTATACACTGAAGTCTAACCATAGTAACAATTAATACTTATTGAGTATTTACTATGTGCCAGACCTATTTTAAGTGCTTTTCAAGCATTATCTAACTTGATCATCAAAAAGGCCTCGATGTACGTACTAGTAATATCACCATTTTACAAACGAGGAAACTAAGACACAGGGAAGGTAAACAAAGATTTAACCAAGACGGTCTGACAAGAGCTCATCCTCTTAAACACTATACATGCTATACTGCAAGGAAAATAACCCAAATAACAAAGGTTGGTTTAAAAAAGATAAAATATGGAATAATAAAGCAAAAGTTACTTCTTTGGGAATGAACAGGTTTTTAAAATTGAATCATGTCACATAATCCTTCCCCACGAGAACCTCCAATCTCCTAATAAACAATACGATTTTAGGTTAAATTAAAAAATTTTAAACTATTATTACCACAAATACTTATTTAACCTTATACTGGTAATGTATTTATATTTACAAAGTGCATTATTCATGATCCAGTATTGAAAAATTGTAGTTTTAGCTTTAAAAAAGTAAAGAATCATAAAATAATTATTTTGAAGTGAAGAATTTTCCAGTTTGTGTATTACCTTCAAGAAGTTGCACTTTTATTTTCTGAAACTCATTATAGCTCTGATTTTATTATGCCAATTAATTGCAGGCTTCTTTCTAACAGTTCCAGTCTCTTTTACGAAGGGAAGAAAAAGGGCTTATTTTCCTCACCTATCATGTCAAAGAATAAAAAAAGTACAAAACAGGCAAGAAAAGAGCTAGCTTCTTTCCTATATCTCAATCCTAAGAAAAAGCAGAGTACTGTGTAATACTGAACATCATATTGGATGGGTACAAGGTACCCCAAGATTTTTAGCTAAAACAAGAGACAATGTTCACTTTCATAAGTACATGTCATCAGAAGAATGACATAAACATTGCCTATTTATAAAAATTTCAGGTAAAATGCTGGACATCTCTTCAGAAAATAACATTCAAAATACCTGGCCTGAAATAAACAATCCCATGTTAAAGAAAATCTGTGATTAGAGTTTAAATTGTCTGACTCTCCAGTGTACCTAAAAGACAAGACAACAGCGGTAATCCACAGTTGAAGGCCATGGTTGTCTGCACATTAACCATGGTGTCTCTGAATAGATCGATCCCATCACCTTTAGTTACATAATAAACCTATCAACATTGTTTTTAGTATCCCTCCTACATATTCAAAACTTCACAAAGGTTGCCAGATCTAAGAGGGGGGCCTCTTAGAGGAAGAATTCATTTGCACAATGTGCCTGAGCAGATATTTAGCAATAGAACAAAAAGGTTAAAGAGTTAATCTGCCACCTGCCATAATGAAGAAATAGCTCAGCTGACCAAAAATTTTACAGGTAGTATGTTCACATCACTTATCTTTCGATTATTTGAACAACTTTATCAAATAAATGTCTCAGAGAACCTACAAAGCTCATCTGCCGGCTTTTGTTTTTCTTTTTTCCTTTTGATTGCCTACTATTATATGTATCAGGCGCTGGGTCTGGCCCTTTTATAATCATCACCCCGTTAAGTCTTCCCAATAAGACTATGGAACTATTATTTCTATTTTAAAGAAAAGGAGAAAGACTCACTGAGCTTTAACCCAAAGTCACACAGTTGTTAGAAGGGAACCAAAGATGGACCCTCCAGGCAGGGCTTCTGACCTTCCAGTCTCAGGTTCCTTCTACAACACAAGTTTTTCCTTCGTGTTTCATTCCCTTCTTACAGACCAATTTATCTACCATGAGTACCTTCACACTCTCAAATAATTAGGTGAACTGTATGGTATGTGAATTATATCCTCAATAAAAACTGTTTTGTTTTGTTTTTAAAGAAGCTTAAGCATGCTAATAAAATCGACTCTTCAATTATCCTAATAATAGTAACCACAAGCAGCATGGCTGAATGAAGCCCATAAGTAATCCAAAAACCTAACCTGTAACTCATCTGTCAAAATGTTTACAGACAAGTCCTTTATGATTGCTAACTTAATTAAGACTCTCATTACTTCCTTCTAGATTACTATAAATGTCCTGACCTTCCTAATTATGGTTTCTCTACTCTCCATCCCACTCTGAATACTAGTAATCTAGCAATCACCCTTTTTAAAAAAATATTTTTTATTTAAACATAATTGGCATACTGTATCCTATTAGTTTCAGGTGTACATCACAGTGATTCGATATTTATAGACATTACAAAATGATCACCACAATAGGTCTCATTACCATGTCACTACACAGTTACTACAATATTATTGACATTTCCTATGCTGTACTTTCTATCCCATGCCTTATTTGTTTTATAATTGGAAGTCTGTACCTTTTAAATCTCTTCACCAATTTGTCTGCTGCCGATCCCTCCCCTAGCAATCACACTTGAATACTTTTTTAATCATGCCACAACTCTGTTAAAAAACTTTAATGGTTCCCTTTCCCTGATGTGTTAAGTCTAAATTCATCTGCCTCGCTTTCAAGATCTTCCCTAATCCGGCTCATCTACCTCCAGTACTCCTCTATAGGCAAGCCATCTCATCAGCGCCCTACGAACATACAAGCCTAGTGCTGAATGCTGTGTCTTAAATAACCCAGCCTGTAACTGACATGTTCTTCCCCTCCAGCACTGCTCACCCATCAAGGGTGGGATCAAATCTTAGCCTCTCCATCAAGCCCTCTCCCTGACCGGTGCATAGTGCAGCCTTTGGCAACTCCTCTAGTTCTCGGAGCCTTCAGTCATCATTTACATCCCCAGCCCCGAGTATCTGGGACATAAAAGACATTCAATAAATGTTTGTTGAATGTAAGTTGTGACATGTTATGTCAAAATAATGTGGCTTTTACCCTATCTCTTCAGACCAGGTGTATTCAATATAAGTAGTAGAGTGCAAAAATAATGGTTTCAGAGGTTCTCCTCAATATGAACAAACAAATGCGGTATCAGATGCTCTCATGGCTCCTTCGAGCATTTCTATATAGTAATCGCTTCAATAGGCTCTGTGAGTTTGAAGATTAATATAGCTGACCTTTTATTCCTGTTATGGTCTCCTGTGAGAGTTAACAATGCTAGAATCAAAATGACTTTATAACAAATGGATCTGAGTTTTTTCCTAAGACGACAATATAATTCAGGGCTCCTCCCCATAAAGAACTCTACTTTAAGGTCACCTATCTATGAAACAATTGTTTATACTATAAAATGCTAAGATCAGTGCATGATTATTTATAAATTTGCTTGCAATCACTCAAAACGAATAAAACAGAAATAAATTTAAGTATAAAAACAATCATTTTTTTAAAAATGCCAATGGTAAAATCTTTAGTGTCACCAGAGAATACCACGAATTCAGGTCACAGCTGTGCTAGATTATAAATCACAATCATGAATAATTATTATACCCTTAGATCATTATGACTTTAGCATGCAAGATAAAAACTCACATTAAAAAGTTCTAAAACAATCCAATATTTTAGTATATGATTCAAGATAGAGCTTTAACTTATAATTCAAGACAGAGCACTTTTCAAAAAAGTTTATATTCCACAAAATGCCAAAGATAATTTATATTCCAGAAAATGCCAAAGATAATTACAATCTTCCCCTGATAAATTTTATCAAATGCACAGGCGGTACATATGAACACCAAAGACAAGTACATAACATACACTGCTTCTCTCCGAAAAAACATCGAACACATTCAGTGCCCTTACCTGTTTCTGAAATGTAAGTAATAGGATCCTGCCGTAGAATTTTACTAGGTTTAGGAGACAATGACAATTTCTCTGGTTGTTTTTTGGCATTTTTTACCTGCACTGTCTCCTCTGATTCTGAATCTGCACATGAAAGGAAAATAAAACAAAACTTTGAAAGAAGTACAATGTAGTTTTTAAAGTGGTTATTGTCAAACAATTCCTCAGGGCCCTTTTGAAGCACATCTCCGTAATTTTCACAGGTTATTTCTACCCCATGTTAAGCTTTTGTGTTAGTTTTCTATTGCTGTTGTAACAAATCACCACAAACGTAGTGGCCTAGAACAACATAAATTTATCTGCCAGTTCCGTGGATTAGAACTCTGGTACGCGTCTCACTGGGCTACAATCAAGGTGTCCGCAGGACTGAGTTCCTTCCTGAATATTCTAGGGAAGAATCTATTTCCTGGCCTTGTCCACTTTCCAGTGACCGCCAGCATGGATTGGCTCAGGGCCCCCTTCCTCCACATTCAGAGCCAGCAACTCCAGGCAGAGTTCCACTCCTGCTGCCCTGTCTCTGGTTCTCTGACCTTCTTCCATGTCAGTTACTCTCACTTCTGCCTCCCTCTTCCTGGAGACTACACTGGACTCACCCAGATAATCCAAGACAATCTCTCTACTTTAAGGTTACCTAATTAGCAATTTTAAGGCCCTTGCATGTAAACTAACATATTCGCGTGTTCCAAAAATTAGGGCATAGACAGCTCTGGGGGCCGTAATTCTGTCAGCCACCCACTAATCACCCACAGTCCTCAAACATAAATCAAGACAAATGTAAGCACCTAGTAAAGTGCCTCACACAAAATAGGGGTTTCATAACCTTGAGTGTCCTTCCTCTTCACAGGCACCTAGAAATCTGGTGTCACACTACTCTAAACGGTAGCAGACACCTGAACTTCCAGTTTCTCCAAAGATGGAAACTCCTGGGTAATGAGGATATGTGTCTCTCTCAAAGTCCTTAGAATACGGTATACGGCAGTAAAAGACTCATAATAAACACTCAAGTACTTTTAGAATTGAGTCAGAACCTATGCCATCACTGTCAAAATCCTGACAATCTATAAATGCTTCCTTAGATCACATTAAACATTCATACCAGATGGCTCTTCACAAAAGAAAAATCTAAAACTTTCTGAGTTCTACCATTATTTCAATCGATCATAAAAGGCATGGATAAAAATTTAACATGTCATAAAAGGCATTCATGTTCCCTGTTTTAAAACTATATTCAAAGAAAAGCTTTTCAATTGTGTTTGTCCTATTTTAAGTGCAACAAAAAAGGACCAGATCAAAAGCACAAAATTAAAGTTTTGGACCTCTGTTTCTAAAGCAATATTCTAAGGCACTATTTTTCAAGTTCAGTTTCCAAGAACCTCAGCTGGAAAAGAAGGTAAATGAATATTTTTAAAAAGAAATATAATATATTCAAAGTACGTTTTAATATATACTATATCCTTTCTGAGCAAATCTTTAATACATTAACATATTTAGGCTCTGATAAATTCTACAGTATAATAAAATTGTTTTGATAAATTCTACTGTATAATAAAATTCTTTTCAACTTTATCTGCACATACAGCACTCTTCTCACAGCACTCTTTTAAAAAATAATTTTAAAGTTTTAAAAAATAATTCTAAAACTTTAAAACTCTGCAAAAGAAATGTTACCTGAATCATAGATGATCCTCTTTTTCTTGTTTGGTTGCTTCTGTTTAGAGTCATCTTCTTTACAAGAACTATTTACCTATAAGCATCACAGTATAATTAGAACACAAAGAAGTCTATGTAACTTAGCTGTTTTTTCTTCATTACACTTAGGCTCAGTGGTTCTCCACTAGAGGAAATTGCCCCCAGGAGACATTTTTGCTTGTCACAACTGGGGGTGTGGGCTGGGAGAGGTGGTTTACTGGCATCTAATGGGTAGACCAGGCATGCTACTAAACATCCTATAATGTACAGGACAGTCCTCCACTAAAAGAATGACCAATCCGAAATGTTAATAATGCTCTGATTAGGCTAAAGAACAGGCCAGGCAACAACTGCATCAGATGGGAAAGATTTATAAAAAAAGGTTGTATTATTATTCAGTTCCACTTTCAGCACTAACCTATATATATCAAAGAGTAAAAGGATGTCAGATATTACAAGGCAAGTACTTCCAGAAAATGAGAGATAGATACGGAAATAAAAGCTGGAGGGTTATGAGCCCACCACAACCCAACACCTGTTGGAAAACTAAATAAAACTAGGGCAAAGGTATTGTTTATATTTTTTAGTTATATTTCACATTTCCAATATACTCAAATTTTCCCAAAAAGCATCAAGAAAGCAGACAGGAAAAAACTGACAGTAATCAATTAAAAGGTAGAAATATGTTTCTAACCATTATAATAAAACTTCAAAAATATAATCAACTAACTTGTAAAAAAATGAGATGAATGAACCATTATTATTCAAATACACCACTAGACTAGAGGACAGAATTAGAAGCAATTACATTAATTCAACAAGAAGAGAAGAGTGTATCCGAGGAGAGAGACACAGAAGGGAGTCTCAAATCTTGCCGATAAACTTAGCCCCAGTCTGCAGCTAAGTTTATCCTGATATGTGCTCAGCTAGGGTTAAAAGAATTGAACAAAGATTTCAGCTGCTGCTCAAATACCTAAAATATGGAAGTGGCTTTGGAACTGTGCAATAGTAGAGGCCAGAGGAGTTTTGAGGTGCATGCCAGAAAAAGCCTAGATTGCTGTGAAGGGACTATAGGTAGAAATATAGACATTAAAGATGATTCTGGCAAGGTCTCAGGGAGAAAAGATGAGAGCTATAGAGGAAGCCTCTATTGTCTTAGAGAATACATACCTATTATCACCCTAAACAGAATGTTGGTAGAAATACAAACATTAAAGGTCATTGTGGTAAAGTCTTAGATGGAAATGAGGATATTAGAGCTATAGAGGAAGCCTCTATTGTCTTAGAGAATACATACCTATTATCACCCTAAACAGAATGTTGGTAGAAATACAAACATTAAAGGTCATTCTGGTAAAGTCTTAGATGGAAATGAGGATACCAGAAGCTGCAGAAAAGGCGATCCTTGTTATAAAATGGCAAAACTCTTGCCCAAGGAGGATATGGGGAAAAAACACACTTTCCTCACCAGAAGTCCAGCACCATTCACCTGGGAATAGGGACTCACGTCTCTGTGAGCAAACTTTGGTCTTAAAATATAAAGTTTTCACAAATAAAAAGTGTTTCACTTCTACTGCAGGAAAGCACCAAGCTATGAAAACAGTAAGCCATATTAATTAGAAATAAGTAATAGATTATTATTTTTCTTCTTCCTCTGCTAAATGGGTTGAAATAGGCTCCCTCGAGACTCCCTCGAATCCTATCAAGTCTAGAAACTGAGTTTATTCAACCTTTCATATACTTCTAAGTTCTACTTGGAAAACTGACCTTGATTTCCTTTATTCCTTTCTTTCCTTTTAAAGTTTCTTCAGCAGTCTTTGTTTTCTCATTCTTCTTTACTGTTTCACTTACAGATTTCTTTCCACTTGGTATAACTCCAAAGAATTTCCGAATATCCTAAAAGCAGACAAGCAGATTCATAAACAAACATTAACTGCACAAAATTCTAATTTCAATTGTAAAAAGGGATAACTTTATATATACACTGGTTTACCCTGAGTAGTTTCAGTAGAGCGACATAGCTCCATGTGCAGCAGGTAACTGGTAAAACTACCTGAGTTAAAAGGTTAACTGATAAAATTACCTGAGATAAAAATGATTTGCCTCATGAAAAGTAACATTATTAATTCTCAGAATCTGGCCCCAAACGGTAAAAATAAACAAGTTGAAGTTTTTGATAACAACAGTAAAATTACTAAAGAGGCGAGTAACAGGTATTTACTGATCATGCAGGCACATACTCACCTCACCATCCTAGGCACAGGCAGGAAGACAAAGAGTTAAAGAAGAGTGGGACTAATAATAACTACACTTACCATCTTTCCCCGAAAATAAGACCTGGCCGGACAATCAGCTCTACTGGGTCTTTTGGAGCAAAAATTAATATGAGACCCTGTCTTATAAGGCCGGGTATAAAATAATATAATATAATACCCGGTCTTATATAAGACTGGGTCTTATTTTCAGGGAAACACAGTCATGAGGATTAATTATGCATCTATCACAATTCTAGCTCAGTAAAAAGCTTCCTTTCCCCTCATTTATGAACTATTATCTCTTCATATCACTGAAACATCTCCATTTACAATGATATCTGCTCACAGGCAAGGGTACAGGGAACACAGAATGAGAACTTAGGATCTGAATTCTAAAGAACTGGGTTCAAGAACAAGTTGTACCTTTTCCCCTCTTCTTATCCTTGATGTTTATAATTCTGAATGTTCAATCCTTTTCACCTGTTCTAACCTATTTCTCTTTATTGCAGTGAGGAAAATGTCTGTAAAAGTACTTTATGAAGTATAAGAAAATTAACAATTATTTCCTAGAGCCCGACAGTAACTGTCATACTCTAAAAATGTCAAAAAACCCCAACCAAGTGTTTTATGTGCAAACACACACACACACACACACACACACACACACACACTCACTCACTCACCCACCCACCCACAAAAAGCTTTGTGGCTAAGCCAATAAATAAAGAAGATAGGTGAGGTACACCGCCATGTTAAATTTGGTCAAAAAAGATTGACTTTCCTAGTTTTATCCCCTTTTGTAAATTTCACAATGTAGAAAAGTCACAAATCCATCCTAATAAAATCTAAGTCTAAAACATACTGTTTATGTAATGGATACCTCAGCTATGACGCTGAGACATCTGTGGAGATAGGTGATAAAGAAAGCCACAGTCTTCCGTATAACTTGCAAAGAACTGAGTTAGAGGCTGACAGCTATATGTACTTTGTTTCTGGAAGAAATGAAAGTTTCACATTAGAGGTTCACTTTTGAAATTACCAAGTGATTCTTCATCCAAACAGTGGTGACTGTTTAAATATCTCTCTCTCTCCCTCTCCACATACACCGTGGAAATACCAAAACTGAAGATTAATAATCAGTGGTGGTTTTCAATCTGTTTTAGAATGAGAAATACTTAAAACCGCAAAAAGAAAGAACAGAAACATAATTCAGGAAATGTAACCGCTGATAACGTTAAGCTCTCATTTTTGTCTATACCACACTGCCACTCCTCTGCACTGTTACAACTTTTCCTTCCTAAGTAGTTCTTTTTATTTACATCCCTTTTCCTTTCCCTTTATTCTACCCTACTGTCCCACACTCCCTATGCCTTATATTCTGATGGCAGCAGAAGAGTTAAAGAAATCACAGCATCCTGATCTAACTCAATGTACACTAAAAATCTAGGCATTTGGAAAAGAATTTTCATCAGAATGAAAGCCACTTTACGCATACTTTTGTAGTATTATCTCCAATGAGAGCAACCATCTTGTGTATAAACATCTAAAAGGCAAAGGTCACCAATTTGGCCTTACTTTATATAATGTGACTTCACCTTAGTCTTTACCGTTCCCTGTACATTATTCCCAGTCTTCAAGGATGTCATGAAATGCAGAAGAACAAATCTAGTGGCTAATCATATTCCCAAATAATGGATCTAAACACCACCCTTTCCTGCACGGAATAATTCTTGCTGACTACGTGAGTAGAAAAAGGGAAAAATATTTAAATTTACTTTTAGAATCTTGGCAAAATATCAAGGCTAGAAACCATCCATAAAGACAGATTTGACTACATAAAAATAAAAGATGCCACAAAGTTAAAATACAAGCCACTAACTCAAAAATATCTACAACATGTTATATATAAACGAGTTCCTATAAATTAATAAAAGATAACCCAGTAGAAAAATACTAGTATGCAAATTATGAAAGAAATGCAAATATCCAACAAACACAATGAAAGATGCTCAACTTCACAAATAATAAACAGATAAATTAAAACTTGATTATTTTTCCTCTAAGTTTAAAAGACTGATGATGCCCTGATTTGTCAAGAACGTGGGAAAACAGACGCTCACACACTACACTGCTTATAAAAGTACAAATTGGTATAGCCTTTCCAGAGGACAGTCCTGCAATACTTACCAAATTTTCACATGTGCATACCCTTTGTCTTAATAATTCTATTTCTAAAAGAAATTGTAAAACAAATATACTTTTATTTGGGGAAACCAAAAGAGAGTAGTAATTAACTCTTCTTCTTTCTTTTTAGTCCTCTTATAACTTGAACAAACAGGCAGTTCAAAGAATGCGAAATATTTAGGGAGGCAAAGATCACATAAAAGTTAAAACAAATTTTAGTAGAGACAGCTAATATTAACTTTTTCATGATTTTACTTACAGCTACTAGACATAGATTTATCTCTTTAGATGATCCTATGAGGTAAACTGGGCAAACAGAATGATCCATCTCCATTTTATAAGTATAATTGTAAGTCAGCAAACACAGGCCTTTTGCCAGTTTTGCCACTTAACTACGGGACACCTGGGATGAATTCTTGACTTCTTTGCCCCTTTGTTTCTTCAAGTGGCTATTTGCCTCACAGAACTCCTGTGGGTATTAGAGGTGGCACAACAAAACCCTCCAGAATGAAACCTGGCCCTCCAACTCCGAATCGTTTTCATAGTTTTCCAGTTCACCATGATGCCCCTTCAAAGTTTTCCTGTAACTCTAAGAATCTATGCACAGGTAGCCATACCCCACAGGTAGGAATGTGGCCTTTCCCTGCTTGTTATTCCAGATACATTCGATCCTTGTATGCTTACAGACAACAACCGTGCCCAGGTCTTAGGACACAAACAGGAAAAATATGCTCTGAAACTACCTGCAAGACAAATTAGTATCTAAAGAATTAAATACAAAACAGTACTAAGACAGAGCTAATCACAAAACGATGACAGCACCATGAGCACCTGACACAGAGAGTCTCAGGGACCGCTTCACCAAAAAACCAACACCTGACCTAGGTCCTAAAATGATTAGGAGATAACCTTTGATACTGACAGAAATCTAAGTTTGAATACGTTGCTTAACTTCCATAAAGCAGGCTTGTCTATCTTACTACTGTACCTCAAGTACATGGCCAGCACCTCAGGTAAGTAAACACTTAATATTCGTTGAACACAAGCAGTTATTTCCAAGGTCACTGACCTTCATACCTGAGCTCAGAGAGGTTCTTGATTATGTAAAATGAAATTCATGGTAGATTTGTTTTTCAAGATTGTGTATTAAAAGAATCTTTAACTGGGATTAATTTTTTTGCTATGGATTTTCCTATTGCTTTTTGTTACAAGAAATTTTAAGTGGGTATTAAACTAACACTTATTGTATATTATTTCTGAAGTAAATGATTAAAGTTGACCTTGTATAATCGATCCTTGTAATATGGTGCTCTTGTCCTACTATTCTATTGTCACTACAAAAACCAAAATACTTTCAGTTTTAGTAGGACACTTCCTCTTCTTCGAATTTGTTTTTAGCCAAAGTAGTTATTTTTTAATTTTTATTTTCATTTTCAGAAATCAGAAATATCTCTGTATATAGTCATTAGTAATGATACAGCAAAGTCTAGCACAGGCCCAAGAACTTCTCTAATAAATATACCGGCAACTGAAAAACAAGATTGGTCTGAAAAATCTTTGAACAATAGCAGGTTCTAGCTAGAAAGACTTTTAAGGGCCTACATCAACTGCTTTTATTCAATCATTCAACAAATATTTAGTGAGAGCCTTCTATGGACCAAACACTATTAGTGCTTGGAAAAAACAAAACAGGCAAAACTCTCTGTTCTCATGGAGCTTTCATTCTATTTTCTGTTCTTGGTCCTTCTGTCTTTAGAAAATAAAGCAGAGCATAGGAAATAAAGAACAGACAAAATAAGCACAGCAGGAGAACAGAAACAGGGAATAGATGATTATGGGAAAAACAGGGCATAGAAACTGTTTCCCCTCCTCACTCTGAAATCCATTGAGGCCACCTAAGAGGCTGCTTCCAAGATACTGAAAGACCCATTTTCATTCTTAGTTGTGTTGAGAAAGACACGTGAGATTCTGAAGTCCTAATATTTATATCATATGAGCCTTAAACGACTCTCTCAATGAACTACTGTATCACAGAAAGTTTTCAGGTACCTGATCCAAAAATATAAAACACTGGCAAAATTAAATGGAAAATAATTATATAATTTAGGTTTAAAAGAAGTTCTTCATACTTACATAATTGGGATTAACTGAAGCATTTGAAACTGTTTAATGTTTAAGTCTTACCCAAAGGCTTATTTCAACATTTTGGCATTTTCACCAGGGCTAAGGTACTGATTATGGTTTTTATTTATCCCGAAATCAAATTTTAACAACAGACTTCTGATCTAAAAAATCAAATTAAAATTACTTGAATGAACACTGAAATTAAGTTCACCTAAAAAACAGACCTACAATATAGTAAATACTGTAATTCTCTAAATTAAATGTTCAATAGCTCATACATTAAGTCATACAGAAAGGGCTAGAGGAGATATTTGCATACCAGTAAGTTTTACATTCTAGTTGATTTCTCTTTTTTCGGAAATACAAAGTCAAATTATTCATCCATCAAATATTTACTGCAAATGTAGCACGTGCCAGACACCATACACCAGTCCCCATCCCTGTGGCCCCTATCTTCGCAGAACTTATGTGCTAGTGCAGGAAGCTGTCAATAACAGACTGCCTACCTATTAAAATATGCCAAATGTGTGCCAAGGAAAGTGGGTGGTCTCCTCACTAACCATACCAGTCGTTTTTATACTGGTCTGCACTCCAGACCTCCTCTGAGCTCCACATCCATGTAGCGTCCACCGGATACACCATCTCTGTCCAAATGCCCCAAGGGTACCTTCAACTCGTAATATCTAGAACTAAGCATATTCCTCTGTGACTTCTCTCCCTTTATTTCCCACCTCAATGCATCCCTACCATTCTCCCAAAACAGAAAAACGGGCACTGTTTTTCCTCCTCATTCTGACCTCCCACTTAATCATCCCACCTAACCTACGGTGTTTCCCTGAAAAATAAGACCTAGCCAGACCATCAGCTCTAATGCATTTTTGGGAGCAAAAATTAATATAAGACCAGGTCTTATTTTACTATAAGACCAGGTCTTATGTAACACAATATAACATAATATATAATACTGGGTCTTATATTAATTTTTCTCCAAAAGACACATTAAGAATTGATGGTCCGATTTGGTCTTATTTTCAGGAAAACAGGGCATCTTTCAAGTACTGCTGTCCTCTTCCCTCTACTTCCATTGCCCTAATTCAGAGCATTTACTTATTTAACAAACCCTTACATACTGTGTTTCCCTGAAAATAAGACCTAGATGGACAATCAGCTCTAATGCTTCTTTTGGAACAAAAATTAATATAAGTAAAATCTGATCAGGTCATAACATAACATAACATAGCAACATAACATAACATAACACTGGGTCTTCTATTAATTTTTGCTCCAAAAGACGCAGTAGAGCTGATTGTCCAGCTAGGTCTTATTTTTGGGGAAACATGGTAGGACTTACTCTGTGCCAGGCAATGATTTAAGCACCTTAAAAACATTAAGGTATTTAATTCAAAAAACAACCGTATGAAGTTTTTTAACCTCAATTCACAGATGAGAAAATTGAGAATGCCAACAAGACATTCTCTAATGAAAGTTTCGAAATGTAAGATGCTCTTAAATGCAAGCAAAAAATAACAACAAAAAACACTTCTTGCATTTTCCTACTCTAAAGTGTAATTAATGATTCTATGACACTGTTAGAGAGAAGCACTGCCTATTAGGCAGTCCAAATGTGATTTTAATATACGAGTACATATGCCAAGACAAAGTACCAGACTTTGCCAAGTACTCAGAAAAATCATTAAGTTTTTAAAATCCATTACCCATACCAAGAAGTTTACAACTTGGTTGGTTATAAATGTATCAGTAGTAGGAGATACAAATTTTTAAGTACTCCTAAACCCACACAGAGGTAAGCTATCATAATGACCTTTAGCTTTAGAAAGTTAAAGTACAAAGGCTGATACATATTTACTTTGGAGTCTAACCAAATAGCTCTAATTATTTATTTCTACTGCTGATGGCCTCAATCAACAATTCAGTTATATTTGCCTATCAAAATGCAAAAAGAAAGGAAATTGTGTCACTGTGTTCATTTATCTTTGAAGAGTACAGGATTTTATGCAAAATAAGGACTGCAGAGCTCTGCATAGTTGCCAACATATTCTATTTCGGGTTTCCTTGTCTATTTGAGTAAAAAAGAAATATAAATATTTCTGATTAATATTCAATATATAATCCATTGAATCCACAAGCAGAAACTGACTATCAACACACTTCATAAAATCTACCCAAATGTAAAAATATTTCATCTTGCAAAGCACCAAAATGCAAAATGATATATCTGACTAAAATATACAATGATATAACTGATAGCAGCAAAGCAGAGACAAACTATGAAATAGTTTTAAAGTATTTAAAATTATATTAAGGCCTTGTACTTTGAAAGCAAAAAAGCCACTGGAATGCTTTCCCATAACATCAGGAAAAAGTCAGATCTGCTGTATAGCCTTTTGCCACTTCTAGAAAAAGCAATTAGGCAACATAAATAAATAGCACTTAGATTGGACAGAAGTAAAATTATCTCTATTTGCAGATGAAATTATCTCATATACAGAAAATCCTAAGAAATCCACTTAAAAAGTACCAGAATTACTAAATGAGTTCAACAAGGTTTCAGGATACAAGATCAATATACAAAAGTCAACTGTATTTCTAAACTCCTGCAACGAACAATTCAAAAGTGAAATTAAGAAAACAATTCCATTTACAGTATTGAAAAGAACAAAATGTTTTGGAATTAACTTAAAAGTGTAAAACACATACTGTAAAACACTGTTTAAAGAAATTTTAAAAATCTAAGTAAAAAGATATTACATGTTCATGGGTCAGAAGACTTAAAATTGTTCGGAGGGCAACACTCCCCAGATTGTACAACAGATTCAACACAATTCCTATCAAAATCCCAGTTGTATTATTCTTTGCTGATTCTAAAATTCACATGGAAATTCAAAGGATACAGAATAAGCAAAATAATCTTGAAAAAAGTAAAAGAATAAAGTTGGAAGACTCACATTTCCCAATTCCAAAACTTACCACAAAGCTACAGTAATAAAGACAGTATAATACCGTATTTCCCTGAAAATAAGACCTAGCCGGACAATCAGCTCTAATGTGTCTTTTGGAGCAAAAATTAATGTAAGACCCGGTATTACATTATACAGGGTCTTATAGTAAAATAAGACCTGATTATTATATTATATTATATTATATTATATTATATATTATATTATGTTATATTATATTATATTATAAAGACCCGGTCTTATAGTAAAGTAAGACCTGGTCTGATATTAATTTTTGCTCCAAAAAACACATTAGAGCGAATTGTCTGGCCAGGTCTTATTTTCGGAGAAACATGGCATTAGCATTAGGACAGACAAATACATCAAGGGAATGGAATTGAGAAGCCAGAAAACACCCTCACACTTAATGGTCAACAGATTTTTGGCAAGAATGCCAAGATATTTTAGAAAAAAAAGAACAGTCTGCAAATGGTGCTGGGGCAACTGGATATGCAAAAGAATAAACTTGGACCCCTACTTCATACCATATACAAAAATTAATTCTAAATGAATCAAAATCTTGAATGTGAGAACTAAAACTATAAAACTCTTAGAAGAAAACACAGGCAAAATATTCATGACCTTGGATTAGTCGAAGGTTTCTTAGCTATGACAACAGACACTCTGAGGAAGTGATGATTGAGACCTGAATGAAAAATCCACATACAACGATCTGGAGGAAGAACATTCCAAAGAGAGGAAACAGCAAGAGCAAAAACTGAGACAACCATCTTAATACACTCAAAAGGCAGACATGAGATCAGAGGTAGGGAGGGGCCTTAGTGGCCCAGTATTATACCAGGATGTATATGGCAAAGCCACATTACATTAGCGCTCCAGCACTGCTCCAGGGGGAGCACATAGTACATGAAGATGTGAAAGGTGTCCCCTAGAATGGGGCAATGAAGCGGCTCAGATTACAGACAATGTATTTAGACTTACCTGACAGCTCTTCACAAAGGCTACCTCATAAATCTTATGTGTCTTTACTTAAACCTTACGTACATTTTCAATAAATAATTATACCAGCCAATGAATTATATATACTGATTTCTTAAAAATGGCATCTCCCTGGTTCTATTCACATTTTGACCAAATAATTAAATTCTCATAGCAATCCAAATTGTTTATATGGCTTCTTTTTTTACAGGTATACCTTGGAGATATTGCCGGTTCATTTCCAGACCACCATAATAAAGCGAGTATCACAATAAAGCCAAGTCATAATCTTTTTGTGAGTAGAGGGTCTGGCCTTCAATTTGTAAAAAAACACAACATCTGTGAAGCCCAATAAAGTGGAGCGCCATAAACAAGGTACGCCTGTATATTCTTTTTATTTTCAATTTCGTTTCATTTCCTTTAATAGACATTATATTCATATGGTTCAAAATTCATAAGGGTAAAATGTCTCCCTTACACCCTGCTTCTCAAACACATATTTCCCATCTTTGGAGAGAACAAATGTTATCACTTAGTTTCATGTGCATTATTCCAGAGAGATTTTATATATCTTCAAACAAGTATGCATATATTATTTTCTCTTTTACTACATAAAATGGTAGCATACTTCCCATATTGTCCCGCACCTTACTTTTTTCACTGAATTATCTTGGCAATTGTTTAATATCAGGGCATAAAGTTTCCCCATTTTTAATGGCTGCAAAGTATTCCAATTTGTGGATATAGTATTTTATTCTCTTAGTAACTTTTAATTGGAAAATATTTGGGGGAAAAATGCAGTTCCCAGGGTGAGTCGTTAACCTTGCGTGTATGGAAAGGTTTCAGAAAATACATAAATTCCCTAAAATGGCATATGAGCCCTTATACATTTCTGTGGGCAGCAAATTTGCATACAAGCACGTATCAAATAGAAGAGTGACCCAAACAAAAGTTAAGAACTACTGTACTATAACTTGTGCATAAATTTTCAATAAACATTTGTTAAACAGAATTTCAGTCTAACATTTTGCCAATTTTTGTACTAGAAAAAGACTAAATACCAATATAATCTAAAATTCTTGTCTACTTTAATGCACATTAACTGCTGTTTCCTATGAACAAGCAGCAAAACTGACCAATTTGGATCCTATTGCTTTTCTTAGAAGGGCTTTATTTTTTCTTCTGTACCATGAAAGGGGATACTAAAGAAAGAATCAAAATTTAAAGTAACTGAATGATGAGGTGAAAATGACCAATGAAAGTTGATTTTAGAAGCTGTTTTTCACCATAACTGACATCAGAGGCATTTATGTAAACTCTATGTAACATTCCATAAAGAGTCCTTCTTAAGAAAATTAGATAATTAACAGCATGTAGTTGTACAAGGCCTACGGCGTACCAGGCACCAAAATGGAAACTTTACTAAGTATACAAGTATACTTGTATACTATCTTGTTGAATCCTCAAGACAATCATTTTAAGGCAGCTTTATTTTCTCCCCTTTTACAGGTAAGAAAATGGAGACTTAAAGAGGTTAAACTATGTACTTGTCCAAAACCACAAAACTACTAATGGCAGATCAAGGCTAAGTGGTCCCCTCACTTTCACCTTCAAGGCTCCAAAATCTCATCAACTTTCCACCATACCTTAGTGCCTCAAGTTCCAAATGTAATTATGATCGTTTCACAGAGGTGGTATAACCTAGCGGAAGTTTTAATTCTAGTTCAACCACTGTATGATAACTTGTTTAAACTCTGAAAGCCACCTTTACCATCAGTAAAACTGGATTGCTGTGAGGTTTAAATGAGAAAAGATACGTAAGACAAACAGCTCATATATTGGCCTGAATTAGATACTTGGTACAAGCTATCTACTGTCATTCTTTTGTCCTTCTTTGAGAAGACACACAGGGAGCTGACAGGTTTCCCAATCTGGCATTAAAACTTTCCCCCCATTTTGCTGGCATTGTGAGAACTAAAATAAAGAACGATTGAAAAAAATTACGTCTAATTGGTAAGAAGGTCCTGGCTTAATGGAACTTAATTAATTGTCCTTTAAATTAAAATATTTCAAGCGTAGACCTGTGTCTATTGCCACACCAACACGAATGTGCTTTGACGACTGCTGAATTATTTCACTCTTCATTGAAACGCCTTATGAAGATGATGCACTGAGGTTTTTGCTTTGTTTTTAAGATTTTTAACATCAGGTGGTAAGCGATGACAGCTGTCAAACGTGTTGCATCTGTTTCTACTCTCTCGTTTTTGCCCCCCAGGAAAGCCGTGTTAACCCTTTGCCTTCTGTGAACTCGAAAACAAAACAAAACATCCTCCCCATGCCCTCGGTCTCAAAGCGGCGATGGGATGACCTCGTGCAGCTTGCACGACAAACGTGGAAGGCCTGACATCATTTTTCAGAAGTCAGGAAAAGTTGGCTGCGTTCTTCTCCCTTGCGACCTAAAGCTTGCACAGGACTCAAACTCTTTAGGCAGGACGTGAACCTTGGTTCGGGGCAGCGCTGAACAGGAAAACACCCTCACCACCGCGCCCCCAAATCACCTTCATGCCTCCCTTCCTCCCTTCCCCCAAGAGTGGAGAAAAGGGAAATTACAGCGCAGCATCCAAAGCTCTGCGCGCTGGCTGCCGCCGAGACCTGGAGCCCGCGGTCCCAGGAAAGCGGCGCGACCCACGCCCGGCGTGTGGTCCCTCCTGTGCCTCCGCTGCCCCCGGGAGCCACGCACCGCCGTCCTCCCCCACCCTCCGTACCGGGAGCGGCCCGTCCACACCCAGCCTGCACGCTCTCCCAGGTCCCAAGTCGCACAGCCTCCCCCCGGGACTCACCATCGCAGCCCAAAGAGGAAGACGCCGGCACGCAGGCCGGCCGGCTGGGGAATCCGTTACCGGAGCCCGGGATCCATTCGCGCCAACAACTTCTCCCTCGAAGTGTTAGGAGGTGGAGGCGGCGGCGCCTGGTGATGACGTCAGGAGGCGCGCAGCTTCCCCCCGGCCCCGGCCCGAGGCGGGAAGTGCGACGTGGGCGCCGGGGCGGCGCGGGATGCGGGCGCACCGCCCCCCTCGCGAGGAGGGACGGGCCCGGGGCCCGCGCTCCGCGCGGCGCCTTCGGCTCGTGGCGGGGGCGCTCTCGTGGGGTTTCCGGGATGGGTTTCCTCGCACAGGCGGGCTCCCCGGGTCGTTCCGGGTTTACGTCTGGAGGGTGCACTGCCCGCCGTCATTTTCAACTGTTTCCACTGCCACCCGCAAAAAGAAATACGGTTTAGGTGTACGCTTCACGTATTATATTTAAATATCTATTTTGAAGAGTTTCACCAGAGTATTTACCTTGACTTTTTTTTTTTAACGTTTGACCCACTTTCCCCCCCCCCACCTGCTGTTAGATGGAGACCCGTCGTATGGAAATCAGCCGTGGATTCGTTCATAATGTTAGGTTTTTGTCTTTTACGTATCTCGGTGTGGATGGCTTTGAGTTCAACCTCGTTAGAGTTTGTTGAGCTTCTTGGATGACTTTCCTCAAATTTGGGAGCTTTCGGGCCATGACCTTCAAATGTCCTGTGTGCTAAGCTCTCTGGCCCGGGAAGGGGGTAGCGCCTCCTCCGGGGATGGTGCTGTGAGGGGCTCTCGTGCTGCCCCGGCGGGCTGGCGCCTCTTTTATTCCACGAGTCGGAAGGGCAACTTCCTCTCCGCCAGGCTCGTTGGCTTAATGGGTGTCAGGATATGTTCACGTGTGGATTTATAGAAAGAGACGCGGTGTAGAAGTGAGGAGAGAGAGAGAAATGGTTTTGTTAACCGTGCAAAAGGAAACGGAGGAATTTCCTCTTCGTACGCAGCTCTATCAGTGTCAGTAGCTGACAGATAAAATATGACGCTCTACACGGACAAAGCCTGGCATCTGTGAATCTTTACAACTTCCCCTATGTGGGTACGTTCCATTGCATTAGTACCTAAGTAAATGGGGTTGGATTTAGATGATACTTTTCTGTTGGTTTGCTTTTCGGTTGGAAGGAGGATCTGAGCTATGCAGAAAAGCTTTATTTATTTATTTATTTATTTTATACATTTGTAGAAATCATAGACTTCCTAGGGAAGGATTTATAGTGTATCAGGTAATAGACATGATTACTGCTACTACTACTGATCACATACTGAAATTTCATTATGTAAAACTCTCTCTGCAGAGAAATATGCCATTCTTTAAAGTTACTTGATTCACAAGTCTTTTATGTGTAAGAATTGCATTCATTACTTACTGTTGTAAAATAGTGAAATTGAGTAATTTTTTTTCCCCTTTGGAATTTGTTTTTCTTTATTCAACTTTATTCTGCTTTTCTTTTTGCACCCATTTAGTATGAAACGGTGAAAGGAAGGAGAGAGGAAGAGGGAAAAAACGAGTAGTGAATGGGCAAAGAATACAAGTTGTGTATATTACAGATAATTTTTAAGTGTTTATCTTTCAAACAAAACTCTGTTTAGTTCTCTGACGATTTTTTTCACAGATCACAAACTTGTTTTAGTCATAGATTAATGCGTAATTCTTTTTACATTTTATGGAAGAATATAATTACCATTTTATTGTTTGTAAATCTTTAAGGTCAGTGTTTCCTATTTGTATATGATCTTTATTTCCCTGATTTTGCTTCAGTTTCAAATAATCCTTTCCCCAACAATACACATCTTTAAGATACCTACTTGATATATAAGAATATGTAATGATACCAATACTTATGGTACTTGTAAAAATTCATTGCCTTAAATATATTTATCTAATTTCCAAAAAATTAAAATTCCTCCTTAATTTTGTTACTTTAATTTCTTTTTTGGAAACAATACCATATAGATATTAATGTACTACCTCATACTTTATCTTAAAAGTGTTCTATTGTAAAACATAACATGCATTCAGAATTGTGCATAAAATATAAATCCATGGCTTAATAAGTTATTTTAAAGCAAAGACTTGTGTAACCAGCACCCAAGTAATAAAATACTGCTAGCTCCCCCAAAAGTCCCTGTGGGCCCCTTACCAATTACCATTCTCTCCAGAGATACTGTCTTGACTTTTTAAATAGATTTTTTGTTGTTGAAATATACTTCACACAGCATATTCACCATTTTAAAGTGTACACTTCAGTAGTTTTTAGTATATTTACTACACTGTGTAATCACTAATTCTAGAATTATCGCATGTTCCCCACCCAACCCCCCAATTCAGTACTTATTAGCAGCTAATCTCAATTGCTCCATTACCACACTATCTGGCAACCGCTACTTTACTTTCTGTCTGGATTTGCCTGTACTGGATATTTCCTATTAATGTTATCAAACAGTATGTGGTCTTCTGTGTTTGGCTTCTTTCATTTAGCATAATGTTTTCATGATTCAATCATGCTGTAGCATGTGTCAATACTTTATTCCTTTATATGACTGAATAAGTATTGCACTGTATTAATATACTCGTACCACATTTTATTTAGCCATTCATCAGTTGATGGAAACGGTTGTTTCCACTTTTGGGCTACTATGAATAATACTGCTATTAACAAATTTTTGTATAAGCATATGTTTTTAATTTTCTTAGGTATATTCATAGGTGTGGAATTGCTGGGATTGTTTTTTCAACCCCACAATGTTTAGTAAAGAGTCTTGGATATAGGGGTGATCGGTAAATAATGGTTCAATTAAATTAAAGTAGATGGCTCTCATGGGTTATGGCCAGGTGTCGGAGGACGTCATTGAGAGGATGTGACTACCTGTTGACCCAAGAGCTGGACTTGGGCAATCGGAGGCTCCTCCCCCTCCTTTATCCTTGGAATACATGTCTGCTTACTATTCTCACACTTCACACTTAACAGTCACTTCAAGGATGCAGCATTGAGAGAGCAATGTGTTGTTGAGACCATCTGGATGGTATACATGACTGAACCCCATTAAGTCCTCTGTATAAATTTTTAAGATTCTGGTGGGAGGGTGCAGAGATCTACTCATCTTGCAGCTGCCCAAGACAAGCCTCATATGTAAGTAATCTTGCTTATTAAACCTGTCACCTACCAATCTGGCATGATTTGCCTCTTTCTTTGGTACCTCCCTGACCCATGTATCAGATTTCACCTGGGGGAACTCTCCAGGTTGCAAACCAAGAGTTTACAAACCAACACCATATCTACTCATAAAAATACACTTGGAGAGAAAGAGAACAATTGAAAAATTCTTATGTTCTGCTAAAAAGATGCAGGTAAGGAAAGGTTGCAAAACCGAAGGCACAGAAAAGGGAGGTTATACAACAACCAGTGCAATGAAGATTTCAGAGCCCAGAGTTTGGACACTGTCTTAGTGTTATAGTCATTTTGAGCAACAGAATTATTGCCTTATGTGGAAACTTCTGGGTACTGACGTGGTCCTGGCAGGATGAGGGTAAAATCCCAGGACTGCCTTCTTTAAGGCCATTGTACCTGACGATTCTCGTTCCTCTCAGACTGCTGATCATTATGCTCACTGGGCACATCTCTGTGAAGAACAGAAGGGGAACAACAGACTGAATGTTCCATGTCTCAGATTAATCTTTTTTTTTGGTCTTTTCATATATTTTTTCATGTTTAGTATGACTTTCAAATAGAACTGATTTATTTCCTATTAGTTTTAATTTTACCATCAATATACCCAGCTCTTCTCAGACCATGAATTGAGGCAATAATAGCTGAAGCAATGGAAGCAAAACTGATGTATGTATGCAATTTATCATCTCAATTTCCTAATTATGAAGTTGGTGTTAATTTCCTTTTAGAGCAGAATTTCTCAACTTCTGGTCCATAAATATGAGTGACAGAGTTCAAGAAACTCACGTACTGTATGAATAAATCTATATGCATATTTTGGAAGAAAACGTTTATTACTATTATCAGATTCTCAAACGTATCTGTGAACATAAAAGACCGTGTCTCTAAAGTATTGTAGGAGGAATCACATTTCTTCATCAATTCAATAAGTATGTATTGAGAACATGATATCAGACAGGCACTGTTTTGAGTTTGGCATACAGCTGTGAACCAGACAGATTCTTCTTTCATTGCATTTACATATGAAAGAGTAACATTTCACAAGAAATGTCATGGAAATCAGCTAGAGAATGCAAAATGCTCAGATTTTAATCTCAGATTATATATATATATATATATATATACACACACACATACACATACATACATATATACACATACATACATATATATATATGTTGCCCAAGAGTATACAGTGGAAAAGTCAGTCTCTGTCCTGTGTTTTAATTTATGTAGAGTCAAATATTTGGACAGTTGACCTAATTTTTCACTTTCCACTGGATTCTTTAAACATTGTAGACATAACTGTGGTGTCTTGAATGATACAGCTTCCTCATTCTAAATGGTCTTGCATCTTTGAGACTGAAATAATGCATGTTGGTATAAGGCAGTTCTGGTGTGACTGAAATCTGAGCCTTTGCAGATGCTTCTTCCCAGCTGTGAGCATCTTTGTCCTTCAAGCTCTCCGATCTGGCTGGAGTCCTGCTCGTCCAGTTGGCGTTAACTACCACTGGGTGGCAGTATAGCATCGGACAAATAATCTTTCCAGAGATTTAAGGAGTAATTTCCCTGACTTTTTGGCCATCAATTTGCTTAGCTAAAATAGGTAAAGAGTGTGGATTTCCTGCAGTTTTGGAGTGCAATATTTTATGACTTATTTAGCTGTATTCACTGAACTCTTTTACAGTCTTAAGACATTTTTAAAAATTAAGAATGTCAATTTTGTTTTAATAATTTTATGACACCCTTCAAGATAAGCAGAGAAATCCTGGAGTGTTGTAAACCAATACCAGAAATTACTGGTGTGGGTGGATTATATGCTGCTGACGTGTGATTTATATAATCTTAATAGGTAATAACATGATTTAAACTCTTCTTATACTGGGGAACCATTCGGTGTTTTCCTGTTGCTTTGAAATAAATTGCAGAAATTGTATATTGAAATATTTCTCAAGTTTAACCAGTGTTTTATACTGATAACGACATCCAAGAAAATTAATGTTGTTTTCAATACCATATCAGAAAGTTTTCAATTTATCTGAATGTCTATTATCTATCTTCTATCGTCTAGCTTTCTTTTTTAAAAAAATATATTTTTATTTAAAATATAGCTAACATACAATATTATATTAGTTTCAGGTGTACACCATAGTTATTCAACATTTATATATCTAAAGAAGTGATCCCCATGATAAGTTCAGCAACCATATATGACAGTGTACTATGCTGTCACTATATTATTGAGTATATTTCCCATGCTGTACATTACATCCCCATGACTTATTTGTTTTATAACTGGAAATTTGGATCTCTTATTCCCCTTCACCTCCCCCCTTTTTTAAATTTTTCAATTACAGTTGACATTCAATATTATTTTATATTAATTTCGGGTGTACAGCTCAGTGATTAGACATGTATATACTTTAAGAAGTGATCCCCCTGACTAGTCTAGTACCCACCTGGCATAGTTGTTGCGACATCATTGACTATATTCCCTATGCTTTAGCTTACACCTACATGACTGTTTTGTAACTACCAATTTGTACTTCTTAACCCCTTCACCTTTTTCACTCTGCCCTCCAACCCCCTCCCATCCGTCACCTCAACATATCCAGTACCCATCTGACACCATACATAGTTATTGCAATATTATTGGCAATATTCTTTATGCTATATCTTATACCCTCATAATTACTTTGTGACAACCAATTTATACTTCTTAATCCCTTCCCCTTTTCTCACCCAGGCCCCTAAACCCCCTCTCATCTGGCAACCATCAAAATGTTCTCTGTATCTATTAGTTTGTTTCTGTTTTGTTTGTTAATTTTGTTCTTAGATTTCACATATAAGCAAAATCACATTGCATATGTCTTTCTTTGTCTAATATATGCCACTCAGCACAACACCCTCCATGTCCATCCATGCCACTGCAGATGGCAAGAAGCCATTACCTTTCAGGGTCGAGCAATATTCCACTGTATAAATGTACCACCTCTTTTTTATCCATTCATCCATTGACAGACACCCAGGCTGCCTCCACATCTTGGTCATTGTAAACAGTGCTGCAATGAACATATACACACAGAAGTCTCCTCGAAGTACCATTTTGGATTTCTTTGAATAAATACACTGAAGTGGGATTACTGGGTCCTTTATTGTCTCTTCTTATAGCCTTTGTTTTAAAGTCTATTTTGTCTGGTATAAGTATTGCTACTCCAGATTTTTTTGTTTTGTTTCGTTTTGTTTTGTTTCCATTTTTATGAAATATCTTTTGTTATCCCTTCCTGGACTTGTATGTCTATTTCTTTCACCAGGTTAGGAAAGTTTTCAGTCATTATTTCTTCAAATAGGTTCTCAATCTCTTGCTTTCTCTGTTCTCTTTCTAGTACCCCAATGATGTGAGTGTTGTTATGCTTGATGTTGTCCCAGAGGGTTCTTAAACGCTCCTCATTTTTTTGGATTCTTTTTTTCTTTTTGCCATTCTGATTGGATGTTTTCTGCTACCTTGTCTTCCAAATCGCTGATTCAATCCTCTAGTCTAGTCTGCTGGTGATTCCTTCTAGTGCATTCTTCATCACAGTTACTTTATTCTTCACTTCTGACTTTTTTTTTATAGTTTCTGTGTCCGTTTTTATTCTTGCTATCTCTTTGTTGAAGTACTCACTAAGTTCCTTGAGCATCCTTATAACCATTGTTTTGAACTCTCCGGTAGATTGCTTACCTCCATTTCATTTCGTTGTTTTTCTGGATTTCTTTCTTGTTCTTTCATTTAGGATACATTTCTTTGTTTCCTCATTTTGGCTGCCTCTCTGTGTTTGTTTCTATGTATTAGGTAGATCTGTAATGTCTCCCAGTCTTGGCCAGGTGGTCTTATGTAGTAGGTGTCCTGTGGGGCCCTGTGGGACAGTCTCCCTGGTCACCTGTTCCAGGGGCTCCAGGAATGTCCCTTCAGTGGATTGTGTGTGCCCTCCGGTTATAATTGAGACTTGGTTGCTATTGGCACATCAGTGGGTGGGATTGACACTTAAGCTGACTGGTTGTCAGATTTGGCCATGTCCAAATCTTATGGACTGCTGTGCATGGGGCTTACCCCACTGAGCAGAATTCACCCCAGTGGGCTCTGGTGTCTGTCGAGACTACCCTTTGTGTATGCCTCTTGTGGGACTAATTGGATGGTGTTCTGCTGTGGTCTGGAACCAACCTCCAAGTATGTTGCTTCTGGGGCCTCTTGGAAGGGGCTCTGGTGCAGGCCCAGGTCACCCACTGCCTGTGACCAGGCAGGAAATAGCTGGTAGGAGCTACAACGCGATCCATGGATGTTAGCTGCCTATGCTAAACCTGGAGGTGCATGGGAGAGGCTGAGGATGTCTGCCACAAGTACCAGACCTGGGGTAGCTCCGCAAAAAGCCAGGACACCCTGAAGCCTGCTGCCACCTGCTGACTCCCTTAAGATACAGCAGCTGATAGAGCCTGGTGTGGTAAGCAAGTTGGGTGAGGCAGGGTCTCAGGGAGTCACTATAGTGGGATGAGTTGTGGCCACCAGTTTAATGTAAATTCTGGTTTGGTGTCAGTGCTCACTGTAGAGCTACTCAGCAAAAGTCTTAGAAATGCCCACTGGGGGCCTGCCAGATTGTGATTCTGATAGTTTTCCAAGAAAGAATGCAGTTTAGGTGGGGCT
The DNA here is from genome assembly GCF_964194185.1 of Rhinolophus hipposideros. Lineage (NCBI taxonomy): Eukaryota > Metazoa > Chordata > Mammalia > Chiroptera > Rhinolophidae > Rhinolophus > Rhinolophus hipposideros. The sequence continues at coordinate 83,802,773 of NC_138047.1, read as the reverse complement.
GGCTGCTTGAGGAGAAAGTGCCTCCAGCGTTGGGGGAGTTGAGTTGGGCGGAATCCCAACAGCAGGATGTTGCTGTGGAGCTCACCAGGCCAATCAGATTCAGATTTGGCCGTGGTAGGGGTAGGCTCAACACAGGAAAGATGGTGCCCACCTGCCAGCTGCCGGCTACTCAGGAGGGGTACCTCACACAGGGAAAATACCAACACTTCTCCCCCTGAAGCCACACACCTCAGTCTTCTCTCTTCCCCCCATATGTCTCCGATGCCTCTCGAGTCACCGTTTTTCTACTGGAGCCCAAGGTGAGTGTCTGCGAGCAAGTGAGTCTGTTCACTGGACACTTAAGAGGATGTCTGGGTTTGCTGCAGCCTTCCATCCCACCTGGATGGTCAGGATCCCCACTGTTTTTCACAGCCAGATGTTTTGAGGTCTCCTCTTCCTGGCACCAGTATTCCAGACTGGGGAGCCTGGTGTGGGGCCTGGGGTTCCTTGGACCTTTGGCGGGGAACCTACATGGCTGAGATATCCTCAACAGCCACTCGGAGGTTTGGGGCCTGTCCTGCATTTCTGCCAGTCTTGTTGTGGTTTCTTCTTTATATTTTTAGTCATAGGACTTCTGTTTGGCTAGAATTCAGATGGTTTACCACGTTGATATTTCTATAATTTAGTTGTAATTTTAATGTGTTCGTGGAAGGATGCAAGCACTGTGTTTACTCCACTATCTTGGATCTCTCCCTCATCTAGCTCTTTCTATCCATAATCTACCTAACATCCAATACTCTGTAATCACTGTCTACCAATGAAAAAATTTTTTCATGAAAAGTATCTCTAAAATCACCTAAATTACACTAAATTACAAATTCTTTAATTACCAATATGGGACCTAGAATCAAGCTTTTAACCAAAGGCTGACATAAGACTAACAGGACCTATAAGTGGTGAGTAATAATTATCATTTTATTTATACCATTGTTAACGTAAGGTATGACCCACATAAATATAACATTTCCCTCTCAGTATTCCTTTCCTCTGTAGCTTTATTGTTCCTTCATTTGCAAGAATGGTGTCTCAAATCAGATGTACACTTAAGGGCTGACCAGCCAGTTATTATATATTTTTATATTCACCTGATTGAATTGAACTGGAAATTCTATGGTTTTGGATTAGAAATGATGGTTACCATTTTCTAAAGACCCTTTTAAGTTCTGTTTCTAGTCTTTATTTGTTCTCCTTTGATGAATTAGTGGTGAATTTTCAATAAAACAGTTCAAATAAAGCATTTGAACATTTTAATATACTGTTTATTACTTTGAGACTTGAAGACTTTTACAAAATACCAAAATTAATTTCATGAAACAGATTAGACAAATACATGACTTCTTTGCTGTTGTTGGTTTTGTCTAGTTGCTTTCTTTATAAGAAATGAAAAGAAACAGCTTTTTAACGTAAAAAATTGCCATGACACCTTCACAATGAATGAGAATAAATTGTCATTTGAAAGGAATGTTTAGAAAACTTAAAAGTTACATCCTATGACTATAATATTAATTCTGTGGATTGTATGGTAAAATAAAAACACATCTGCCCAACTGCCTAATTCTTTTTTGACCTATTCATTCACTAGATGCCACATGTAACATTTGTTGAAAAGACAGTAGGATATATGTGCATAACATGAGTTTTTTTATTGGACAAACCTGACATTAAACCCTAATTCCAGCTCTTATTTAATCTAATGATAGACAAGAAAGATCTGGAAAATCTGTAATATCAGCCCAAGATATTTATACTTAACAAGATATAACCATCACCAATGGATTCTTGAGACAAGAAGTGATATAATTGGAATATGTTTCTGTTTGTTACTCCTCCAAGGTTCAAAGTGGAAGCATTTGATTGGCTGGGTATAGGTCATATGCCCATGTCTTGGCTGCCATTGTGCAGAGAAACAGGTAATTTCTTCCTTTTTACTTCTGTAATAAAAGGTGAGAATTCTGCATTCTGACAACGATACATATCTTGGAGAACTCCCTCTAAGGTGAAGGAGGTCTGGATGGTGGACATTAAAATGGTGAATTTATTTCCACTTTCTTTTATTCAGGTTTTGTGACTGATTCATTTTGCATTGGTCACATTGTTCAGCATACAGTAGTCATTCATGTGTACTCATTCATTCATTAATAACTGAGTGCCCGCTCCATACCAAGCACAGTCCAATGCTCTCAGGGAGCTTAATTCTATTTGAGGAAGTAGATGATAAGCAGAGTAACATAAAAAGTAAACATAGCTTTCCCAGGACAACATGGTGCCAACCACGTCACTCTTGACAGTCCCAGTATCAGAAGGACTGTACTTATTGAGTGGACCGCCACATTTCACAGAAATCACAGTATTTCCAAGGGAATGTGGGGTAAATTGCGAAGTCTATAACGTTAGTAAGGATGGGACCTTGTTTGCCTGGGGCAACAGAGAAAAAATAAATATTATCAATGTCACTCACACAGGACTACTGCACTCCTTCGACCAACCCCCCTCTCCCCCACCAAAAGGCAGTTTGCCTTGAGTTCTTGCCAGGAAACACTATCCTGGCAACGTGGATGCCTTACATTACTTCTAAAGATGGCACAGCTGGGATTCCTACCCTACAACTTTATGATGTGAAAACTGGGACATGTTTGAAGTCTTTCATTCAGAAAAAAGTGCAAAATTGGTGTCCATCCTGGTCAGAAGATGAAATTATTTGTGCCTGAAATGTTGACAATGAAGTTCACTTCTTTGAAAACAACAATTTCAATGCAATTGGAAATAAATTGCATTTGCAAAAAATTTATGATTTTGTGTTATCACCTGGACCCCAACCATACAAGATGACTGTCTATATTCCAAGAAGTAAAGGTACACCTTCATTTGTTAGATTATGCCTGTACCCCAACATTGATGGACCTCATGCAGCTTTAGCCAATAAAAGTTTCTTTAAGGAAGATAAGGTTAGAATGCTATGGAATAAAAAAGCTCCTGCTGTGTTGGTAATAGCTAGTACAGATGTTGACAAAACAGAAGCTTCCTACAACGAGGAGCTTTGTACTGTTTGTTGCAGTACATTGCAACAAACGGAGAAAGTGCTGTAGTGTAATAACCAAAAAATGGCCCCATTTTATGATGTAGTTTGGAATTGTAGTTCTACTGAGTCCTGTGCTGTTTATGATTTTATGCCTGCCAAAGCGACAATTTTCACCTTGAAATGTAATCCTGTGTTTGACTTTGGAACTGGTCCTCATAATGCAGCCTACTATAGCCCTCATGGATATATATTAGTACTAGCAGAATTTGGAACTCTGAGGGGACAAATGGAAGAGTGGGACTTTAAAAACTACAAACTTATTTCTAAACCAGTGGCCTCTGATTCTACATATTTGTTTGGTGTCCAGATGGTGAGCATATTTTGACAGTCACATGTGCTCCCAGGTTACATGTGAATAATTGGCACAAGATTTGGCATTATACTGGTCCTGTCTTGCACAAATATGATGTGCCATCGAATGCGGAATACGGCAGGTTTTTTGGCAGCCATTTTTAGACGGAATATTTGCAACAAAAACAATTACCAAGCAGCTCCGAGTGACTTGCCTGGTTGAGAACCTAAAGCTACACCACCTTATAGATCCTCAGCTTTAAGAAATAAACCAAGCACCGATTTCAAACTGCATGAGGAGGAAACACCTCAGAATATGAAACCACAACTAGGAAATGATAAGCTGCTATCAAAAACAGCGCTTAAAAATCATAGGAGGCATGAGGCTAAGAAAGTTGCAAAACTGGAAGCAAGAAGTAACAAGAGCCCACCAGATTTGGCACCTACTCCTGCCCCATAGAGCTCAGCTAAATACTATGTCTCAATCAACCTCCAGAGACCCTGAGAGAGACAAAAAATCAAGAACTTAAGAAGAAACTAAATGTAATTGAACAACTGAAAAAACAAGCAGCAGCTAGAAAAAAAATATCAGAGAAGATTGAAAAAGGGAAAGCCCTTCTCCAGGAGCTGGAAGATTTGGAATTGGGTATTTAAAGATTCATAGAAAGCAAGCTGGTTACCAGAAATCATTGCAAACACATCTTCTTTTAAGTTCATTGGCATATATGGAATATCCATGTTGCACATTTAATGGGCATCTAGAATTTTACCCACTTATCCAACGTTTCTATACATGTATGAAAGTATTTAATAATGCCTAATAAATTGATTTTTGCATCCTGAATCCTCTATCATGTCAACATATGATATAAAAAAGAGACACAAGAATTTTCTAAGTGTGATCAATTGAGAGACAGATGTCGTTGTTTTTTTAGTAAGGAATGGTATTTTACCATGTAAATAAATAAAAACAATTTGAATTTTAAAATAAATATAATTTTAGAGAGACATAACTTACTAAGACAATGAAACAGGTAGAGATAGAGAGGGATTTGAAGATAGTCAGAGAATGCCTTTCTGATATATAACTCCAACTAAAAAAGAATTTAAACAATATTTATGGAACCAATACATGGGCTGAACAATTGACTGTAGAGGGGAGAAAACAGGCAGGTAATTGCAATAATCTAAATGAGGCATCCTGGACTTTGAGCTTCCTGAGTATTGTGTGCTGTTGTTTCTTGGCCCCTGGAGGTCTGGTGTCTGCCTTTATGAGTTCTGTGGACTAATCCCATGCACTTCTTTGCATCTGGCTTCCAACTGGGCTCGGCCAATTGGAGACAAAAGCAGGAGATTGGAGAGTAGGTGGAAAAAGATGCTGGGGTATTTATTCCTTACTGCAAATCCCCCACACCTCTGAGACATGGTGTTCCCAGTTGCTGCCTTCCTTCTGCCTGAAGCCATGTTTTCTATCAGGTAGCCCCTTTCTCTGAGGTACAGCTCTCTCTGTGTTTCAGTAACACAACTTCCTCATATTGCTCCTTCCAGGCCTCCACGTGGTGATGGCTTCCAGCTGTTGTAAGTCCCTGGGAGCTTCATTATCTCTCACAATTCTGTATATAATCCCTTTGTTTAATGCTCTTCAGTCAATCCTTTAAATGTACATGTAACTTTGGGGGGAATTTGGACTGATACAGATAGTATGAATGGAAAAGAAGGAATGAATGTGAGAGACACCATGGTGATAACTACACCATATTTGGGTTTGGCATTTGGCTAGGTACTGTGAGGGAGATGGAGAAAAGTGACAAAACAAAAGGTAAAGTGTGATATGACTCCAGAAAAATGTTTGAACCTTTAACTTGGAACTCATTGTAAACCATGAGAAGTGTACCTTCAATAGTCAGGAGAATGCAAGCTAAATTGCTTCTCTTCCAAACTTCCCTCTGCTGCTCCAACAGATTCTCACCTTTTGACCATCTATAATTTAGAGTTAGGCAGAGATGGGAATGTTAAAAATGAAACTCATATAGATTTTACATTTATTCTATTACAATAGTTGGATTTACATCTTTGGTAGGGCACTGTCCAATGTTCTTTTTATGTTACTTTTCTTGTTAAGCTAGAAAGAGAGCAACTTGAGTACAAGGGCATTTTAAGGATCTCATGCTTTGGTGTTACCCATTGTATTCAGGCAATGCTCAGCAAATAGATCTAAACAGTCCTTGTCTGAGTGTAGTAGACACGAGTTACTGTGTCTTGAACCTACCTCTTTGTGGTGCTATAAGCTGTAACATTATAGTAGCCATTGTAATTATTTGTAATAATGTCTATTTCCCAACTAGGTTATGAAGTCATTAAGGACAAGAATACGAATATGCAGTGACTCAAAATCACAGTGTCTGCCATATTTATTTGCATTTGAGTGTTCTTTCCCATGTCCTGCTATCTCTGTCTTCCTGAGCCAATGCTCTTGGCAGGGTTGTTCTCCAGCCATGGATGTCGGGACAATGGACTCTGGGCTTCTGTTTCCTGCCTGGGTTCATTCGTTATCAACATATCCCAGGGATTTGATAGTGTTCATTGAACAAAGAAATAAAGATGGAAAAGCTGGGCCAGCCCGGTGGCTCAGGCAGTTGGAGCTCCGTGCTCCTAACTCTGAAGGCTGCCGGTTTGATTCCCACATGGGCCAGTGGGCTCTCAACCACAAGGTTGCCAGTTCAACTCCTCAAATCCTGCAAGGGATGGTGGGCTCGGCCCCCTGCAACTAAGATTGAACATGGCACCTTGAGCTTGGAAAAAAAACATCCTGGAAATACACATTGTACCCCAATAAAGTCCTGTTCCCCTTCCCCAATAAAAAATCTTTAAAAAAAAAGAAAAAAAGATGGAAAAGCTACACTGCAATTATTTCCTCTTCCCTATGGCTATAAATGTTACTGAATAGCCATGAAACTGAAGGTGAGCCCAGAGAGAAGGATATGTTTTTCTCTCCATTGACTATTAATTTGGTAATTATGGAATTTTTGAAAAGTTTGCTCAGTGATACAGAATTTCAATATGGTCATGTATAATTGATGCTATACTTTAATCTGAAAGAGGCCATTTAGGAGTTAGGTACGGGATGCTTTCCATTTAAGAGCTGTCCTCCATAAAGATTCAAAGGATTAAGATTTAAAGATTTAAAACTTCTAGCTAAGTTACACATGACTCATACTCTGAAATGTTTCCCATTAGGAAAAATGTTGATCTTATGGGACTAGGACTTCTTTTCTGGGTTGCTTTTTATGCTTTCAAAAGCCACTAGGACTCCATTTTATTTTTTCATGTGTAACTTTGTGCTAACAAACTTAAAAATGTATCTGCACTTTTCCAAATCACTAATAATCGCTAAAGGGACACTTTCAAACCAAGAAAAAGGAGAAATAATTACTTTTCAGTTCTTGCTGGTCCCAAATAGTAAAAAAAGAATTAGGGATGAGTATAGGAAAAGCTTAAGCCAAAGAACACAACCTCAGCAAAACCAAAAGAAAAACAGAAAGAAAAGCTGATACCTTCATTTAGAAGGAACTGTATGTAGCCAGTACCCTCCACTGCTCTCTAAGGCTCTCCAAGCTTTTGGGAGACTTCTTGAAGCCAGACCTTAAGAAAATTTAGTTGAATTAGGCGATGTTAACGGCCTGTGGGCACCGAGCTTTGTGACTTAGATTAATAGAATGGTAATTGACTTGTCCATTTAGTGTGGTCATTAGGTTCCTAATTGATTTTGCCAAATTTGTCTACTTTTAACTGAAGGTTTGTCATCCCAGTCTACAAAACCCACGAAGCTATAAGTGGAGTTCTTAACTACGTAGACAAAAAGAGTTTCTATGGAAAATAACCTCAGCAGAGTACTCTAATCATAAATTCCTAACTGGGTAGGTTTTGGTGGTAGTCACGCCCCAGGCATACCACTTCTTTAGTAAAAGGCTTATCTTTGCCTCAAGCAAGCTGTGCCCATTGTTTCTGTGCATCTAGGTTAAGACACCTTTGAAATGCCTCTTTTCAGACCCCTCCTTCTTAAATGTGACCACCTTCAAGAGAGCCCAGAATCTTGTTAACCATCTTGCTTTTTCCCATGTAATGTAATCTTCCTTGTGTTCCCTCCTTAATTTCAAATGCATAAAAGAAACTGCAAAACTGTCTTCTTCGAAGCATTTTGAGATCTTGCTTCCTGGCAATTGTCATCAGTTTGGCTCAAATAAACTTTTATGAAAATTCTCTACAGGTTTGGATGTTTCTTACATCAACAAATATGTGAAAAATTGTTATTTTCTCCCTCCATTTCTTAAAAATAACTTTCATTGAGATTAATGTAACTTTGCACTAGGGAAAGCTTTGCTGTCTTTTGGAAATGCGTTTTTCCCAATGTTTCTATATTTAATCCTTTCATAGCATGCAGTTTATCTTTAACTTTACTTGTAAGAAGTCACTTATATTTTTCTTAAGATACTGAGACTTACCAGATCATCAAGATTCACAGAAAGCTGTCAGCTTTTAAAATCCTGGCTTTGATTTTGGGAACTCTTTTTTCCTCATTTCTCATTTAACAGGCCAATGAGGCAGATAACTTACAATAACTATGGTGGGAAATTTTTATTTATTTATTTTTAATTATTTGAAATTATCCCCCCACCCCAGTAATCCTTTAAAAATCGTAATTATCTTAGCGCCATCTTGTGGACATATTATATACCTGTAGAGATCAAACCTATTAAATGTGATAAACAATATATTTGGAAGGGGCGTGTGAATTTTGTTATGATAAAGACTTTGAAGTCCTTTCAATAAAATGATAAAATTCATTCTTGTATTCTACTACATTACTCGAAAAATTCTAAATATTCCATAGTTATTTTTAGGAGGCAATCCAAAGGTTAACTCGATAAATCTGAGATTATTGTAATAAATAATTCAAACCAAGACCAGCCAGTAGAAACAGATGGTGCTTCTGGAAGAACTTAAAAATTTTCCACTCTTAAATGAACATAAACCTTCTGCTTGGAGCTGTGCAACTACATGGACTTATGAGCATGCCTGTAAATCTATGTGGTTACTTTTTTTGTCATCTCAAGTCACATTCTTTTAATTTGATGCTTCTCAAGGTATGGAAAGCAGAGGCTAACGCAAAACACAGCGAACATGTTCTGGTTATTGTCAGTTTGTAGTGCTATCTTTCCTCTTCCTGTGTTTGCTTCCTGCTTCTCTGTTTTGCATGTGAGACTGTATATTCCAGTAAAAGGACAAAAGACATTTTAGCAAGCTTCTATTATACCTAAGCCTGGGTTTAACTTCCAAATAACTGAATAGGCATATAATCCTATGGATTTTTTTAAGGTAGTGAGTTGACTCTAGGTGGGTTATAACTTTTATTTCTGAGTCTTTTCAAATGATTAGCAACACTTCTGTGGACAATTGTATTTGAAATGTAACTAACTGGCTTAGATAAATAAGCTGAAGCAAAGAGAAAATACATCTGAAGAAAAAGAAAATGAAAGTAAAAAAAAATGAAGGGAAAACATGTGGTACTCTGTTTATAGCTGTTTATTCATGCTGATAGTTTCATTTTTTTTCTTTTTTTACTGGATTCTGACACAAAAAGCACAACAAACTGTTGGTAAAGCTGTAAACTTAAGATGTAGTTATTGAAAATGAACTTGTCATGAGCTTTTTTTTTATGGTGGATAAGTCATCGGCTCATAAAAATTTGTATTAGAGAACCATATGAAGTAATATAAGATGTATAAATATATGTATACCTAATTTATTGGCTTCAATTTTATTGCTTTCAATTTTGTTTTTTAAGATTTTTATGAGGGAAGGGGAGCAGGACTTTACTGGGGAACAGTGTGTACCTCCAGGACTTTTTTCCAAGTCAAGTTGTTGTCCTTTCAATCTTAGTTGTGGAGGGTGCCGTTCAGCTTCAAGTTGTTGTCCTTTCAGTCTTAGTTGTGGAGGGCGCAGCTCAGCTCCAGGTCCAGTTGCCGTTGCTAGTTGCAGGGGCGCAGCCCACCATCCCTTGCGGGAGTTGATGCAGCAACCTTGTGGTTGAGAGGACATGCTCCAACCAACTGAGCCATCAGGGAGCTCAGCGGCAGCTCAGCTCAAGGTGCTGTGTTCAATTTTAGTTGCAGGGAGCGCTGCCCACCATCTCTTGCAGGACTCCAGGAATTGAACTGGCAACCTTGTGATTGAGAGCCCGCTGGCCCATGTGGGAATCGAACTGGCAGCCTTAGGAGTTAGGAGCATGGAGTTCTAACCGCCTCAGTCACCAGGCCGGCCCTATTGGTTTCAATTTTTATTCTTAAATTATTTTAACTGGCCATCGTTTATTCGTAATCGAACAAGTCATTTCTTAAGGAAATGGAATTACTTACACAAATGCATTGTCTGAATATCTGTTTCCTAGCAATATGCTGACATTAAAAATTGTGGTAGGGTTCACCAGTTGCTGTCCAGGATACAGGGAAACTGGAGCACTCATACACTGCTGGTGGGAATATAAAACGGTACAGCCACTTTGGAAAACAGTTTGGCGGTTTCCTAAAAAAACAAAACATCCAGCTACAGTACGACCCAGTGATTGCACCTCTGGCATTTATCACAGAGAAATAAAAATACATTCACACAAAAACCTGTGCATGATGTTTGTAGTAGCTTTATGTATATTAGCCCCAAACGAGCACCAAACCAGATGTCCTTGAACAAGTGACTGGTTAAACAAACTGCAGTACATCCACACAATACTACTGAACAATAAGGATAATGAACTATTGATACAGGCAACGACCTAGATGAATCTTCAGAGAATTATGCTGAGTGGAAAAAAACCCCAATTTTCAAAGGTTATATACTGTATGATTCCAATTATATACTTTGGTGAAAGATAAAATTATAGAAATGAATATATTAATAGTTGTCGGTGGGTTAGAATGAAAGAAGGACAGAGGAGAGGTGGGTGTGGCCATAAAAGGGCAATTTGTGATGAAAATGGCCTGTATCTTGTCTATATCGATGTCACTATTCTGGTTGTGGTATTGTACTATGGCTTTGCAAAATGTTTCCATTGGTGAAAAGTGTCCAAGTGGCATGTGATATCTCCCTATATTATTAATATTTTTTAACTGTGATCTACAAATATCTCAAAGCAAAAGATTAATCAAAAATATATGATAGGATTTACAAAAGATAACTCAGTGCTGAATTGATGATTGCATATGAAACCTTACTATTTAAATTAAGTCTATTAATATGAAAAAATTTCATTATACCATATAGCATCCTATTTGTGAAAGAGATACAATTTAATACCCTGTTTGCCTTAAAAAATAGTTTTTACTATATCACTGTAATATTTATGTTGTGAAAATTGTTGTATTACTATTCATAAAGAGATAAAAGAAAATAAACCTTTTCTAATGTAAATCACTTAATTCACTAAGAAAATATTTATTGGTAAAGTGATTTTTTTTTCTTGTGTGTATGTCATCACCACAACTTGATAATATTGTTTTAAACTTTTCTGTAAATTCACATGAAACAGAACTGTTCTCTAATTAACTTGTAGTCAAAATTAGTAGAACAAACTTTTAAAATATTGATGGCTATCTATTATTCTGCTTGTATCAGTGGTATCACCATGCAGAAAGCCCACACTGATCTTTTTTGATCAAAGTTATAGGAAGATGATTTTCTACATCAGCAGTTATATGTTGAGAGAGCCAAAGAGTTCAAACAAGCAGTTGTGCCTACGCCAAATGTAAGCTGAGAACTGAAAAGTGAAATATTCAACTAACTCCAAGTTAGTTGGCCATGCCATTCTGTATATCTAGGGAAACCGATTTTATTTTACTGAGTAGTAGATTGAATATTTAAGTTGTTACGAGCTAAAATACAATTTTCAGTGAGCTTTTAATCTCAGAATTTAAAAAGGACACAGAATATCTTCCTATCACCTCAAAGACACTGTAGTGTTTGCATATTTAATGGTGTTCTATTTGTTTGAACACATCCTTTCAACCATGGTGCATTGGGTGGCTGGTTCTCATTACTATCCCGCAAGGTCAGCTTAATTTCATTTGGGATATTAGCTGATAAAAGAAAAAGTTATTTCAAATTATTGGGATACAAAACATTAAAAAGGAATATATTCTATATCACAATTTTCTAGTGAGGAGGATTTTAAGGCAAGAGATGTCCCAAAATGGATGGATTGGTTAGACAACCTGGATTAAAAAAATATCTTCTGTTAAATTCACTCATTTATTTACAATGTTTTCTAACTGGCTCCACCCTTAGTTGATGGACAGACTTGAAAATATATCTATCCTTTTCTTGAATGTTGGCATAAACTCCTTGACAAGTGTTTTTGTTTGTTGTGACATGTGACTTTGGGAAAGGATACACTCTAGGAGCAGTGGTGACTATTATATCCAGAGCTGTTTTTCTTGTGTTGTGTATTTCTTCAGAAATAGCATTCCTATGATTCAATTAGGAGAGAGGATATATAATCAGATATTTCTGATCTATATGTTTTATAACACTTGCAAGATTAAATGAGTTAATATATACATAATTGCTTGGAATAGTGCCTGACACATACTAAGGGCTACCATGTTTTCTCAAAAGTAAGACCTAGCCTAATGTGTCTTTTGGAGCAAAAAGTAATAAAAGACCCGATCTTATTTTAATATAACATAAGACCTGGTCTTATATTATATTACATAATATATTATATATTATATATAGAGAGATTATATATTATATAACACCGGGTCTTATATTAATTTTGGCTCCAAAAGATGCATTAGAGCTGATGGTCTGACTAGGTCTTATTTTTGGGGAAACAGTATATGTCTCAGCCATTATTAATATTGTGTTTATTATTGTTACTATTATTAGCTTGGCTCAATTACTGAGGAATATTTTTCTGCAATGTCAGTATTTCTTACTCATTTTTAAGCACATCACTGCAATATCAAATGGCTATCTAAATAATATTTTGAATTTTAATATCAATCCTAATGCAGAAGATAATTTAAAAAAATTACTTTTTGATTGCAAAACATAAGATGCATACAGAATAGTGCACATATAAAAATATAGCTTAATGATTTATTGCAAAGTGAACACCTATGTAATCCATTCAGGTCAAGAAACAGTACATTGTCACCTCCACAGAAGCTCCCTTCCAAACTCCCTCCCAATCATTGCCCTCTCTATCCCTCCTAAACTTAATTAATATCCTGACTACTATTATAACCGTTTCCTAGCTTTTCTTTATAGATGTACTCAAGCACATGTCCATAAGCCCAATAGTTTAGTTTTGTCAATTTAAAAGAACTTTATGTACTGAACAAACTATGGACTGTAGTTAATAATAAATAAACTTTATGTAAGTTAAACTGGCATAAATTCTTCTGTATCTGACTATCTCAATAGATTTGTTTGTAAGAATCATCCATGTTGTCATCTGAGTGCAATTCCTTCATTTTTATTGTTGCATAGAATTCTATTGCATGACTGTACTGTAATTTATCATTTTCCATTGATTGACATTTGTGCTTCTTCCAGTTTTTTGATATTATGAATAATATTGCCATAAATATTCTTGAATATGTCTCTTGAAGCACTTGAGCACACATTTATTGTTAGTTGCACACTGAGGAGTGGAAATGGTGGGTCATAGGATATATGTATCTTCAAATTAAAAAATTAGTACTAAACTGTTTCCCATATTATTTCTAACATTACTCCTGCCATCAGTGTCAGAATTCCTACTATTCCACATACTTTTAAATACGATATTATCAGATGTTTCCATTCTGGCCGTTGTGGTGAGATATTGTAGTATCTCATGATGGCTTCAATGTCCATTCCCCTCATCACTTATGATGAACGCCTTTCATATTTATGGGCCATTTAGATATGCTGTGTTGTGTTTTGTGTGTGTGTGTGTGTGTGTGTGTGTGTAGTGCTTGTTCAAGTTTCTTGCCCATGTTAATATTGCAATGACTTTTTCTCACTAACTTGTGGATATGAGTCTGTTGCTGCTTAGTTTTGCAGTTATCTTCCCCAGTTTGTGACTTGCTTTTTCACCCTCTTTGTGTTGCCTTTTTTAAAAATAGAAGTTTTGAACTTTAATGTAGTCCAATTTATGAACCCCTTCTTTCATAATCTTTTCTGATTAGCTGGGGTTTAATGTAGTGTATTGTAGTCAGCTTTTCTTTTACGATTTTTCTCTTCTGTTAAAGAAGTCTTTCTCTATCTCAAGGGGACAAATATATTCTCTAATATTACCTTCTAGAAGCGAGTATAGTTTGCCTTTCATATTTTTGTATATGATCTGAGGTAAAGGTCAATTTTTACTTTTACTTCATGTGGGCATCCAATTGTCTCAATACAAATTGTTGAAAAGGTCATCCTTTCCTTGAGCTTTTGCTGTGCCAACTTTCTTAGAAATCAACTGTCCATAGATTAGTGAATGTTTCTTGGCTCTTTGTTCTGTACCATAGGTCTATTTATCATCCTTGTGCCAATATCATAGTGTTGTAATGAATGTAGTTTTATGTAAATCTTGATATCAAGATCATTTTGGCTTTCATTATTTTCATATAGATTTTGCACCAGCTTGTCAAATTCAATGAAAGTAAATAAAGCAAAAGCCAGCTGGGATTTTTACTGGAATTGCGTTGAATCTATCAGTAATTTGGGGTATACGGATTCATTTCCAATGTAGGGAGTTTTTCTATAAAAAAATATATTTCACCTTAATTGGTCAGAAAATATACTGTAGATTTCAGTCCATTAAAATTTATTGGAACTTGCTTTATGGTCTAGAAGAGGGTCAATTTTTATAAATGAGTTATATGTGCTTAAAAATGGTGCATATTCTGCACTTATTGAAGGCAGAATTCTGTGCCTGTCAATTAGTTCAAGCTTATTAATTGTTCAGATTTTATAAGTTCTTACTGATATTTTGTCTGTTTATTCTAACATGTACTGAAAGAGAGATGTTAGGATCTTCCATTACGACTGTAAGTTTGTCCAGTTTTTCTTATAGTACTGTCAATTTTTGTTTTGTATATCGTGAAGCACTGCTGTAAATTGTATAGAAATTTATTATTATGTCCTGATGAATTGAGCTTTTGTCTTTATGAAACGTGCTTTTTGCTTCCAAACCTATTGTGTTTTATATTAATATAGTTCCACTATGTTTTTTTCTGTTAGAGTTGTATGATATAATATTTATCATTCTTTTATTTTTAAGTTTCTGTATATTTTTGCTTTTGCTGTATCTATTATAGTACATAATGTTTTGGGTTTTTTTTTTTAATTCATTCCGGCAATCTATTTTCTTTTAATTAGTATTGAGGTTGTTTTTCATTTAAAGTGAATACTAATTAATTTGCATTTAAATCACATATGCCATGCAAGCACTAACCAAAAGAAAGCTAGCACCCCTGAACTCCAGCCTCTTTCTTTCTAGCTCTATGAGACTGTCAGCAGCACTCGTCAGCTTCTTAGCCGTTGAGTCTCCCCTTCTGGGTTTTTCAAATCCCCCAGAGAGTAAGTGGTTTCAAATGCCAGGCTTGCCTCCTTGTTCCTTAAACCCCCACCCTCATCTTGGCCTGGTAATGCTTTACTACCTTTTGGCCTTCCAATACTTTGGAAAATATGTTTGTGTTTTTTTTAATATTTTGTGAAGTTTTTCTAGCTGAGTGTTTGTCCAAATCACCTACTTTGTCATTGCTGGATTCCTGCAATCATGTTTTTAGAATGTGCTTAATTTAGCCATTAGAAGTTATTTGAATATCAAAGGAGAAATGATATAAAACTGAAACTGTTTTTCAGAATTTTAGCAATAATTCCAACTTTTTTGTTGTGATCCTTTTGCAATCTTAGTGCTATAGTAACCTTACTCAAAGATGTGAAATAGTCTATACTAGCGTGGTGTTGTGTTTCCCCAAAAATAAGACCCGGCTGGACCATCAGCTCTAATGTGTCTTTTGGAGCAAAAATTAATATAAGACTGGGTCTTATATAATACCCAGTATTATATTATATTATATTATATTATATTATATTATATTATATTATATTATATTATATTATATTATATCCATTCATATTATATTATATTAAAATAATACTGGGTCTTATATTAATTTTTGCTCCAAAAGACACATTAGAGCTGATGGTCTGGCTAAGTCTTATTTTTGGGGAAACACGGTAATACAGTTTAAGGTTACAATATGATGACAGATATAGAAATCAATGTCATAATTTAATCTCAGCGGCCTAGGGAAAATCTGAAGTGCATTGTATTTATTCTCAGGATATACCCAGCTAATCCCTTATAAATAAAATGTACATTGTGATGTCACATGTTTCACTGTGTGAATTATCACAGGTGGCTCTTTCGTGAGAAGTAGTTCTTTATTTTGAAACCCCATTTGCCTTTCCTGATTATTCTTTTAAAATTTACATTATGAAAATGTCCCAAACATTTAAGTTGTATACATGTGTAATGTTATTTGAGTAAGAGACCAATAAGAGTTTTGACTTGGATTTATCAATTGTGTATTCCCCCAGTGTTTAGCAAAATTTAAATAGATTTTTTCTTTCCCTTTTAGGACACATATTTATTAATATATAATTTTAAATTAAATGTTTACATATTTTACTCTGAAAAACAGTCTTCAACTTACGCTTTGGCACTTCCAAAATAAAAGAATTGTTCAAAATATTCAGAGTAACAAAATATAGGTTGAGTGTATACATTCTACATTTCCTTGAAATACCCAACAGTAGCAATTAGAGTCTTGATACTATTATTGAATGTTCATAAAGAACCTTGAGTGAACATTCTCCTGCAATAACCCTACTTTACCTATGATGGATGCTAAGCTGTCAATGTTACCTTATGCGCTCTCATGAAGACCACTTCTCCCATTGGTGGAAATAAGCTCTTTTTTCAGCATGGGCTTTGGAAACAAACCAAACTGGATTCCAGTCCATTTGCCAGCTCCACTTGGGGTTTCTTAACATTTTAAAAGTTTGTTTTGTCCACATAAGAAAGTCCAAACGTGTAGAGAATTTTTATAAACATTTATTTGAGCCAAACAGAAAATACACCTGGAACCAAGAGCACAAAAGACTGAGATAAATGCTTCAGAGAATAAGAGTTTGTAGTTTCTTTTCTGCATTTGAGATTAAGGAGGGAATGTAAGGAAGATTACATGAAGCAAGGCAGGGAATCAGATTACAGGATGGTTAAGACTATGTGCTCTCTTGAGGATGGTCACACTTTAGAAAGAGGGCTTTGAAAAGGTGGTCATGTATTATAAGGAGGGTTCTGAAAGGTAGCATTTCAAAGGTGTGTTTAGATGCACAGAAACAATGGACAGGGTTTGCTTAAGGCAAAGGTAAGTCTTTAAATGAAGAAATTATATGTCTGGGGTGCAACCACTCACCACGACTTGCCCATTTAAGAATTTATGATCAGATCACCTTGGATGCTACTTTCCATAGAACCCCTTTTTCATCCACAGTTCCTCCTTTTGGTAATAAATCAGTCCAAAGGATGCATTGATGACCAGACTTTTGGTCGGCTGGTACAGTCTTACTGTGCTAGGAAGGCTCATTCTTAGGAAGTCACAGCATCGATATCGTCTGTTGAAATGGTGGACCAGTGGGAATGGAGCACTACAGTAATCACGGGATGTGAGTTGAGTCTGAATTTTCCCAAAATGGAAGGGTAGAGACATGAAAGGCAGGTTTTATGACTTTCACAGCAACAAAACAAAACAAAACAAAAAATACTGAATTATTTCTAACTATCATGATCGGAGTTTTGCATTGTGTCTTATTTTTCTGTATTTGGCATATCTATTATAACATTTACATAAGCTATAAAAAGAAAATTAACATTTACCTGATACATCTTGATGTGGTCATGGGAGGAAATGAGCACAGAATTTACCTACTTTGCTATCTTGACTGGAACCCTGAATTATCTCATCCTAGAGGAGATTTTGATGTTTGTTGTAGGTGAAGGCAAGTGTCAGAGACGGGAATAAGATGTTCATTCATGGCTAGACATGTTTTTTAGACGAAAAATGTGAATCCCTGTGTTAACCCTTTTATGTTTAGCTGCATATAGATTAGTTAGTAACACCTGACAAGGTCTCTTCCAACAAGTTTGGGGAGAGTTTTATTTGATTTCTCTTCCAACAGGCAAAATCTCCTGGTTATAAGCCATAGCCTTTGAAGTCTTTATCTCCCAGGAGTGCACTATGAAATGAATCAGTTACTAATTTATCAATTTATTTAAGCTGGTTTATAAGTCCTTGACAATAATATACAATGTCTCCTCTTAATAAAGTTGGTTCATATGTCTCTTTATCCAGATACTAAGGGCAACCAGTAATTGTTTTATAAGGAAAAAGGCTTTGTTTACCAAAAAGGGAAGATCTCAGATAAAACCTCAACCTAGATCTCAGATTGACGAGCATTGTAGAAGTAGCTTTTGACCAAGGGAGATTAAAAGCTTCTGAAAATTTATAATTGAGTTTATTTTTCTTTAAATTAAAGTTTATTGGGGTGACAATTGTTAGTAAAGTTACATAGATTTCAAGTGTACAATTCTGTAATACATTATCTATATCTCACATTGTGTGTTCACCACCCAGTCAGTTCTCTTTTCATCACCATATATTAGACTCGGTTTACCCTCTTCTAGAGCCCCTCTCCCCTCGCCCCCCAGATAGTTGAGTTTTAATTGTCTCATTGTTACATTCCACCGATCCAGAGGATTTGGGATAATAAGTACAAAGAAAATGCTGTAGAATTGACCAAATGTTACGAATGGATTGCATTATTTTCCCAGTAAATGACTCCCTTAGTCACTATGTAACTCAGAAGGAATTCTCCAATTGGGAATTATTTTTTTCCAATAAAAATTTACCTACCATTAAAGCTGTTGTTCTCCTGCAAGGGAAAACTTCAAACCCAAGGAGAGAACATACAAATCATAACTAACACATATTTGTGTCCTCGAGATGGTGGCATTTAGATAAAATCCAATTGCCATACCTCAAATAAACCTAAAGGGAGTAGGAAGTGGCACTGGGATCCATGAAGTAGTTTTCCTGGGTTATATTTTAGACAGATAGAACATCTGCTATATGCTTTATGAGCTACCTTGGGAGAAGGTGTTCAGTAATATTGTTTACTCCTTTAATTCCTCTTTTCAGGGCGGCAAAGTGTTAGTTCATGTACATGTTAAAGTATAGGCAGTTGAGTCACTATAGGTAAGATTGGTTTCCCATTGGGTCGAAGCCATATCTGTTTGTCTGGGTCAAAATTTACCCCCTTTTGTTGCCATATCTTCTCTTCTTCTGTAGCTCTCTTTCAGTACTGTAAAAGAGTTTTTTATTGATTTATTAGGGAGCACAAAACATTCATGGGTCTAGATAATTTGATTGCTTAGTCTGCTATTTTAGCTGCCGCATTAGCTAAATGATTTCCTTTCGCCTCCACGGTGGTAGCTTTAGAATGTCCTGAAATTTTGATAATTGCAATTGTCTTGGTTGTTGCATGGCATCTAATAATTCTGCATCCTGTGTTTCATTCTTTATATTTCCCTGACAAAGTGAAGAAATCTCGCTGCTTCCATAACATTCCAAATTTATGAGCTACACCAAAAGCATAGTGACTGTCTGTGAAAATATTGGCTATTCGATCTTTGATCAATTGACAAACTTAAGTTAGAGCAATTAATTGGTCTACTGGGCAGATCTCATTTTAGGTAAATAACAACTTTCAGTTACATCCAGCATGGAATTTACTGCAGATTTAGCTTGATAATGTTCCTGTTTGTCTTTTAGATAAGATCCAACTGTAAACCAAATTAAGACAGCATTATCAATAGGAATTTTCTGTAAATCATTCCTAGGAGCAAGGAGGTAGTCAGTAAGTAAAATGCAATCATGGGTGTCTTTGTCCTGTAAAGAAGGTAGTCAAGTTCTGGATTAAGACTGTTACTTTGAGCTACAGTAATGCTAAGTACAGGAAGGAGTGCTTTATAAGTACTGACCCAGTAATGCTGAGTATGGTGAGAGTGTAGCAAAGATTCAACATAATGAGGAACATAAATGATTAAAGGAGAACCCCTGACTATCTTTTCTGTTTGTTTGCACAACATGGCAGTAGCAGAGATCGTCCACATACAGAGAAGGAGCCCTTTTGCTACTGAGTCTAATTCCTGGCTATAATAGCCTATAGGTGTATGATGATTTCTGTATTTCTGAGTTAGAACTCCTAAAGCATTTCCTTTACTTTCATGTATGAAAAAGAAGAAAGTAAGTTTATAATTAGGGTGTCTCAAATGACAACTTCAGATCATTCTTCTTTTAGAGCTTATATAGTTTGTTTCCCTTCAGGGTTCCATTGGCTTGGATCAGGTAAATATGACTTTACTAAGATGTATAGTGGTTGAGCCATTAATGAAAAATTTGGAACCCAGTTGCAACAATATCCAGTCAATCCTACAGATCGTCTAAGCTGACTCTTAGTTCTTGGTAGAGGAAGGCATAGGATTCCTTTAAGTCTTTCAGGTTTAATTAGCAGCCCAGTTTTAAATATAGGACATCCAAGGTGTTTTACTTGGGGCAAACAATTGGAAACAAATTATCCTTTGAGACCTTATATCCTTTTACAGATGGCTGTTGCAATAGGTAAATTGTGTCCTTTCAGGAATCTAGTAATGTTCTGGAGCATAAAAGTAAATCATCCATGTATTGGATTAGAGTGGAATCTCTGGGAAAATCAATGTTATTTAAATCAGCTTTTAGATTCTGAGAGAAATAGGTGGACCTGTCCGTGTATCCCTGGGCCATCACAGTGCAAGTAAATTGGTCATCTTCCCAGGTGAAGGCAAAGAGATATTGACTGTCTGTTTCCACAGAAATTCTAAAAAAGGCACTACATAAATCTATTACTGAAAAATATTGGCAGCCCACAGGAATGGCTGATAATAGGGTATGTGGGTTTGGAACCACATGATGTCTAGGAATAACTATTTTATTAATAGCTCTGAGATCCTGTACAAATCTCCATCATTTTCCATTGTTTTTTTTTTTTTTTTTTTTTTTTTTGCAGGGAGGGGGGTATGTGGTTTGGAGAATTATAAGGGCTTGTATATGGACTTATAAACCCCCTTTTAAAATAATCTTGTATCATGGCTTACTCCAGCTATCACATCAGGTCTTAAAGGATATTGGCAAATATTAAGTAGAGGTAAAGTATTGTCAATAGTTATTTTGATAGAAGTGATGAACTTGATCTTCCTAATGTATTGGTATGTGCTGAAAAGAACCCAGAGCTGCATAGGAATGTCCTGTAGCAAATGTTCAGTCTTGATTAGTTTCCTCTTGTGGAGGTTCCTTTAAAATTATGATTTTCTCATTTGGTTCAGCATCTGATCCATTTAGTCCTAAATACTTTTCACCCTTCTGAGAAAAGAATGCGAGCTCCATAGATGTCAAGAAAGTCTCGCTTGGTCAAGTGAATTGGGGCAGATTTGACTAGCAAAAATACATATTACCCTGTAACATTCATTCCCCAGCTGAAAGGGAACAAGTTCTGATTTAAAAACAGACATTTGTTGGTTAGATGTCCCTACCATTTGTACGGAAGCTTTACTCTGAGGGAGAGAGCAACTTAATTGGGGAGGGTGCAGAACAGATAAAAGTAGGTCCAGTATCTGGTATCTACCAGGGCCTTAGCAGCTTTCCTTTATATGGTAATTTCAATTTCTCCTAAGGTGTTGATAAAGAGAAGAAGAAATGCCCTCTTGCAATTCTGGGAGCAGCCCTGTGCTTGCTCCTATCTCCTTTTCCTAAATCCCATTGCAGTTTTCTGCAGTCCTTTGTAAGATGACCTGGCTTTTTGCAGTAAACGCAGCCTCTCTTTCCCCCTCATTAAAAATGGCTTTGGGAAGGTCTGACCTCCTTTTGTCTACAGTTTCCTTATTTGTTAAAATGGAGAAATCACTGTGTGGAGGGCCCAGAACCAGAAAATACTGAGACAGAATTTCCACAAGCTTCAGAACATCAATGTGAGGCAACCTGGGACCTGTGTGTTCTTTCAGTTACAGGATTTATACTGTGGATAAAAAAGGGGTTCTACGGAATGTAACCTCACAGGGTGATCGAATCATAAATTCCTAACTGGGCAGGTCATGGTGCTGCCCATGTCATGCCCCAGGCATATCACTTCTGTAGTAAAAGGCTTATCTTTGCCTTAAGCAAGCCTTGTCCTGTGCATCTAGGTTAATATACCTTTGAAATGCCCCCTCTCAGACTCCTCCTTCTAATACATGGCCATTTATTGAAACCCTTCCTTCTAAAACTTGACCACTCTCCAGAGAGCACATAATCTTAACTAGTTTGTAATCCAATCCCCTCCTACTTTCTCCCTTCTTCATGTAATCTTGCTTACATTACCTCATTAATATCAAATGCATAAAAGAAACTGCAAACTATTACTCTCCAAAGCATTTATCTCAGTCTGTTGAGATCTTGCTTCCAGGTGTATCCTCTGGCTCATATAAATTATTATAAAAATTCTCTACAGGTTAGGATATTCATATGTTGACAATACATACATATGAATAACAGAGCTTTGGGTTTACTCTGCATTTTACTTGGATTCATGGTTTAAACATGTTAATACAGAGGGTGCCAAAAAAATGTAGACACATTTTAAGAAAGAAAAAAACTATTAAAATTGTAATATTCAATATATATCGATAACGAAAGATGAATACAGGTCACATTTGACTTTTGCAGTTACAAGAGGTGCTCAAAGTGGTTCCATCAGCGTCCAGACACTTCTGATCACGGTGAACTACTGCTTGGGCAACGTTGACCAGTGTCCACTTGTATACATTTTGTTTGGCATCCCTGGTATATACACTCTTTTTACTTTCTTTAGAGGAATACTTTCCCCCCCATAGTTTTATTACTAATTAAATTTTATATAGGACAATATGGCAGGGGTTTTATCAGAAAATTTCAGGTGGCTACTAGTCTAGAGCAGGGGACAGCAGACTATGTCTTGAGGGCCAAATTCAGCCTGGATTTGTAAATAGAGTTCTATCAGAGCACAACCATTTGTTCAAGTGGTTTTTAGAGATGCTTTGTTCTACAGTGGTAGTAGAGTTGAGCAGTTGTGACACAGACTGTAAAGCCTGTAGAACTTAAAATATTTACTATCTGACCCTTTACAGAAAAAGTTCTCCAAGTGGTGTCTGTAAGATAAGAAATGAAGAAAATCAAGCTGGGGCTGGTTCTATTACTCTTAGTGGATCCCCGACTAGTTTTATTTCTTTCTGTGACTGTCTTTCTCTTAAGCAGAGTTACTAAACAAGATTAAACTCTCCTGCCCAGTGCTTGTCCATTTTCCTAGAAAAGAGAATCTGATCAGTTACTTATACCGGACTAAATTAATTTATGTGGGACTAATGCCTCTTAGGAAAAATTTTGTTTAAAAAAAAAAAAATTGAGGGAAGCTTCTTGTTAGGCCCGGCCAGAGGAATGAGTCACGGGAGACCAAAATTGGTCTATTAGAATTTATTAGGCGTGTTTGAGCTGGGAAGTCAGGCTAGAAAAGACCATAACGTCCCTGAGCAAAAAAGGGTATGGAATTTTATAGGAAGGAGTAAACGAGGTTGTTCCCCCTTCCATGCTTCAGGGGGTTTTCGTTGCATTCTCTCTCGAAGCAAAGGGTTTTGGGCCATGACCAAGCCCTCAGGTTCCACACCCTGGCCCCCAGGCCTCCATCCAGACCGCCTAAGCCTGCCCAGGCCCACTGATCACAAGCCCCTAGGAGACCAACAAAGTACCAAGCAAGATAGGATAAGATGGTTTCTACATTCCAGGCGGCTTCTCCAGGCCTAAGACAAACATAAGCCAGCAGGTACAAGGTACAAAGCAAGACAAGATGGCTTTTTAAGATAAGAAAGTTCCTGTTTCTGGCCTAAATATGGCCTAACACTTATTCAATAGAATGAGTCTTTCAATAGTAAAACTTGAGACTCTCTAGCCTCTGGGCAGGAATAATTTTTAAGTTATCAACAAGAACTTGATATGCTCAAGTAGGCAAACTGTCATTTCACTTCATTGGTCAGGTTTGTTTCTCTATCTCTGTCATCTTGTGCATCTATTGTGGACGTATCTGTATCTAAGTATATAACATCTATCTATCTATCTATCATCTATCTATCTATCTATCTATCTATCTATCTATCTATCTATCTATCTATCTATCTATCTATCTATCTCTTTTACCTACCTACCTATCATTGCTTTATTTCAGTTCATAACTCTACTTATTCATTCCTCAATACCTTTTCCCATGTATCTGAAAACTAGCTTAAAAGTATTTTCAGTTATAGAAATTTGGCTTAATCAAAGAACTATACCGGTCAATAGTGTAGTTAACATGATTATGATAATTGTATATCATCATCATCATCATCATCATCATCAAATGTTTATTCGGATCCCACATAACAGCAATTTGTAGGAGATGTATGGAGTTCTGACAATTAAGTTCGTGAACTTGTTGCAACAATGTTGCTAACCTTTTTTTGGTATCAAAGGGATGATTCATTATGAATTTGTACCAACTGGACAAACAGTTAACCCAGTTTACTATTTGGAAGTGCTGAAAGGCTGCATGAAAAAGTTAGACGACCTGAACTTTTCGCCAACAATTCATGGCTCTTGCATCACGACAATGCACCAGCTCACAGGGCACTGTCTGTGAGGGAGTTTTTAGCCAGTAAACAAATAACTGTATTGGAACACCCTCCCTATTCACCTGATCTGGCCCCCAGTGACTTCTTTCTTTACCTGAAGATAAAGGAAATATTGAAAGAAAGACATTTTGATGACATTCAAGACATCAAGGGTAATACGATGACAGCTCTGATGGCCATTCCAGAAAAAGAGTTCCAAAAATGCTTTGAAGAGTGGAATAAGAGCTGGCATCAGTGCATAGCTTCTCAAGGGGAGTACTTCCAAGGTGACCATAGTGATATTCAGCAATGAGGTATGGAGCACTTTTTCTAGGATGAGTTCACGAACTTAATTGTCAGAACTTGTATATTGTTTTAAGCAATATGATAATGTTTTTAATTAAAATATTTAGTACTTACTATGTGCCAGAATTTAAGGTTCTAAGTTCTTAATATATTTTTTTATTTAGCTCTGACAGTAACTCTTGAGGGGGATACTATTCTTATCAGTCCCTAATTTTACAAATGAGGAAGCGGAGATACGGAGAAGTTAAATTAATTTGCTGAAGGCTACCTGGCTGTTAAGTGGCAGAGTCAGAATTAAGTTCTCGGAAGTGTCTCTAATAGGCATTGCACTCTATTGCCTATAGACAGATATGTTCAAGATTAACATCTGTGTACAAAAATTACACTAAAGTACTCCTTTGAGTAATTAATTCCTTTGAGGAACTTAAAACAGAATTTAATTTACACAAATTATATTAAATGTGTCAAAGACAATTTGTTTTATGAAAAAATTATGGTATTTATAAAATAAATACTGTTCTCCTTTATCCACCAGGTTTTTTCTTTTTCTTTTACCAATTTTCATTCTTCTTGTATTTTTTGATTTACACATGCTCCATCTTAATGAAATCCAGAAAAGAAAACTAAACCAAAAGTCAATGCACCTTTGCCAAGGTTAAAATGAATGGCTCTGGAGTGTTATCTGTTGAAGGACACTTGGGGATTTATTGCTGTTCTCCTGGCTGCTTCCTTATCTCTCAATGAACCTCAGAAGTTGGAAATCCACACAGGTACCTCGGAGTCATAGGTTGAGTCATATGCTGAGCTTTTCTCAGGATTGCCCTTCAGCCAAAAAGAATATTGAGTGTTGTGTAAGGATGCAACATAGCGTAGTGGAAAGAACATTACATTTGGCATCTCAAATCCTGGGTTCAAACTCAGATTCCATCAATTACTGGCTCTATATCCTTGGGCAAATCACTCACCATCTGAGGTTCAGTCAACGTACTGGAAAATAACAATCTCTATATCATATGATTATTTCTGAAGATTCAATTTGATTGCAAGTTAAAGTGTGTTAAACTTTAAATTGCATTTTATTCTTCTTTTATGAGTGTGATGAAGAGCACATACATATAACATGGATCTGAGTTTATAAAATACAAACTATATAACTCATGATTTTTCTTGCATTCCTTCATTTAAATACATATTTTACTTGGCAGTACCATGCCACACCTGTCAAAAAATGAAAGCAATGAGAAATATCTAACCATTTCTAAGATCAGTTTTGTTCAGAGTAACGTAGACTTCAGGTTCTGTAAAATCCAGATGGAAGCCTGTTACAAATATTGTTTCCTTTGTTCCTCATGGACAGTAAAGAAACCAGTCATGCCTCCAAAGAGTCATGTGTAATGTTGTCTTTATCTCCTATGTAACTCGTAAGACACAAATGGAAGATATTTTAGATATATCACGTGTTGGGTAATGTTTGTATCCCAAAAGATAAAGATTTTTTAGAGACTCATAAAAGCTTGATTTCTTTTTCACAACCTCATGATGTCATCAGGAAAGTATAAAAATCCTCATTGAAATTAAATTAAGGAATTAAGGTGATAAACCTATTTATAAGAAAACATTCTAGGTGAATGTTTTGCGGCTTGCTCTCTGTGCTGGTGGGTATTTGGCTTGGTAAGTAATAGGAGGTTAGAAATAATTTCACTTTCAGCTGTGGTTGTGAAGATAATCAAAGAAAATCAATGTCTAATCACCACAGATTTACAGGCTAAAGACTTGTCACAAAATATTCTGAAGTGATACTCTCTTTGAGACTCGTAACCTTCTGACATGCACTAATAAGGGAAAGTCATGGAGAAATACACACACACACACACACACACACACACACACACACACACACACACAGTGTATGGTTTATACAGGTTATGTGCAGATTGTAGCTACTCATTCAGAAAGGAACCTTTCTAGAATCGGCCAGGTAGTGAGCCCCCTTGGAGCTCTGAAGCTTCACAAAGTTTCCACTGTCGTTAACTCTGACTGATGTCATAGGGAAAAAAATAATGTCTGGTTGTTAACGCAGTAGTGCAACTTAACTTCAGGGAATCTTTGTTGTTTGACAGAAACAGGACATTTGTTGCTAATAATTTTCCTAATGGCTTAATGTGCCAGTTGTGAGGTGTTACAAAGCTAATAAATATATATATTTCCTTTCAGGGAAGGCTATGGTTATGTCCATGGCTAAACATCTCTATAATTAACAGGTATATTCCAGAGATGCTAAAACATTAACCTCATGATCTTTTGCTGGGAGCTATAGTAATTTGTAACCATATCTTTTTCAGGAATTTGTTTGCATCCAAAAATGGGGAAAAGGCTATGTGCTGTTGAACCCCCAATCAGTCATTAAATTCCTGTAATCAGAAGATGAAGAAGTCTGAAATGTTTCCTCTTAGAATTAGCCAAAATAATGAAAGTCTAATAGATAAAGTTTAGGGCTGTAATCTTTGCCTTAAGGATGGCTCCACATAAAATGAGATCATCTTGGCTCATATTCGACTTAGTAACTCAATTCCCAGCCTTGGATATTTCAGATATTCCTTGTGTATTCTCTATTTTTTATAGTATAATTTTTTAAAAAAATGATATGTATTGCTTTTGTAGGTACTCCTGCCAGGCAATTCTTTGTCTTTCCATAAATTTAAAGGAATCATACAACAGTTTAACACATTTAATAAACAGACTTTATATGGAAATAATATTATGATTTGTAGTGAGTTAAAGTTTATCTTAAACAGTTCTGTTTTAGGTTTGCAAAGCAAACTAATCATTAGGTAATTTAAGAGCCTGTGGTAATGATAATTTAAATAAAAACTCTAATGTAAACCTTCTGCTCCAATATTCATTCACTTTTCCTTCAAGCTAAGAGGGAAATCTGGACTATGTATTGGGGGCAGTGTTTAATAAAACAAAATATCTCTCCATAAAATTATTTTGCTTACATTTATAGAAGTGACAACTTAAGAGGACGCCCCTATAACTGACAAAAGAACAGAGGAGCGGCAGGTCAGACAGCTTTTAATAGTCTGTGCCATCCTGAGTTTGCATTGGTAACTTACAGGTTTACATTTGTTTGGGTCCAAGTTTTTTGTATAACTTCTTCTTAAGTTTATTTATATAATTTGTTCCTACCAGTGACCTGGGTCATTTATTACATCTATTAACTTCTCTCTCTGAAGAGATTCTGCCAGAATTCCTTAACAACTGTCTGCGAGTCTGTTTCTTCTCTCCTTAAATTTAAGATCAAGGATTTGCTGACACTGTGTGTTTTGAGCCTGTTTTGCTGCTGACCTGATTATCTTTTTCTGGGGATAAATAGAAATACATGTAATTCACCAAACTGTTCTGTTTCGTGTGGCAAAACACTTTTCAGAAATATACAACTCAAGAAAGAATTTTTTAAAAATCCTACATTTAATGCTAATTGGAGCAGTTTCTTAGTATTATATTCAGATATCTCACTGACTTCCAAGGATTGTTTTCCATTTTGTATACTTTATATTTTGCTCATGGGTTGATGGACCTTCCTTTTGCTATCATATGTTTGCTTTTCTCTAGAAAATAGACTGGGACACCTTCACTCGAAACTATCTTTGGCTCTGAGTACCTGCAGCTTAATTATTACAGTCCCTGTTTGTTCAAATTTGTTTCTTTCCTAAAATAATCTCAAAATGATTTAATCATGTTGATTAGAATCATTTCATTAAAATGTAATTTTAATGTAAATGTGATTAACTGGTTGAAAACGGAAAGCCTCTTTAATGTCAAGTAATGATTTTAAATTATTTCAGTAAATTTAATTGATACTAATTTAAGAAAATTATGTCAACTCTTTTTTTTAAATTAGTTTTATTGGGGTGACAATTACAGGTGATAGAGTACAGAATTGTACACTTGAAACCTATGTAACTTTACTAAAAATTATGTCAACTCTTAAGTGTTAACATTTTGAAACTTTTAAATATTAAAACTCTAATTTGTGGGTTTTTAACACAATGCTTGAAAAAGATCCTGCTTGAAAGGTCTATACATATGTTTTATCTCTAGGATGGTCTAGGTACTTAATTTATTTGAATGAATTTAATACAAATCAATATTCCAATGGTTGAACTTAGTAAAGCAGTTATATGTCAGATTTACTGAAACTTTTTCAACCAGATAGTCTGTATAATTAGGAATTGTTTGAATTGGACCCTCTTCCTTATAGAAAAAAATGTCCCATTACTAAGATAATCTGTACTTTTAATAAGCATTTCCCACATATTTTCATATATGTGTAAAGGCTAGTTATCGACAATAAGAAGCTTAAGAAATACACTTCAGTAATGTGTTTTATATCAAAATTTAGATTCTGCTATGTTAAGGGTACCTCTTGCTGTTCCGGGCATTGGTTCAGACACCTCACCCAAATAATATCTTATGGGTTTCTTCTAACTTGGAATTTCATAAATACAAAGGCAATTTATTGAGGGGAAATTGAATTTTCACTGTGGATTATATATTATGTACATAAATATTGTAAGAACATAAATATATATATATGTATATATATATACATATATATATATCCAGGAGTGCCAAAAAATGTATACAAGTGACTTGTATTCATCTTTTGTTATTGGTATATATTTTTACAATATTTTCTTTGCTCTTAAAATAATTTTTAAGGACATATGATGAGGTTAAAGATTCACAGAGAGAAGAACAAATAGGCAGCTTGGAAGAATTTAAAATGTACATACTGGTTGTTACAGTTTTTGATGGGTGTATGAGTCCTGGGGATTCCCATTCCCAAACATCCATACATAGGCTTTCTAACACTTCCGTACTAAAATATATATTAGTTAAAGAAAGTTCTCCAGAGAAACATAACCAGTAGGAAATGAAGTCTGATAATTATGTTTGCGAACTTGTTGCAGCGATGTTTGCTAAACTTTTTGGATATCATAGGGATCATTCATTATAAATTTGTACCTATTGGATAATCAGTTAACCAAGTTTACTATTTGTAAGTGCTGAAAAAATTAGTGCGTGAAAAAAATTAGACCACCAACCATTACAATTTTAATACAGTTTTTCCCCTTCTTAAAATGTATATACTTTTTTTTTGGCACCGTGTGTGTGTGTGTGTGTGTGTGTGTGTGTGTGTGTGTGTGTGTGCGCGTGCGTATAAACTGTACTCCTTTCCAAATTTCTAGCTTTCTGGAGGGAGGAGTACGATCATGGGCTTGTGAATGAAAAGTGAAGGTAGAAGACTACTAGTTGACAGAAAGAGACTATTGGTTGTTCACAAACATTTGTTCTCTCCTTCCATAATTATAGAATTGTAGCTAAGATAAACTAAAGACCATACAACACTAGATAAACTAAAAATGCATATCCCAGTCTTTCTCAGAGCTAGAAGTGTCCATGTGTCTAAATTCTTACCAAAGATATATGAAAAGTTAGGTGTAACACTTCTGGACTTGGGTCTTAAGACATACCTAATGAACTGAAAAACAGATGTGTCTGCAGCCAAGCTTTATCCAAGCAGAAAAGGAAAATGCCCTAGGGGATAGTAGAATATCCACAAGGCGGGAGAATCATGGTTCGTGGACCATGTGGACTAGAGACATGTGTCAACCTGGAATACTATAATTTTAGACTTAGTTGTTATATCAACATAATCTTCACTCTAACTAATTTTTGGCTATGAGTATCAGCAGCTTAATCACTACAATCCCTATTTGTTCAAGTCTCTCTTTCCTCAGCAGATTTTGGGATGGCTCACAGCATTTCTCAGTAGCTATTATAATTGCACCTCTGCAGGGCCTGAGCCAATCTTTTGGCTCTGGCTTTAGTTCTGATGTCCTGTCATGTCTCTTATGTGTAGGACCTTGACATAGCCTCGAGGCCTGTGAAATTTGGAGTATTTCTCCTGTAAGCCTGAGTGGTCCTATTTCTTTTCCAAGCATTGTGTGTGTGTGTGTGTGTGTGTGTGTGTGTGTGTGTGTGTGTGTTGCTGAATAGGCTCATTTCCCACCATGATTCCAATAATTTTAATGGGTATCCCACACTCCCACTCCCTCAAAGGACATGTGTGTTAGAAAGCTTGTATTTGACTAACACATTCTATCTGTAGTTAACTTGGGACCAGTTCCCTGGGGTAAGACTGATAGTCTTGTGTCACTCTTCACTGTCAACTAATGTTCCAACGTGGAGCATGAGCACAGTAGCTGCCGTGCTATCCTCAGGTTTATGTAAATGAATCAACTCATAATGGTGTCTTTTTATTACTTTAGGAATTAAACTCATTCAAAGGACATCAACTTCATATGTAATGAAATATATTTCCAGCCTACTAATACTATTTCTCTCTTGAAGAAATTATACATTGTGTTCTTATATATTTTAAAATTAAATGAATCACTGCCTTTTTCTCAGCCACCCTGAGCAATAAACATCTCTTGGTAGTGTCAGGGAGGAAGCATGATGCAGGGGGAAGAAGTTAAGATCTAGGCATTATCCCAATCCTTCCATTTACTTAGTTTTTAACTTTGAGCAAGTCAGTTAACATTTATTGGTCTTAGTTTCTTTACCTATAAAATTTGCTGTTAATAATACTTGTTACCCAGAATAGTTGTATATCACGAAGCCATGCCTAAATTCTGACCTGGATTTAGAATTGAATTTCTTCAGTCCATATATTTCTAGATCATTTGTTTTAAAGACTAAATGATTTTTTATGTGTAGAATATAAGCATGTTTAATAAATAGCTATATTGCAATTGAACTTTTGTCTAAATGAGGATAAGTGACTTTCTAGTATAATTAACATTTCTATTCTCAGTAAACCATGTTGAATTATGTATAGCTTCATGAGAAGGAGATTGTCCTTAATTTTAGGAGTATTTAATTTCACATTTACTTGCCATTTTTATTTTATTGATGTGTGTGTGTGTGTGTGTGTGTGTAAAAATGAATATTTCCACAGAAAAACTAGATAATTTTCTAGAACAACCTGCTCTGGATTTTCATTGAGTTTACTATGGCATGGTCTGTTTTTATATGGTACATGATTCCTGATTCCTAATCTCACATCAGGAGCTTTACCGCTTCCATTAGGTCCAGTAGAAATTGGTGGATGGTTCAGGGTAGGATTTCCCATTTTACAACATATACTTCCCCCCTCGCCCCCCCCCCCTCCGTAGTTATGTAGCTGAGTTACTGACCAAGATGAGTTGATTTAGCTTTCTTAGCTTGAATCTACCCTGCTCTTCTCTTGGGAGGATATGTCCTAAGAAAATACTATACTAAGAGGTTTAGCAGGGAGGGAGCTGGCATTAAACACTTCTGTTAAGATCATGTTGGAATCAATGATCTAATCCTGGTAGAAGTGAGTTATTGACTTCTTAATGTATAAGGGAGGCATTGGCTCCTGAAGTTTTGTGCATTCTGCTTCTCCTCCAGGGAACAGGGATCTGCTAAAGCCTTAAGGAATGTGAGGAGTTACCTCTTGTGGGAGTAGGAAGTTGGATCTTTGAAATTCACAAAGCAGGTTCACATTTCTTCCTTCTGTCCTAATATTTAAGAATATCATCTATAAAGGCAGCATGGTTTTACATATTGGTCCTTGTTTGATGGCCCACTAGTATGGCAGTAATGTAGCAAATGAAATAAGAGAAATCTGGTCATAAGGTGTTACAAACTTACATGACCTGTGGAAAGCAGAAAGATTGTTCGTCTTCATCAATTTAAGAATAACATATCAAAGACACTGATTCTTTTTCCAGATAAAAATAGCTTTTTCCCCCTGATTTGATAATCTATAATTGTATAGAACATTCAAACAAAATAGAAAATATAAAGAGGAAAATATGAATAGCCCTCCATACTATTATTCAGGCCAGTATTCATTGTTCAAGGTTTTGTGAAGATCCTTTCAAATATGTTATGGAAAATATGCATATACAGAGTTATATAAATATATTTAAATATATATTTGCATATATGTTTATCTATATCTATATATATCATCATACCATTATCAGTGGTTCATAATTGGGGAATATGCTTCCCCTCACCTATCCAACTGAGAATCAGTGACTCACTGAGCCACATTAATTGTGAACTGTGTAAAATCTCTCATGATCCATGATAGCAAAAAGTGGAAAAGTATTGTCCATATCTTGCTTTATAATTAGAATTAATGCTCAGTGATCTTCAGACCTCTCCATGTCAATTAATAGATCACCCATTTTTAAGGCTGTATATTTGTTCATTGTATAGCTACACTATAATTTATTTAACCACTGTTTCACTGATGAACGATGTTGTTTCCATTTCCTTCTCCAGTCCATCATTAACAATGCTATGAATAACAGTTTTGTTTAGATATCCGTTTGATTCTTTATCTCCTTGAGATATGCTATTAGAGAAAGAATGTCTGGGACATAGAAGATATTTAACAGTGATGTATAAATATATTGCTAGACTGCTTTCCAGAAAGATTGTGTCATTTGACAATTCTGCCAACAATTTTTGAGTGCCCACTATCGATCCCTGATAATCTTTAAGATCGTTATCAATTGACTAGGAGGAAAGTAGTAAATCATTGTTTGCATTTGCATTTTTGATTAACAATGAGAGGATCCAGGCTCTCAGTCAGACTATGTACCTTTAAGTTCTAGCTTTATTGTTTAACAGCTTTTGATCTTGTCTTAATTATTTAACCTCTCAATGTCTTGCATTACTCATTTGCAAAATGGTGACAGTAATAATACTAAACTTGTAGGATTGTTGTAAGAATTAACTGAATTAATACACATAAAGCTCCTACAATATTTCCTGGTAAACTCACTCTCAATAGTGTTACATATTGGTATATTTTGATGTTACTTAATATTTAACTTTCTCATTCTTTAATTGTGTATTCAAGTTCTTTGGTATGCTCTGTTATAATGTTCATCTTTTATTTATTGATTTGGTATAACATTTTAAATATTAGAGGTATTAACTACTTGTCTGTGATACATGCTACAGTTATTTTTGTTGTTGTTGTTTGGCATTTCTTTGTATCACATAAAGTTTTACCATTTAAGTAATAAAATTTACTCATTATTTATGACTTCTGGCTGAAAAAGCCTCCTCAGCCTAAGGATTATAAAAAAATTTTACTTGTGTGTTTTCTAGGAACCTAATGATTTTGTTTTTTACATTTAAGTATTTGACCTCTCTTGAATTGAATTTGATAGTAGTAAAGAAAAGAGACAACAAAAGCTTTACTTTTTGAGAATGATAATGTGATAAGTTTAAGCACTATGAAGACATACAAAGTAATAGTACTTTCAATTTTGCTTTGGCAAGCAAAATATAAATTTATCTTTTGGGAAATCTTTTTCATAATTTGAGGTAGGATTTTAATTTTCTCTGTTTCTCACAATCATTTTCTTTTATATTTCTCTTCTTTCTGGAAAATATCTGCTCTTCGGTCTCCTATGAAAATGTAAGTGTTTCTTCCCAGGAGCCAGTTAATCCCACCATATCAGGATTTCATATTGAGATAACTGGTTTTAAATGTTGAATTTTTACAAGATTAAAATATTTCCACATAATTCCTACTATGAACATTATTTGCACTAACACTTCTAAAATAATTGCCAACCACCAAGATTAATGATTTTACTGCTGATTCAAGAACTTTTTGTAATTTTGACTATTTACTATTGTCCATAAAAGTATCCATATCAATGAACTTGAATGACCTATTTGTTATGACTGTAACACAGACAATATATATACATGCATTGGACATCTCTTTGTGCCCGTGCAGATCTACTTGGCCTCATCTTTCTTTCCAGTCATGGTTGCAGAGAATGGGTCTGCATAGATGTTCATCTGCTTTGCACGAGCATATATGTGTAACGGGAAGTGCTTTGCTTTTGCCTTTATAAGCCTTCTCTGACTCCTGTTGCCTGGGATACGTGAACACACAGTGAGCATCCTGGAAATGCGGGAGAGTTTGTGACCCATGTGGCAAAACTTGACCAATGGGGATGTGAGCTGACAGATAAATGTTCCACTGTTTCATCCTTCCAGGGGACGATTTGGAGATATAGTGCATTCAAAAAGTCTCCCCAGAAGGTCCCACAGATCTAGCTCTCAGCTCTACCCACTAATGGCCAGCCCCACATTATGCCTTTGTATTGGCTATCCCTCCTTCTGTATCCACTCTTTTTTCTCCTGGCTCTCACTCTTGTTCCTATGATTGTATTCTTTGATAAATCACTCATGCATCCGACTTTCTCTCAGACCCTGCTTTTGGAATTTCTTAGGCTGAGAAATTACATTAAAGAAAAATATTTAAAAAAATTCTTTTGAATAATACGCATATAGTGGCTTCTTTTAACTTAAACTATAGAAAACTTAATTACTAGAATAGACCTTTGAAATTAAAAATCTGCTGAAAATGACCTCAAGCTGTTATTTTTAGTTTTCAGGTTTTTTTTTAAAGCCAATTTCTGGTCTTCTATTTATTTCTCTAATAACATTAAATATTTTTTAAAATTTAGCAGAAGTCAGCATTCAATTAACTCAGCCAAAGAATAAAAATTTACTTGTATATTAATAATTATTTAACTGTAATTTAATTGAGATAATACAAATTCATTACTTGTTTACTTAGACTCTCATTTAATATGTAACTGTGATTTAATCATTGTTATTTTGTTTAAAGAACTGTTGCTCTTGCAGAAGTGAAACACAAAGAATCAAATCCTAGGTTTCATTTCTGTACCCAGAATAAACCATGACTTTGGTGTAACAATTATAATAAATATTTTAACAATCTAAACAAATTAGGAAAGATATTCCATTTAAGTCCGCCAACCAATAATTGGTACCAAAAGTGAACTATAAAGCACTGTATTAATTTGAAATTTCATTAGTTATGTAAGATTGTAAATTTGCTTCTAAGCTAGAAATCTTACATACTTTATGGATAAAGAATAACTTCCCTAATCTTTGGCCACTAGATGTCAGGGCAGCTCCATATAACAAGCCATGGGTGGGGAAGGTGTTGCTAGATGTATTGCCCGTTTTAAGACCAGCTGCTCTGTTGCGCAGAGGTGCGTTATTCTATGTCTTATCAGACCAGTCATTTTACAAAATGCAGAATTATCTTCAGCCAATATAAAAATGCAGTTAGCTTTGAGTCTTTCTTTTTATGTGGTGATAGAATTAATGTGTTGCTGAAGACAATGGTTGAAACCATTTAAAACAAATTCTGCTTTTGGATAATGTTATTGTTCTGCATTTACTCTAATTCTATTTGAAAAAAAAACAAAACAAAACCCCATGAGCATTGAAAATGGAAAGCAAAAAGGAAGTTTCTAAAAACCAGCTGACTATAGTAAGGCATAGTAGCTAAAGAAAAGATGTGGGGAAAAACGGCATAGCTCCTGGCCAATCCATGCATGAGTGCAAAGGCAATATGGCATGAGACGGTGGTTAGAAACATGAGTTTTGAAGTCCCCAAAGCCTGGGATTTGAAATGGATCTTGACCTTAATAGTTATGTGATGTTTCATCTCCTCATCTATAAGGAAGAGTTGATAGTATTTACCACAAAGAGTTGTTCTAAGATTCAAATAGGATTGTGACTCTAAAGCTCTTAGTAAAGTATACTGTACCTTGTAAACATCCAATGAATAGCCACTCTCATTATGAAGATGGAATTTCATACCTAAAGTTTTAAAATGAAAAACCTCAATACTTCAAATGCAAAGAAGGGATAGTCTTTAGTCAGGTTTTCAAGCAAGGAATAACCCTTAAGTGGAGTATAATATAACAACCCCTCCTAAAGTAAAGCTATCATGGATGATGAAATGGAATATCCTCGTGACTGTGGCCATGAAAAAGGAATTTCTCACTGGAGTGATCCTCTTTAATACCTGCAAGGGCAAGTCCCCCCTTTTATTATTATGTTTTCTTATAGCTATGATAGTGTCCAAAAGACTTGTTTTTCCATCTCTTTGCATTCCACCCGGGGGGTTGGCAGTCTCAGTCAGATGGCCTGCCTTCTGCTGTGTCCACCTGTTTCTACTCATTCTGACAGTGGAGCATTTAATGTGGAAAGCGCAGCAGGGCATAATCCCCAAACCATACATTCCAAAGGGACTAAACCAGAGCTGATCCCATGACACCTTCTTAACAAGCATGGAATAATGTGATATTGGAGGTACCAGGACAGCAGACATCTGTCTTTAAATGTGGCTCTTCCAAATTGGCGATGTATGTGATACCTAGAAAACATCTCATATTTATTTGTGTGTATTTGGATAATGACCTGAAATAAAGACTTTGGCATTTTAAAAGTGTTTCAGCACATAATATTAATATAACTGTATCGCAGAGGGAAGAAAGAGGCAACTAAGAGGACAGATGTGGTAGGACTCTGGTAAGAAAGGCATGATCAGGGAAAAGTAGTAGAGAGAGAAGCTTCACCACCCATTTGTATGGCTTTGCGGGCTTTAGCAGGATTTAACAGTTTGTTCTTTTGCTACCTGCTACAGCTTTCAGAAAACTTTGGTGAAAAATCTGAACAAAGAGACTGAAGATGAGATAAAAAAAAAAAAAAAAGTCTAGTGAATAAAAGGATTTACTTCAATAACTCCCCAAATCCTACCACAAGCGAATACTATAAGGCAGAAAATGAATCAGCCACAGTCCTAACAAGTACAGTATGAGACAGTGATTCATACGAAGGGCAGCATAATTACTGTGAATATCAGATTGGATTTCAAAATGAGGAAAGAACATTTTGGTACTTTCTTGGCTAAGGACAAACATAATTGATTTATGAATAATATGAGGGTCCAGCTTATCTGGCAAATATATTATATTTCATGTAGAAATGAACTTAGAGGCATTTTTCACATTTCAATGGGAAACCCAATATTCACATGCCAGCGAAGTGAAGAGAACAGTGGCTGGAGCCACTAATATGGAAGCTCAGCGTCGGTTACACCCGGGCAGAGCCCACCTGCAGTGTGGCAACGGCAAGGTCCCCAGTACACCCAGCAATGGTTTATTTATTCATCTATCTAGTTATTTCAATAAAAATTAGAAAGAATGACCACCCTCCTTTCCCAGCCTATTCTGGGAAAATTTCTTCAGTCCCATTTCTTGGAGAAACTGACTCCATCTAGTCCACAGCATGACACGGGAACCCTACTGAAGTCACTGTGGCGCTCTGAGCTTCCCACCAATCCTGAGTTTAAAGGGTTGGAGGAAATCACATTTAGAAATATTTTATAAATAAAGTTGACAGGTCCCATTAGGTTCTTTGAGTCATTTGGGCTGCAGTGACTAGTCTCTGGGCTAAGTGGAGACAGTTTACTGTTCTGTTTATTGAGGCAGGATGGGATAGTGGTTAAGATCAGAGACCCAGGCAGGCTTCCAGGGTTTGAATCTAGGTTCTGCCAAATATAAGCTGTGTGATTAGGTTAAATATTTAACCACCATATGCCTCAGTTTTCTTATCTGTAAAATTGGTGACACCTACTTCGTAAGTCTGTTACGATGATTACATTAATATTTGTAAAGTGCCTGACAGTGTTGTGTGTTTACTAAATCACACGTATATACTTGATGTTTTCAATAACCATGTGATGAAAACAAGATATACAGGATAAGAGAAGGTTTTGCAGTTGAAAGGGACTTTAGAAACCATCTAGTTCAACGCCTTCATTTTAAAGATATAAAAATATGTCCCTGAAATTCTATTATTTAATAAAGTAATATAGTTAGCATCAGAATACAGGTTTCTTAATTTTCTGGCTGTTTCTTTTTTATCCCCACCATAAAACTCTGACTTCTCCTACAAATAAATGTGAGAAAGAAGAGTTCATAAATATTTTTAAATTTAAGGAAATACTGTGATAAATGCAGTAGTAATATTAGGAATTGAAGTTGAATAAATAATACCAAGGCATATTGATTTTTTAAAGTATCTGCTACAATTAGAAGTAGCTTCATATAACAGCAAATCCCGAATGTCTTAAATAAAATAACAGTTTATTTCTCTTCCAGAGAAGAAAGTATAGAGCTCTCATAGTGGCTCTATGGTCATCAGAAAACGGATCCTTCTGCCATCTTATTCCACTATCCTGTGTATGGTTTTCATTCTCAAGGTCACCTTTTGGTCCAAGATAGCTGCTGGAACTCCTGCCCTAATGTCAGCAGTCCAGAATGTAGGAATGAGGAAGGAAGAAATGACAAACAGATCTTTTCTAAATGAATTAGTATTTTTTACAGCAGCCTTCTAGGAAGTTCCATATCGTCTTCCACTTACGTCTCATCCAGGACTTCTCACTTGTCATGCTTGGCTACAAGGGAGATTGCAAAGTGCTTTTAACCAATTTTCAATTAAACTATGGGTTCTTTTACTGAGGAAAGAAGGTAATGTATGTGGGATGGTAACTAACCATCTCTACTATAGATAGGGTTATTTTTTCCTACCCCCTTTCCACCTCACATTTTTTTTCTCTTGCCTTGAATCCACAAGGTCAGACTTTAAGAAAACTACACTCTGGTAACCACTAGAGGGTAAGAGGGAGTGGGGGAAGGGAGATGAGGGTAAGGGGGATCAAATATATGGTGACGGAAGGAGAACTGACTCTGCGTGGTGAACACACAATGGGATTTATAGATGATGTAATACAGAATTGTACACCTGAAATCTATGTAATTTCACTAACAATCGTCACCCCAATAAATTAAATAAAAAAAAAAAAAGAAAGA
This sequence comes from Rhinolophus hipposideros, assembly GCF_964194185.1. NCBI lineage: Eukaryota > Metazoa > Chordata > Mammalia > Chiroptera > Rhinolophidae > Rhinolophus > Rhinolophus hipposideros. The sequence continues at coordinate 83,763,376 of NC_138047.1, read as the reverse complement.
AAACTACACATCCCGTGTAGGAAAAAAATAAGATTTCTCTTTAAAGGGATATTGTGTCTGTATGTTAGGATTTTACAGTTGCAAGAAACTGATCAATTTACTCAGTACTAGAGGGAAGAAGGGAAAACTATTATAAATTACAATTGAGATTTCATGGAATTCAAAGGTAGAAATGAAGGAATCCTAAGGAAGGCCAGGAATTAACAACATGGAAATACAGGCAGTTTTCTCTCAATTTCCTATCATTGCTTCTTTCTGCACCTACTTTTTTTTTTTCTTTGAAGATCTGTTTCTTTTGTGCCCAAGGTCTTGCTGCCAGGAAGAGACAGACCTGGGATTTGCATTCATATCTTCTAATTCACACTCTATTATCATCTTGATTTTTAATGCTCTGCTCTTCCTCTTTTACCATAAAGCAACAGAGTCCCTTCTCCTTACTGTTAGTTCCTGATTACAGTGACGTTTGATGTATTTGAATACAATAACTACCTGTGTAGATCAGACCCTTGAAAACTGACTTGCAAAAATGCTTTACAGGGTCTGTGATACTACTTGGCACTGCATACTGAGCAATCTTCCATTGTCAGATGTTTTCTCAAGCTATGAAGCTATGTATTTTCACTGATTGATGTCAAATGTTTTAACTATCCATCACACTGATGACTTCCCAGTATACATTTCCATTTTAGGCTTCCCTCTTGAGGTCTAAATGACCTCCCTCTTGAGGTCATTATTTTATATGAATATTGGCCACTTTTACTCAGCTGGAGTTTCTTAGTATCTCCAGTATCTTTAAAATCAACATATCTATGATCTCATTTCGAATTTTCTATCTTAAGCAACATCCACCCAGGAATCCAATAATCTTCCTGTCCCTTCACTTCTATTGCCAGTTAATTACCAAGTCCTACAGAATCTGTCACGTAAAGCTCTTATTTTTTATGGGTACTGCCATAAGTAAAACACTGTAATCCTGTTTTTGTAAAATTGCAGCTGCCTCCTAAACCTTATCTCTTTCTTCAGACTCATCTATTCTCTGCATTGTCTCAAGAACAATCGTTATATATATAAATACGGTTATGTCACTTCTGTACTTAAAATTAATCAGCATTTCCCTTTTACCTGCAGAACGATGACCAAATTTCATGCTGGTCATAGAAGGCTGTTTATTATCGGATATCTTCCTATCTAGCCAATCTCATCGCCCTCTATTCCACCATGTGTTTTGGCTTCATGGAATTATTTGCATTTCCCTAAATGCAACAGCAAAGTTCACACTTCTGTAATATTGAACATGTTTTTATTTTCTTTCACCCTAAATGCCTTTATTCTGCTCAGTCATCTTCATGAACTTCTACTCACATTATGGGATTCAGTTCAAGCATCAGTTCTTTTCTGAAAGCCTCCTTGATCAGCATGCTGTCTCTTCTCTCCATGCTTTCCTCTACTTGCCCTTTAGAAGTTAGTTTTTTTCCTTTGTTGGATCACACATTGTACATATTTGAGAAGGCAGAGGAGCAGACTAAAGCAATGCTACAGTTGTCTCCCACTGTCTGGTCTGTCCTTATGTAGTAAAAGGATTTAATCAGGCATATGGCTGCCCTAATGAGAACTAAATCACCTGCCTCTCTGCAGTATGTGTGGCCATGAGACTGTTCTTTTCCAATGCTTTGTGCACAGAATGGTGTGTGCAACTTCTGAGACATGCTCTTTACATTGAAAGGTATGCCCTTCCTTTACCCCTTTCTCCTTCTCATCCACTGACTTCAGCATGGGAATAATGAGCCATTTTTGACTTGGCTAATACCCTGGGATGCCAGAGCAACAAGGCAGAGGAGGTCTGTGTTCCTGATATGGTGGAGCTACTATATTCATTCTGAACTGCTTACGGTCAGACTATTGAGTGCTAAAGATAAACTTCTTCATTGTTTAAGCCCCTGTTTAGAATATTTATATCCTAATACAAATATTCAGATACAACAGGTCCTGTAGCCTAGCTAACATGCCCACTCCACTATAAGACTATAAAAGGAGTTTTGGAACTTAAATTTATTAATCTTTGCATACTTAACACCTAGTACAGCGACTAAAGCACAATATTCTGTCAAAAATATGTTTAGAGAAGAGATAAAGTTGTACATGAATATAAGTTACAACTTCTGTGCAAAAAATGCAATATTCCTTGTATTCCTATAGTTAACATAAACTTACTCAAGTCCCTATTTTTGTTGATGAAGACTGTTGACCCTGAAAATAAATGTACCCGTTAAGAAGGACTCCTGGTAGCTAATTGGGCTCAAATTTATAAACAGAGTCTAATAGTCATTGCTAAATAGGGGCCTCCCATGCTCTCTGTGCTTCAGGGAAAAGCTGCACTGCCTCCTGCCCTGTGCCCCTGCTGTCTGAATAGACCCTCGTAAGAGAGCGCCTAGGATCAAAATTCAACCACCAGGATTGAGACTTTCCCATCCAATTGGAGCTGTGCAGCTATATCTTTATTTGTATCTTTAGCAATCAATCAGAACAGCTCCATTCCAACCAACCAGAACAGTGCTTTTTGGACCAATCAAACAATGAGGAGTTGGAGTCCTCATTTGCATGAAAATGGACCATTCAGGAACCACAGGTAGGAACTCTTCTCTAGATAAGCCAGCTTCACCATACAGGGCACTTTCAGTTTCCACCAAAGACTGTTTCCATCACTGGAACTGCAGTGTCAAAGTTGGGCTGCAACACGAGCTGAGCTGTGATACTGGGACCTCTTAGCCCCTGCCACCTCGCCTGGGCTGCCTCTCAACTGTGTTGTTCCACAGCTGAGTTGTTTCACAACTGAGCTGTTTTCACTGAATGAAAATTTCCCCCTCACTGCACCCCAAACTGGGGACTCCTTTTGAATTGGTAACATGACCTTTGGATGAAAGGGCCAACTCCTTGTTGTCAATTTAAGGTAATTAGCACTTTCAGTTAAACTTTAAGTTTCTTTTGGGTAACAATTTAGTGAATTATGATTCTGTAATCTGGCCTTCTTGGGGGGTGGTGATGGTAGTTATCTCATGTTTTTTTTCTGGCTTTAGGAGGCAGCCAACTGGCCTGCTGGACCTCCTGTATTCTCTATGGCCCTCACTGAGGTATCGCTCTTTTCTTCTGCTCTAGGATGTTACTTCTGTCCCTGAGGCTGAATTCACACCTCATCGTGGCCTCCAGTTCTTATCTACACTACAAAACCTTTTTTGGGCTATGGACTTTCAATCTTATCTATACTTCACTAAGATTGCTAGGAAACTCTTGGCTGCTGCAGCCACAACTTTATTAAGCGCTGAGGCTTTTATGAGGAAACTCTCAGGCCTATCCCCTTCTAGCCACTTCTATTTCAGGTGCAGTGTTGGATGGAGGACTTCTCTATGCAGTTCCTGGTTACACTCTTTATAGGTAGATAACGATTCTTCTATTCTGGGATTCCTTCAAATTCATCTCATACTTCTATCAGTATATCCAGAGACGCCTCTCTCCCTCCTGTCGTTCTTCCCAACCATTATTTAGCCTAAAGAAATGGAGCATTAGACCTCTTCTCAGGTAGCTACCAATGTTTAAACTCCAGTAAGTCACATTCAATTCTTCCTTTCCCACCCATTAGCTGACATGTAATATTTTGCGTTTGGGAAACTTCTCTGCCTTCATGGTTAAATTTACTCTAAGGCTTATGGCATAAACTCTGTGATATTAGTCCTCCAGGCTTCGACTCTTTATATGCAAAAACAAGATTTTTGTAATTCAAGATAATGTTTTCTCTTTTAAAACCTCCTTTCTTGGTTTTCAAGACAACGGAATCTGAGACACAGTGAAAAAATAAATGGGCTCAGAACCTCAGTTGCTGTCGTCATTCCAGTCTTCTTTTTTCTTGTGACAAGGAATGTCAGTAAGAAAAAAAAATAGTGTTGCTAAGGAAAACTTCTGTTATTATCTCAAAATGTGCCCCCCATCCCAATTATATGGTTGTAGCAGATTTATTAATATAAAGAGTTTTGATTTTGTTCAGAAAAAAGCCTGATATTCTATTTGTGTATGAAAGACATAAAAAAAAAACTTTCTACCCTCTGCCTCCCCATCTTCCATAATAGCCTGAACAGGCTGGAGAAGCAAACGAAGACCAGAGACAATACTATGTATTTACCAAACTGTTTTATTTTTTCTTGGATACGCAGAAAGGTATGTATTTCCCAGCAACACCTTATGTCTAGGTTGACTATGTCACTGAGCTCTTTGAATGGAAAGTGAATGGAACTGGCACATCCCAATTCCAGACCTGACCATAAAAAATCCCTATGTGATATTTCTTGCTCTTTTTCCCCAACCACACAGCAGGAAGGGAAAGACTTTGAGATGACAGAACACACAATGGAAAGAGCCTGAATCCTGAGTTGAGCACTTGGAAGAGCTTCTTAAGAGATCTCGCAGCTAAGAACTTCAGCTCTGGTTTTTATCTGACCAAAAATGTTGTATTAAGCCACTGTGATATTGGGGATTGGGATTGTTTATTACAAATTAATGTTGAATGATAAATTTAGAAAAATCAGTAACAGGAATCCAAGGATGAGGAGCAGCAATTAGAAGAAAGAAATAGAAAGGAGGTAGGAAGAAAAGGAGTTGGAGTCAAGTAATGTGGTCTTCAACTGAGCTCCATGGAATGAAGGATCAGGAGAGGTTCCTGGAGGTCTTAGTAGCTGTCAGAATTTTAAGAACTGAGGAGGGTGAGATTGAGTTAAAATGTTTTAAGAATGTAATACATGACACATATGAAAGAATATATAGTGGTTTTTAATTTTTGATGCATAATAACGAAACAAATACATGGGAACTCACCACTCAGCCTAAGAACCAGAGCATTATCATTATTGTTGAAGCTGCACTGTATGGATAAGTTTTAAGCTAAAAACCCCAAATAATAAGGTATTTAGGGATACATATATGTTTAGTTTTTAATGTTGCTATGCTGTGCTCTTTTGCCCTAAATCATCAGTAAAGCCTTGTTTGAATTTTGTTGGTGCCCTAGAATTTGGATCAGGGTAGTTCTCTACATGGCAACTGAATAGGGAAAAGCTACAGCATGCATTAAAGTTAGAGAATTATGACAAAGCAGTAACTGGGAGCCAGAGGTGATTAGAATTGACATAATCTGCGCTCTCATCCTGAAACCCTAGAGAAACTGAAGGATGGACTCTGATTTTCCTATTCCAAATGGAAGAAACATTCAAATAAAGAGCAGGATGACCTAATAGTTGTGACAAATTGGGGACATCCAGGAGCTGAAATCTGGATTACATTTGCATGAATTTTAGTTCTTTTTAGTTTAAAAAGACTTGGCACAGTTAAAAAAACATTTTTTACCTTTGATCTGTGTTTCTAAGGAGGCCACCTAAATTTTTGATAAGGGTGAAAGAAGAATACTATTAGTAAAAACAGCCTTTGAAAAGCCTGAATTTGACAAAGTTGACAATTATTTAACTAATAAATTATTTAAGTAACATTAATTGAGTGTCTACTATCTTGCAATCACTGTGAAAATGCTTTAGTTCTTTCTCTTTTCATTCTTCCTTCGGTTTAATGTCTTGACATAATCAGTGCTTAACAACTATAGTTCTTATCCTTTAGATTGATAATGTGCTCATTTTAGAAGCTGGAATAATGTGGATGATTATAGTGAGTTCTTTGTCAGAATCTTTAGAATGAGGGGCACGTTCCCTTGTCAACACAGCATGGCTTGGCACAGAACAGCCAGTGTGTACTGACAGCCTTTCCCTTTGATGTTGCTCAGGGTTGCTTGGCTCATCCTGCTCTTACCCGCAAAGGGGCAATTTTATAATCCAAGAGAAGAGTATTCAGGCTGACATGACGTGGATTTATATGGGTACCTAAAATGATGCCAAACGTGTAGTTGCAATGAGTGTAATGAACTAACTGGTGACTCCACTTGAGTCCGTGTTAGCTTGGACATATAACTTCACTTTTTGGAGTCTGTTTTTCCCTCTTAAGTGAAGGCTATTAATACTGATCAGACATCATTTTGTCAAAGATGAAATAAAATAGTAGATATGAATAAACTTGGCAACTCTAAAGTGGCAGCTCTACAAATATAGGGGATTCAAGATTAGGAAACTGTGGGAGGATTACACTGAATGAGACATGACTTGGACTACATGACTGTCACGCGGGGACCCTGCTCGCTGCGCCATTTGTCGTGCAGGGTCTCAGCTCCCACTCCCCGCCCAAGAACGCAGGACACGGTGAGGCCAAAAAGGAACACCCACGGAGCCATAAGTAGGGGAGTCAAACCAATATATTCTCGCTGGTGGCTGGGCTGGAGACACAGGAAGCAGGATCTACATAACCTGCCTAACAGCAGTCCGCGCTTGCCAGCCACCATCTTCTTGCTAGCCCCCATTTCTTTTGTTAGTATAGCCACAGCCGTTATATTAGTGGCCAATGGCTTACGGGTTACAGCTGACGGCCAACTAGCCACAGCTGCTGGCATCTGATCACAGTTGATGGCCATTTACTACCCGAGCCAGCACCTTTCTATGTGAGGCCGAGAGCCTGGAAACTGTTTTTTGGGGTTTTGTCCCCACACTCCACCCCTACAGGGTCTCGCCTCACAATCTACGCGACAAGCGTCTTCCGCGAGGGGCCCTGTGCAAGGAGCCTGGAGGTGAATGCACTATCCTGAACACAGCCAGGCTCTCTGGGCACAGCCAGGGTTTCTCAGGGCACCACCAGTACTTCTGGGCACAGCCAGACATCCTGGGCTTCTTAGGGTACCACCTGTTTCCCCGGGCACAGCCAGGTTTTCTCAGGGCACCACCACAGTACTTCTGGGCACAGCCAGACTTTCTGGGCTTCTTAGGGTACCACCAGTCTCCCCGGGCACAGCCAGAGTCTCTCAGGGCACTGCCACTCTCTCTGGACACAGCCAGACTTCCTGGACACAGCCAGGGTTCTCAGGGCACTGCCACTCTCTCTGGGCACAGCCAGACTTCCTGGACACAGCCAGGGCTCTCAGGGCACCACCACTCTCTCTGGGCACAGCCAGACTTCCTGGACACAGCCAGGGCTCTCAGGGCACTGCCACTCTCTCTGGACACAGCCAGACTTCCTGGACACAGCCAGGGTTCTCAGGGCACTGCCACTCTCTCTGGACACAGCCAGACTTCCTGGACACAGCCAGGGCTCTCAGGGCACTGCCACTCTCTCTGGACACAGCCAGACTTCCTGGACACAGCCAGGGCCTCTCTGGGCACTGCCACTCTCTCTCTGGGCTTCTCGGGGTACTGTGCTGGAACAACAGCGGCTCACATCAAGGTGCTTACATATTATCAATGGCGGACAGTCAAGACACAAAAGCAAACATCCGCCAGTCCCCCTACATGGTGGTATGTTCCCAAACAGTCAAGCGTCCAATAAATTAGGGATGGAAGGCAATTCCCCATAGTCCATAGTCATTCGCCAGGGCTGTCCTGGGGGTGAGGGATGACCTTGACCTCACTCTCATGTCCCACGGAGGACTCAGCATGCATTTCCTCCTGGGACAAGTCCCGCATCCAGGCTGCGTCAGCAAGCAGTTCCCAGCCCACAGGGCGGCAACAACCTTCGCTTTCTCCAGCCTCTGCTGGTTGGGGAACCATCCACATCTTCCCACCCCTCCACGGGAATCGAGCTCTCCGGCAGCTGCTCCTCCTGGTCTTCCTCAGACTGAGCTTTCATACGCACAAACTGCTCCACTGCCCTTCGGAAAGCTTTGGCTGGCACCGTATCCTGCCGACTACGCCATGCGTCACGCAGGGGACCCTGCTCACTGCGCCATTTGTCGTGCAGGGTCTCAGCTCCCACTCCCCGCCCAAGAACGCAGGACACGGTAAGGCCAAAAAGGAACACCCACGGAGCCATAGATAGGGGAGTCAAACCAATATATTCTCTCTGGCGGCTGGGCTGGAGACACAGGAAGCAGGATCTACATAATCTGCCTAACAGCAGTCCGCGCTTGCCAGCCACCATCTTCTTGCTAGCCCCCATTTCTTTTGCTAGCATAGCCACAGCCGTTATATTAGTGGCCAATGGCTTACGGGTTACAGCTGACGGCCAACTAGCCACAGCTGCTGGCCATCTGATCACAGTTGATGGCCATTTACTACCCGAGCCAGCACCTTTCTATGTGAGGCCGAGAGCCTGGAAACTGTTTTTTGGGGTTTTGTCCCCACAATGACCTTCAAAATCATTCCTAGTTCTAATTTTTGGTTCATTCATTCAGCTAATATTTATTGAGCATCTACTACGCTGTGTTGTTCTAGATACTTCACATGTACCCGTTTAAAAAAAGCTGCCACAGACACATTTTGATGAGTGTTCTCCATAAAATCTTTGCATAGATTTATTTCTAGAAAATGATCATGGACTCCTGAAACTTTGACATGAACCTAAAGAAATATTTAGTTTTATAGATAGGAACATACAAAATTGTATTAATATAAAAAAAAAATCAAGCCATCAGAACCTATTTTTAGAAATGTATCTGAGTCAATTTGTTGACCTCACATTAATGTAGCTCTTCCAAAGTGTTCCGGTGCGAAATTTCCCCCAATCCCTTCTCTTCTCAAAAAGATTAAAGATAAGATGATTAAGATCAGGCACGCTATTGAGATATGTATTTTGTGTGTGTCTCCCTAAGGATGAATGACTGGATGACCCTCATGCATTGGTTTGAGATACACCAAAGAAGACTCCTATGGGGACCTGACTTTAAATGTAGTTCTAATTTGGGATGATATCTTAACCAAAATCATCCCTTTGTCTTTCTGCTTAATTTACTTGACACGTTTTCTGATTGAGAATTTTGAGTGATATGTGGGGCCTGACTTGACGACACTGTACTGACTGACAGTTCCTTCACGTCCTTTCCTGTGAATTTCTCTCAAATCTTCACCCTGCAGATGTTCTGGGTTTTGAGGTTGACATAGAATGTTGTTGAAGCCGACTCTCTACAGTTAAGGAGAATCATGGTCCTCTGTTTTTGGTCAAATTCTTTGAAGAAGACATCTATAATCATGCTTCTATAAGGTACTGATGGTGACATGGTACACTCTGTCCTAAATCAATTAGTTTTTTCCCCAAGCCCAGTTGTATTAGTAAATCGTATTTATGAAATTCCACTATTCCCAAAGCTTTAGATCCTTTCCTCAACTCGTCTCCTGGGAAAGTCCTCTTAATAGAGCAAAGTCAGATCAGCCCTTCTGATTTTGGCTAGATATTCGATATATGTACTAAGAAGATTTCCTTCCATGTCTCAACACTACTTATTGATAAAATCACTATGTGTATTGCAACACGTGTATACCTTTTACTAACGTGGGTGTAGATTCTTCAGGTGTCTGGAACTAACTTGAAAGTCTTCTTGACTTCATATAATGTAAGCATCCTTTCACTGATACAGTGATTTTATCAGACTGGCAGGCAGTCTTGTGGCAAACAAGATCCCTGCTTCCTGCGACACATGCCTTTGTGCAATCCCCTCCCCCTGAATGTGGGCAGGATATGTGACTTGTTTCTAGCTATGTAGACTATGGCAAAGATGTACAGGATGTATATGATTATGTGTATGTGATTATGTTACATAAGATTATAATGCCTATCTTGCAAGGAGACTCTCCTTTGCTGGCTTTGATAAAGCAAGCTGCCATGTTGTGAACTGCCTACAAAGAGATAATGTGGCAGGAAACTAGGGTGCCATGGCTGAGAGCCATCAGGAAACAGGGGTCCTTGGTTCAACAACTTCTAAGGAACCAAATATTATAAACTGTGTGAGCTTGGAAGCAGATTCTTTCTCAGTCAAGCTTCAAATAAGACTGCAGCCCTGGCCAATACCTTTATAGCAGCTTTGTAAGACCCTAAGAAGAGGACTCAGCTAAGTTGATCAACAGAAATTGTTAAAAATAAATGTAGATTGTTTTAAACTGTTAAGTTTGTGGTAAATTGTTAGATAACAATAGATAACTAAGAAACTAAAACACTGAGATTGGTAATGGTTGACAGATCTTGAAATATAGGGAATCTGGATTGTAAGAATATTTGCTTAGAAGTCATCTAACTGGGAGGATATTTCTAAATCAATGAGGGAAACTTGGGAAACCCACCTTAAACCATATAAGAACTACCTTAACATACTTAATATACTTAACATAATTGCCTCATAATGCTAAATGGGAGCACGTGTGATAAACATAGGAGGGAATTTTCACTACTCATGGCATTAGGGAAGATGTGAAAGCAGACAGACTTTTACTAGGCCTTGAATAATGGTTAGAGATTCCTTACATGGTCTCAATGGTGGGGAGATGGTATATTTTAGGTAGGATGAATAGCATAAACCAAGGTGACAGCGGTAGCATTGTTTAGAGTATATTTGAGAGAAGATGATCAAAATGTCTGCATGATCTCAGTAATGGAGATAATTGAGGAAGACATGATTAAAGAACACAGAGGTTATTTTGTACAACACCTTTGGTGTAAGGCAAGAACCCTAAACGTTATGCTTTGAATCTGTGCTCTTTGCTACCCCTTCTGTACCTTTAACCCCAGTAACTCTGCCTTCATCTGTTTGGGGTATTGGGCTTTTTCAAATATTTTGTTTAAACAAAGAGATCCACAGCTAAAAACAATATGTTAACTTACTTTAGAAAAATAGAATCTTTTGTGTTTTTTCCGAGTTATTAAATTTCTATTTTACAATTTATCTGGCTGTAATTTTCAGGTAGCATTAAAGAAAGGATAAATTAAAGTATGGGGAACTGTTAAAAGATTATTGTAGTTATTTACCCTCTGAAATGGAATCATTGATGCAGGCAAAACAGGATTTTACAGTAGGATTCAAGGATTTAATAGAGCTAAACCCAGAGCTTTGCACACTTGAGACACTTATTAAATATATGTTGAATTGTAGGGATTTGACAATATGACTCAGATCAAGGCAAAACAAAAAATTGCTAGAGAAAACTTTAACCGCATTAAAAAAATACTTATTTGGGGTGGGTCTAGTTGATGGAAATATAGAGGAAAGATATTAAAATATAGTTTTTGATCATTATGTTGAAAAATATTAGAAGTTTGGTACTGTAGCATCAACTCTTGCACAGGAATAAATTATTTACTCTATAAATTTTCTAAATAGAATTATTACAATAAACCATAAAATCTTTGTTTGACTAAGCAAATATGAAAAGTTCGGTAGGATTATTGTTATTTTAAATGTTAAAGGAAATTAAATTATACTTATTTCAGGAGTTTCCCCATACTCATTGAGACTTAGCTCAAAAGCCAAGGTTAGCAAGATATTTTTTTCCTACAAACAGAAAAATTACAGGATAAATGACCTTAACTAAATAACAGCCACAAACGTTTTTTTTAAGGGAATGGATTTTTATAGCTTTTTAAAGGTAGTCCCTTAAAAGCAAAAGCATATTTTATGGAAATTTTCAGTATGAATAATGAATATTCAAAATCAGAATCTCTTTTATCTTGTGTCCTAGTTCCTTTCAAAGGTATTTAGAATACACAGAAATTACATTTCGTATTTTCTTTAGCTTCTGATTAACAACAACATTAACTTTACAGAATAAATATATAAACATTAGCCTTTTGAAAATAACTGTGCCTTCCATAGAACTTGGAATATCACAAAGATTATAATGAGAGCCCAATGCATCTGATTGATCAATGTTGGAAAACAGAAATAGATGTGAATTATGGTTGGAGTAATTTCTCTTTGCTGAGCAGAATATTAACATCAAATACAATGCTTCATTGTAATCTTTCCATTCTAATTCCCAGTTTATTTGTTATCAAACAAACGTTTAAAAAAAAATGCATCTCAAAAATTGTCCGAGGAATACTGGTTACATTTACATTAAATTTGCTCCTGTATTATTTTCTTTAATGGTGTCTTCAGAAAAAGGTCTGTAAATGCGTAGCCTTTGCCAATTAATTATCCAGTAAGTTTTAAATTTGGGTGATATCTGGCTTATGTAAATGGAAAAGTGCTAAATTCATATAAAATATTTTTTCCCTTAAAAGAATAATTTCTAAAATATGCTTTTTTTCCTGCTTTACTAAACACACACAATTGCAATAAATAATAAAGGAGAATAATGAAATGCTGGAAAGACTGCTATACCACAAAGGTAAGGGAGATCAGGTATTCGAGTCATATTGTATGTTATTTTTGATGACTAAATCTACGTGACTAAAATAATTATCTTTTGAAACTCTTAAACATGTGTGCAGACATATACATATAATTAATTACCGGCATATCTCGGAGATATTGTGGGTTCAGTTCCAGACCACCACAATAAGGCGAGTATCTCAACAAAACAAATCATAATCTTTTTGCTGGTAGAGGTGCTTGTTTCAGTTTGTAAAAAAACCCGCAACATCTATGAAGTGCAATAAAACTAGGCATACCTGTATTTCAGTTGAGTATTATTCTTGTTCATACCAAACTTTCTTTTCATCATAGCCCCTTTATAATCTTACAGAACTGAGGGTGTTGATAAGATCATTTTTACAGGTATTTTACTTGAAATGTGGAAACTGGATATGCAATTCATAAAGTTGGTAAGAAAGAACCATCTGGAAATGAATGAAGATTATAAATATCTCAAGGTGCTGAGGAGGAAAAAAAAAAGATAAAGCCTGGTGGTGATGGTTGAGAAATCTAGAACTATTCTGGGCTTTGTATGAGGAAAGCAGGGAACATATCACTCCTATCCATAAGATGGTGGAGAGATCATACCTGGAATTCAATTTGTTGTTTTGTGCACTCTTAGAAAAGAAACTGTGAAGATTAGGTGGGCCCTGATAACACTCCACGAGTATCTGTGAAACCTAAATGAAGGCAGAACATGTTTCACATAATATGCCTATAACTACAAAAAAATGGCTTTCAAGGAAACAAATTCTAAGGAACTTATTAGAAGATACCTCTCAATGTTTTTTCAGTGGAAATATTAGTTTTCATAAAGCAGTAACTGTAAAAATAACTTTATAAAATGAATGAGATTGTGGTAGCTTCTTGAAGTTACAATTCAATTTGCATAAGAATTTACAGTTGTCTTGTAAATCCTGATTCTTATCAGCCAGGGACTATTAGTAATTATCAGACAGCATTTAATACTGGGGAAGAAGAAGGAAGAGGAGGAGAAGGAGAAGAAAGAGGAAGAGGACCAAGAGGAGAAGGAAAAGGAGAGTCTCTAAGAGAGCTGTTATCAAACTTTTGGACTTAGGGTCCCTTTATACTTTGAAAAAGTCCTGAGGTTTCCAAAGAGCTTTTTTCCCCCCTACATGTGTTATAATGGTTGATATTTACCATATTAGAAATTAAACTGAAAATAATTTAGGTATATTTATTTGTTACTGCATTAAAAAAACAATGATATTAAGCTCATTACATGTTAATGTATAGAGCATATTTTTAATGAAAAACAAATATAGAGGAGAAAAGTGGTATTGTTTTTTATTTTCATCTCTTCAATGTGTGGCTTAATAGAAAGTGGCTGGATATCTACATTCACTATTGTCATATGCTGTTTTAGGTAAACTATATGTAGAAAGTCCAGCCTCACAGAAATATGTAGTTGGGAAAAAGGGAATAATTTGATAGCCTTTTATATAATTGTGGATGTCCTTTTTGATGCCCTCTAAAACTTGGTAAGGTGTAGGTTTTTGCAGGTTACTTGCAAAGTGGAATCTGATACCATGCCAGTAAACTTTCAGTTTACTTCTGCTTATCATAGTCATCCTTTCCATTTAAGAGGCCCTGGGTTTGGAAACTGAATTAGAGATGACAATTGGATGAAGGGCCAAGATTTTCAGTATAATCATGCAAATCAATTCTCCATTTGTCAGATTTAGATTTTTTTTTTTTTAATTCTACAGATGTTTTTGGGTTGCTAATCTATTTTAATCCTAAGGATCTAAGAAGGCTTAGAGATTACTCCTCCCCCCCCCACACACACACGCACACACACACACACACACACACACACACACACACACCATTGATAAAGGGCATTGCAGCATCCTAAAATATAGTAGTTATTCTCTCTGGGTTAGAATTGAAAATGGGAGAGGCTATCATTGAAATGGGCTGCCTGATTTCAATGAGGATCACGGGGTCCAGCAGTGACAAGGTCCAGTTATACCACTTAATCAACAGAGACAAGGCATTGTGATGGTCATAATTAGCTGATAATTAGAAATCTTTGACTACAGAGATATTTGGCAATACCTACTCGTTCTTTAGTTTCCTTCAGAATGTTTCCCTCAACATTAAAACATCACTAAAGGCATTGTCTTTTTATTTATCCTTCTCAAATACTTCTACAATATTCCAGGTTTTATTTTGAAAATGTTATAGTGGAAATGTGCAAAGAAATATTGCTCCTTAATATTTTGCAAGAGTAGACAAGATATCTGCTTAAGTAGGTATTTTATCTAATTAGCTTAATATATGAAAAATTAAATACGCAATGTGTAGAAAAGGACAGGCCTCTCTAAATATATCACTTCAGCCAACTGGTGAAATTGAGATTACTCAAATATAGTCTACACTTGATCTTAGCCAAAAGGCCGAGAAGCGATTCAAATATAGTCTAAAGTGTGAAGTAAGTTAAGGTGTGAACATGAGGTATGAACTCAGAGACTTTTTTTCCCCACAGGTAGTCATCAATTTCCTGAAGTTTAAGATGGAGATTGCCAAATTTTTTTCTATCAAGGGCCAGATAATAAATATTTTAGGTTTGTAGGCCTTGTGATTTGTATTGCAACTGCTCAGCTGTGCTGTGGTACTAGGAAAACAGCCATAGGTAGTATGTCAATGAACTGGTGTGTCTGTGTTTTAATAAAACTTTATTTACCTTGCTCTAACCTCATGCTTTACTTTTTAGCATCTACCAACATGTATTCCATGTCTTTTTACAAATCCATTTGAATGATACCGACGTTCTCTATTTATTCACTATCTGATCTCTTATGTTTAAATTTTGATTCTTAATATCTTACTACTGAAACTTTTCTTAATGATGTTATTATTCTCCTTCTCCTTCCCCTCTTCCTCCTTCTTCTCCTCCTACTCTTCTTTGTTGTTATTATTATTATTATTATTTGCTGGTCAGCTCTAGTTACCTCTTCTGGGTTTAAAATCCTAGCTTGCCTTGATATCCCAGCTATTTTAATAGAGGATATCATTAGGGTCAGACTCAAGACTTGGATGAGCCACTTACAGCACATACTGGCCTATCCAAAAGACAGTACTAGATACGTTAATGGATGTATTCAGAACTTCATGCAGCTAGTCTGATTATGTCATTGGTCACTGGTCTTTATTCTCCTAGGGTCAACTAGTGAGACACTGATATTACCTGGGACCCATAACTAATGGGGCCCAGGGATATTCAGGGAACTCGGAGAGAATCCCTGAGGATTTCCAGAAAATATGAGCTGGAACATTGGATTAGCAAGATGGAACTCTCCTTAGAAGGTGGGAGAGAAGATGAAACTGAATGGGCCACGCCAACATGCTTCTCAGAAGTAGAAAATGAGGAAGGAGGAAAGGTGACAAAGTCTAGAAGTATAAACACGTTAGTGAATCTCATTCCAATCCCACAGTGAAATGCCGATTACTTTAATGAAGGCTTCAGTAAAGCGTTACCTTAATTCCTAAGTAAAATTTTACTACCAATTTAACATAATATCAAAGATAAAATGCACTATAGTTCTGATAATCTACTGAATTATTCAAAAGATAATTAAGCTAAGACTCTCAACACTAAATGTAATATGATTTTTGCAAACTTTATTTCCTTTTTTTTATATGTAAAATCATATAGCCTAGCATGATTTGGATAGCTTATTTTAAGTTTAAGTGGAAATAATATTTTTTTCTGTTGCCCTTTCCAACTTGAATAGTTTTCCCTACCCACTGCCCATTCTTAATATGCATAATGCATGATGTGGTTAAAACAAAACAAAACAAAAAACTGTCGAGAACAATTCAATCAAATTAAAAATATTCAGCAGAAAGTATCCATCACATAGTTTTCAAAGTTTGTGGCTTTATTCAAAATAGGTGTAAAACTAAAACATAAGTCCCTGCTCTTTGACTGTTGAGTCCCTACCACATGACTGATTCAGATTTCTGAAGCTGATTGTTTAGTATTCCATTGTCCATCATATTGAATTAATTTTCTTGGCATTTTGTTCCACTGCCTTTTAATTTGAAATAGGAACTTAGAAAATGTCATTTGCTTCCTTTTTAGAATAAATTTTATATTTCTTTCATTATGTGCTCAATCAGTATCACCATTATTTTCTTTTAATATTTTTTTATGTTGCCCAAATATTATTAGTTAAATTTATATTGGCCCAAGGTCTGAAAAGTTAACTAAGGATCTAGAAACTACAATTTTTTGACACATTAAGTCATTTGTAGAATAATAAAAATTAATTTTTTATAAAGACATCACATATTATCAAGTAATTTAGTTGAATGCATAATTTTGCTATTTTATAAACTTAAAGTGATGTTTATTTGACCAACAAAACTAGCAGAGGAAATTTAGGAAATTCAAATTAATTAAGCATTTCACGAGAAAATAACCAACCTCAAGACATTCATAATCTGGAATGTTATCCAAACAGTTTTATATGGTGGAAGTCAGGGAGAAGATGTAAAGCTGCTTTTACTTTTTAAAATTAAATTTATTGGTGTGACACTTGATAATATGATTTTATAAGTTTCAAGTGTACAATTGTATAATACATCATCTATATACTGCATTATGTGCTCAACACCCAAAGTCTAGTCTCCTTTCATCACTGTATATTTGATATCCTTCTTCAAATTCCCCTAACCACCATACTGTTGTCTATGTCTCTAGTAACCCCTCTAGTAACCCCCATACTAGTAACCACCATACTGTTGTCTATGTCTATAAGTATTTTTGTTTGTTTATTTGTTGCTTTCTGTTTTGTATTCCATATATGAGTGAAATCATATGATTCCTGTCCTTTTCCATCTGACTTATTTAATTTAGCATGATACTCTTAAAATACATTCATGTTGAAAGTCCTAGCCACAGCAATCAGACAAGAAAAAGAAAGTTCCCAAATAGGAAAGGAAGAAATAAAACTTTCATTATTTGCAGATTACATGATATTTTGTACAGAGAACCCTAAAGATTCTACCAAAAAACCCAAAACATTAGAAATAATAAATGAATTCAGTAAAATAGCAGAAAACAAGATTCATATTCAGAAATCAGTTACATTTTTTATACCAACAATGAACTATCAGCAAGAGAAATTAAAAAGACAATCCCATTTACTATTGCATCAAAAAATACCTAGGAATAAATTTAACCAAGGAAGTAAAAGACCTGTGCTTGGAAAATTATAAGAGATTGAAGGAAGGAACTGAAGAAGATACAAATAAATGGAAGCATATACCACGCTTATGAATAGGAAGAATTAACATCAGTAAAATGTCCATACTACTCAAAGCAATCCATAGATTCAGTGCAATCCCTATCAAAACACCAATGGCATTTTTCACAAAAGTAGAACAAATAATCCTAATATTTATATAGAACCACAAAAGATCCTGAATGTCAAAGCAATCTTGAGAAAGAAGAACAAAGTTGGAGGTATCACACTACCTGATATCAAACTGTACTACAGGGTTGTAGTAATCAAAACAGCATGGTACTGACATAAAAAGACTCATAGAACAATGGAACAGAATAGAGAGCTTAGAAATAAACTCATGGTCAATTAATCTATGAGAAAGGAGGCAAGAATATACAACGGGGTAAAGCAAGTCTATTCAATAAATGCTATTGGGAAAACTGGACAGATACATATGAAAAAATTAAACTAGACCACCTTCTTATACCATATACAAGAATAAAATCAAAATGGATTAAAGACTTAGATGTAAGACCTGAAATCATAAAACTTGTAGAAGAAAACATAGGCAGTAAACTCTCTGACATTGCTCTTAGTAATACATATTTTTTTATATACCTCCTTGGGCAAGGGAAACAAAAGAAAAAAAATGGGACTACAGCAAACTAAAATGTTTTTGCACAGCAAAGGAAGTAATCCACAAAGCAAAAAGACAGCCTACTGAATTGAAGATATTTTCCAATGCTACATCCGATGAGGTATTAATACTCAAAATTTATAAATTTAGAAAGAACTCATATAACTTAGCCCTAAAACAAAAATGAAAACAAAAACAAACAATCTAATTAAAATTGGGCATAGTTTATTGGGGTGACAATTGTCACCCCAATAAACTTTAATTACAAAAAATGGACAGAGGACCTGAAGCATTTGTCCAAAAACGACATACAGACAGCCAATAGACATAAGAAAAGATGCTCAATGTCACTAATCATCAGAGAAATGCAAATTAAAATCACAATGAAATATCAATCCTCACCTGTCAGAGGGGCTATCATCAATAAATTCACAAAAACCAAGTGTTGGTGAGGATGTGGACAAAAGAGAACCCTCATGCACTGTTGGTGGAATTGTAAATTGGTGCAACCACTATGGAAACAGTATGGAAGTTCCTCAAAAAATTAAAAATAGAACTTCCTTATGACCCAGCAATTCCACTTCTGGGTATTTATCTTAAGAAAACAAAAACACTAATTCAAAAAGACATATGAACCCTTATCTTCACTGCAGCACTATTTACAATAGCCAAGATATGGAAATAACCTGTGTCCATCAATAGATGATTGGATAAAGAAGAGGTGGTACATATACACAATAGAATATTACTCAGCCATATAAAAGAATGAAATCTCACCATTTGTGACAACATGGATGGATCTAGAGGGTATTATGCTAAGTGAAATAAGTCAAACAGAGAAAGACAAATACCATATGATTTCACTTATATGTTGAACCTAAACAAAATAAATGAACAAACAAAACAGAAGCAGACTCATAGATACAGAGAACAAACTGATGGTTTCCAGATTTGGGGGTGGGGAAAAGTGAAAGGATTAAGAAGTACAAGTTGGTAGTTACAAAACAGCCATGGAGATGCAAAAGTACAGCATAGGGAATATAGTCAACAATATTGTAATAACTATGTATAGTGCCAAGTGAGTAGTAGACAGATCAGGGGAATACTTTGTAAATTATATACTTGTAAATATCTAAGCACTATGGGGTACACCTGAAACTAACATAAAATAATATTGAATATTAAATGTAATTTAAAAAGATCTATCCATGTTGTTGCAAATGGCAGTATTTCATTTTTTCTTGTGGCTGAGTAGTATTCCATTACACACACACACACACACACACACACACACACACACGTATATATGGTGCCAAAAAAAGTATGCACATTTTAAGAAAGGAAAACTGTATTAAAATTGTAATACTCAATATATACTAATAACAAAGATGAATACAAGTCAACTTTGACTTCTGCAATTACAAGAGGTGCTCAAAGTGGTTACCATCAGCATCCAGACATTTCTGATTATGGCAAATTACTGCTTGAGAAATGTTGACCAAAGTGTCCACTTTTATACATTTTTTTGATACCCCAATATATATGTATTGATATATACATCAATTTCACATCTTTATCCAATCATCCATCACAGGTCACTTTGGTTGTTTCCATGTCTTGGCTATTGTGAATAACGCTGCAATGAATATAGGGGTACATATATCTTTAAGAATAAATGTTTTCAAAATTCTCAGGTACATACCCAGAAGAGGGATATCTGGGTCATATGATAATTCTATTCTTAAATTTTTAAATGAAACTCCATAGTCCTTTCCATAGTGGCTGTACCAATTTGCATTTCCACTCAACAGTGCATGAGAACTCCTTTTTCGCCACATTCTCTCCAACACTCGTTATTTCTTGTCTTATTGATAATAGTCATTCTAACAGGTGTTAGGTGGTACCTCATTATGATTTTGATTTTGCATTTCCATTATAGCCCATGAAGTTGAGCATCTTTTCATATATTTGTTGGCCATTTGTGTGTCTTCTTGGGAAAACTGTTCAGGTATTCTGTCCACTTTTTAAGTAAATTGTTTTTGTTCATTTGTTTGTTTGTTTTGAGTTGTATGAGTTTTTTTTATATATTTTTAATATTAGTCCCTTATCAAAGGTATTGTTTGCTAATATCTTCTTCTATTCCATTGGTCATTTTGTTTTGGTTGTGGTTTCTTTTGCTGTCCAGAAGCTTTTTAGTTCAATATAATCCCATTCATTTATTTTTGCTTTTACTTCCTTTGCCTTTGAGTCAAATTCATAAAATCCACTGTGAGACCAAGGTCTATAAGTTTAGTACCTATGTTTTCTTCCATGCAGTTTATTTTTTTAGGTCTTATATTTAGGCTTTTGATCTGTCTTGATTTATGGTGACAAATTTCAGCCTAGCTTCATTCTTTTGCATGTGACTTTCCAATTCTCCCAGCACCATTTATTAAATAAAGAGGCTTTCTCTTCTCCATTGTATGTTTTTGGCTCTTTTGTTGAAAATTAGTTATCCATGTACATGTAAGTTTATTTTTGGACTCTCAATTCTGTTTCATTGGTCTGTGTGTGTTTTTCTACCAGTATCATGCTGTTTGGATTACTGTAGCTTTGCTGTATAATTTGAAGTCAGGGAGTGTGATACCTCCAGCTTTGTTCTTTTTTTCTCAGAATTGCTTTGGCAATTTGGGGTCTTATATGATTCCACACAAATTTGGTGATTTTTATTCTATTTGAAAAATACCATTGGGATTTTGATATGATCTGTATATTGCTTTAGGTAATTTGCCATTTTAATTACGTTGATTCTTTCAAATTTCATAAATACAGTATCTTTCCATTTCTTTGGGTCTTCTTCAGTTTTTTCAATAATGTCTTCTAGGTCATTCACGTCTGTTGTGAAGTTTATTCGTAGGTATTTTATTACTTTTTTTGCAATTGCAATTTCTTTTCAAATTTCTTTCCCCTGAAATGTTATTATTAGTATATAGGACACAATGGATTTTTGTACATTGATTTTTTTCATCCTGCTACTTTACTCTATTTGTTTATTGTTTCTAATAGTTTCTTGATGGAGTCGTTAGGGTTTTTTATATAAAGGATCATGTCATCTGCAAAAAGTGACAATTTGACTTTTTGTTCCCAATTTGGATGCTTTTTACTTCTTTTTCTTGCCCAATTGCTCTGGCTGGGACTTCCAGTACTATGTTGAATAACAATGGTAAGAGTGTGCATACTTGTTTCTGATCTTAGAAAGAAAAACTTTCAGTTTTCACCATAGAGTATGATATTAGTTGAGGGTTTGTCATATATGGCCTTTATTATATTGGAATGGTTTCTTTCTATACCTATTTCATTGAGTGCTTTACTCATAAATGGGTGTTGTATCTTGTCAAATGCTTTTTCTACTTTTACTGATATGATCACATAATTTTTATCCTTTATTTTGTTAATGTGGTGTATCACATTGATGGATTTGTGTATGTTGAGCCATTTGTGTATGTTGTGCCCCTGGAATGAACCCCACTTGATAAGGATGTATTATCTTTTTAATCTATTGTCATATTCAGTTTGCTAGTATTTTGTTTAGGATTTTTATATCTATATTCATCAGAGATATTTATCTGTAATTTTCTGTTTTTGTGTCCTTGCCAGGTTTTGGCAACAGGGTAATGTTGGCCTCACAAGATAAGTTAGGAAATATGGTTCTTCTTCAAATTTTTGGAAGAGTTTGAGAATAGGTATTAAATTTTCTTTAAATATTTGGTAGAATTCACTAGTAAAGCATTTTGGTCCCGGACTTTTACTTTTTGAGAGGATTTTGATGACTGTTTTGATTTATTTACTGTTGATTAGTCTATTTAGGTTTTTCCAATTCTACATGATTCAGTCTAGGAAAGTTATATATTTCTAAGAACTTGTCCATTTCTTATAGGTTATCAAAATTCGTGGTTTAAAGCCTTCCATGGTATTCTTATATAGTACTTTGTATTTCTATGGTGTCCTTTGTAACTTCTCTTATTTCATTTATAATTTTGTTTATTTGAATCTTTTCTCCTTTTTACTTAGTGAGTCTAGGCAGAGGTTTGCCAATTTTATTTATATTTCAAAAAAAACCCAGCTTTTTGTTGCATTCTTTTTTCTGTTGTCTGTTTGTTCTCTATTTAATTTAATCCTGCTCTAATTTTTGATTATTTCCTTCCTTCTAATGACTTTGGGCTTCATTTGTTCTTTTTCTAGTTCTTTAAAGTAAAATTTTAGGCTGTTTATTTGAGTTTATTTTCTTTTTTGAGATAATGCTATAAACTTCCCTCTCATTACCACTTTTGCTGCATCCCCCCAATTTTTATGTGTTGTATTGTCACTCTTATTTGTCTCTATGTATCTTTTGATCTCCTCTCTTATTTCATCTTTTACCCCCTCATTGTTTAGTAGCATGTTGTTTAATCTCCACAATTTGTGTTTTTTCCTGCTTTATTTTTGCAGTTGAGTTCCAATTTCAAAGCATTGTGGTCAGAGAATATGCTTGGTATGATTTCAGTGTTCTTGAATTTGATGTGGTTAGTTTTGTGTCCCAACATATGGTACATCCTTGAGAACGTTTCATGTGCCCTAGGGAAAAATGTATATTCTGGTGGTGTTATTTGAAAAGCTCTCCAAATATTGATTATTTCCATTTGGTCTACTGAATCATTTAAGGCCAATATTTCCATATTGATTTTCTGTTTGGATGATCTATGTATTGTTGACAATGGGGTATTTAGGTCCCCTACTATAATTGTGTTTTTGTCAGTTTCTGTCCTTCATTTTCTTAGTAGTTGCTTTATATATTTTGGTGCTCTCAGGTTGGGTGCAAGTATATTAATAAGTGTTATATCTTCTTGATATATTGTCACCTTTATCATTATAAAATGTCTACCTTTTCTCTTGTTACCTTTTTTATCTTGAAATCTATTTTGTCAGATATAAGCATGGCTACACCAACTTTTCTCTGGATGACATTTTTTTTTGGATATTTGATTCTACTCTCTCCTAGCTTTCTGTTAGCATTTTACGAGTATATTCAAGGATCCAATTTTTTCCATAGGGTTGGGAAGTTCTCATTGGTTATTTGTTTGAGTAGGCTCTCTGTTCCCTTCTCCAGCTCTTCTCCTTTTAGGATACTCATTGTCCTTATATTGCACTTTCCAATGGATTCAGATAGTTTTCATACAGTTCTTTCAATTTTCTTTTTTTTCCCTTTCAATTCTCTCTTCTTTTACCTGAGTCATTTCTAGATTTCTCTCTTCTGTGTCAATAATTCTTTCCTCCATCTGATCTGTTGTATTTTCTAAGTTTGCTAGTTCACTCTTCATCTCATTTATTGAGTGCTTCATCTCCAGAATTTCTGTGTAGCTCTTTGTTATAGTTTCAATCTCTTTGGTGAAGTACTCCTTTTGTTCATTGATTTTATTTCTGAGTTCTTTTAATTGCCTTTCTTAGTTTTCTTGTATCTCATTGAGTTTTTATCAGAACTGCGATCTTAAATTCTCTGTCATTTAAATCACATTCTTCTATGTCTTTAAGTTCATTTTCTGGAAATTTTTAATTTTCTTTCTGAATTTCCTTGTTTACCTTGGTTATTCATTGTGCTTGATCTGTTATTTTTCTGCCTGGGCACATGTGGGAATGAGATCTGGTTTTTTTTTTTTTTTTGTGTATTTGACACTTCACTGTTTATCAGGTTGATAATTTGTTTTCTAGTAGGTGGTGTTGAAGTTCAAGTTCTTCTTATCTTTTACCTGCTCTGTTAGGGTTTCTGGGATCTCTGTGGGGTGGTGTCACTTTGGCCGTGGAAAACACTCCATATCCCCTGAGGAGGTGGGCATCCTCTTTAAGACCTGGTCACCTCAGTCTTGGGGTTCCACTCCCATGGATTGAAAGTGACTAGCTATGGGTCTTCTGTGTGTTCCCAGTGCCATGTTCCTGTAACCAGAAGCATTTAGAGAAGCCACTCTGTCTCAGTTGATCCAACTGTCTCTATCAGGCTGTGCTGCAATGGGTGGGGAAGGGGTGGTCATGTTCCTGTGTCTGTGGAATCCTTTGTCTGATGCTGGCAGGCTGTGGAGTACTGTGATTCTTTTTTTTTTTTTTTTTTTTTTGCACAACTTCTCTGCCTGGATCCTGGGCCCTGCCTAAATATGTGCCAATCATTCATACCTGATTGCTGTCTCTGCCCCTCTGGTTTGTCCAGTGGGAAGTGCACCCCAACCCTTCACTGCTATCATATCTGCCGGGCTGCAAGCATAGGACTGCACTAAACTTCTGTGTCTATCCTTCTCCGTCTCAGTCCAGTCTCTCTTGGCTCAGATACACCCATCTTCAGATGTCTCAGTGCATGATGTCTCAGTTGTGTTTGTGTGTTGAGCAGGGAATCCTTTGTTGAAGTACAGATGTCCAACTTGTAATTTGAAGGGGCCTGGCCTGGATGTTCTCTCACACCACCATGCTGCTGACGTCACTCCATCTCTATTTTCTGTAGAGTCCTCTATTCTCATGAGATTACCCTGTAGATGTTTCCAGGGACAAATTGTGGTGGATAAGTGTGTGTGCATTTGAATCAAAGTATATAAGAAGAACACAGTCCTAGACAACTCCTTGGCTATTAGACTATGGTGTTTAGATATAAAACAAAGTTTATGTGTTCATTTGTTTGTTTCTTCATTGAAAAATATTATTAAATATTTACTATGGGGAAAATATTATGTTGAGATGGGATGGGGAAAAGATAAAAGATACATATAATGCTATCCTTGTTTTCTGAGAACAATAGAATTTTAAAACTTGAATGCTTGACCTGCATAACGTATTTCAACTTTGAAGGACAGTAACCTATTTTTTTCTCCGGTTTCAGTAGTTTACCCTACCCAGTGCTGCCCATCTTTAATGCACAAAATGCATGATGTGGTAAAAGGAAATGGTTCAACTAGAAATCTACTTCAAACTTTTCTTTAGTCATGTGAGTAATTGGAGCTCAAAGCTTTTAAATGACATGTTTAATGTCACATAACTTCAATGGTCTGAATATAGGGACTCACATTCTAATAGAGGAATTTTTAATTTATTTTTTTTCTTTTAGAATCAATTTTACTTGGTTTAGATAAGGAAGACTTCAATACAGCTAACTATATATTGAATTCTGAATACTGATTAAAAATGCAGTTTAAAAAACTCTGCTTTTGTGGTAAATTTCTAGACAAATCATAAATGTAAAGCACAACATTGTAAATACTGTACTATTCACAGGTACTTGCTGGAGAAGTGAAATGCTTGTATTCTAATTAAAACATTTCTGACTTTTCAAAATAGTGGGTTTTCTAAAACAATTTTTTGAAAATTAGCATTTGCTTTTAAACTGTTAAAATGTCAATTTCAATTAAAAAAAATCCTTACAGACAAATCTTAAACTTTTTTCTTTCATTCTCAATTATTTTTTTCTTTCAACACAGAATCAGTTTCTAAATAAATATTTATGAAAAACAGTTTCAATGTAAAAACAACAATAAAAACTAGGAAATCTAGTACAGCTTGTATAGTCTGAACGTGATTTATCAATATTCAGAACTAAATGCCTATAGTGGTGGAAAATGTCCAGTCTCTAAATATTCAAAATCCAGCAACTTTCCTTGAGACTAGAAAGTTAGTAGAGAGGATCAAAGAGTTTTAAGTACTGCTCAAGTTCTTCTAAATTGATGCGCTCTTTTATCCTTGAAGAAGTCATCTTGAGTAACAACAGATTTCTCAATCTGTTCTTTGGATTAAACAGACAAGATACCACCATCTGTATCCTTTGGTCCACAGATTTCTTTTGTGGGCCATTTCCAGAGGATTGAATAGCTTCAGGAACTGGACATTCACATGGCAAAACTTCAGCTCCTGAATCAACTTCATTACAGTGTTAGTTAACAGATGTACGAGCCGGAGGTATAATGTAGCTTCTTTTTTTCCCCCAGAAGGCCACTGTGGTTGCATCTGATAACTATATATAGACATCTGATATCCAGTGATGATCTGAACTGGTGAACTTGGATAAGGAGGATATGCCTGAACATGTTGAGTTATATAATTCATCATGGTTGGAGGGTGCATATAAGTTTCAGTGTTTGCATTGCTTCAGACACTCTGAAACTGTGGTACATGAGGAAGATTAAAAGACAAAGGACTTGACTGCACATAATAAGCAAATAAATTTTATTTCCTGATCACAGGGACCATCTTTTTACCATGGAAATTAGTTTGTGATTCTATCTTTTGCACATCGACATCATTATAAAAGACTTATTACTACCTACAAGGCAAGGATGTAAGATAAGTATATACATTCTCCGAAAGAGGGTGTTTCTGAGCTCCTGTTTCTGGGGGGCCTTCATTAGGGCATCATGTGCGCCATGGTTTCGTGTATTTTGTTGGGAAGGAGAATGAGAAACCTGCCAGAATGAAGAGAGAAAAATCTTGACTCTTATTAACAATACAAAGTGTCCCTGTTTACAGTATTTTTTTTAATCAATGGAAAACACCTTGAATGTATAATAACTTAATGCAGAGGTAGTTGGAGAGAATGAAAATGAAATTATGGTTGTTTGTTTGCACATGCTTTTTATGAGAGAAAAATGGGTAGGTAGATAATTTCTTGCCTGAGTAAGTAATTAAAGAAATTGAACCTCATTTCTCAGTCCCTACACTGACTTTTTTGTCTGGACCAGCTGAGTTAGCATCATAATACTGCTATTCAGTGAAGCAATAGAACGTTGCTGGGGGCGGGGGTGAGGGTGGGGTGTGTTGTTTGTGGAGGTGGTTGGAGAGTGCTCTGCTGTGGTTTGAAGGTGGCAACCAGATGTGTTGGTTTTGGGGGCTTTTGAGAAGGGCTCTGTTGCAGGCCAATGTCAGCTACTGCCTGTGTCCTGCTCAGGGCCAATTGGTACAAGCTACAAAGTAATCTGCAGATGGTTGTCCTTTATGCTGAGCTTGGAGATGCCTGGGAGAGGCGAAACTGCAAACTGAGGCTGGTTTCCACTAGTGCTAGGCTTGGGGATGCTTAGCAAGAGGTATGGGGCACACTGAGGCCAGATGCTTCTTGTTTGGAGTTTGTGAACCTTTAAAGCGAGAGTTGTTAGATGGGCGGGGGCGGGGGGGGGGTTGGGGATAAGGGGAAAGGTGAAGGGATTAGGAAGCAGCTGGTAACCACAAGATGGCCTCAGGGTTTTCTGAAAATTATTTGGGGAACTTATTCAATAATGTCGTAAAGATTTTGTTGGGTATCCGATGGACATGCGTCCTATTTGGGAGACCACTTCAGAGGTAATGTGGATGCCTGATCATGGCATTGTACACCAGAAGCTAAACATTAATGAATGCCAACTATAATTTTATATATATAATGTGATGGCTGGGTGTGAGGTCAGAAGGATAATGGATGGGGGGAGGGGGGTTCATAGTGTGAGGGATATAAATGATGAACGTCTAAGTATTACCTTGTCTTGTACACCTGAAACTAATAATATATATAAAAAAAATCAATTAAAAAAAAAAAAGATTTTAGGAAAGTCCTCAGCCTGAACCAAGACAGGCTGTTTGTATAGAAATGTCAATGAAAGTAGCTTGAGTGGGCCTGCAAATTCAGTTGGGTGGGGTCTCAAGGAATTATCAGGGTGGGGTGAATGGTGATAGCCAGATTAAGGGAGACTCAGACTTGGCACCTGCCTGTGCCTGTGTGTGCAGGCTGGGTGGAGGGAGGGCTCAATAAAGGAACAATGGCATCTGCCAGCACTTCTGTCTGGGAGAAAACTTCCCCTCCAGCCCTTGCCCTGCAGCCAGACAACTCAGTTTCTCCCTGTATGTCCTTGGTGCCTTTTGAGTTGCTGCCCCAGCCCTGGAGTTCAGAGTGTGTGAGTCCATCAGCCAGTAAGTCCGTGTGCAAACTCTTTAAGATGGGTGTCTGAGACTCCAGCAGCCCTCCATCTCCCTCAGCCACAATCTCCCCTGGTTTTCATAGCCAGAAGTTATAGGGACTTATCTTCCTGGCACTGGAACCCTGGGATGGGGAGCCTGGTGTGGGGCTGGGACCCCTCACTCCTCAAGGTGGTTATCCCTCCCAGTGGGTGTGGTGCTAGACTTTTCCATCTCTCTACCCCTCCTATTGGGCTCGAGGTGGCTTCTTCTTTATATCCTTAGTTATAGGACTTCTGTTCGGGTAGACTTCAGGCAATTACAGGACAATAATCGTTGTCCTTAGTGTAGTTTTAATTTTAAGGTGGTTATGGGAGGACAGGAGCACAGCATTTACCTACTTTGCCATCTTGACCAGATGCCTGAAATTTTAATTTTTTTAAAAGAATTTAACAGTAACTAGAATTTAAGCTTGAGTATTACATTAAGTCACTCAGTAAGCACTGAGAATTAGGTTAAAACATTTTTGAACTTCATTATTTTTTTCCAAAGGCATTGGTGAAATGTATTGTTCTAAGCACAAAGAGGTAAAAAAAATATTAACATTGTTTTTGATCTATTGGTAGTCCCTTCAGGCCCAAGCTATTTTCAAAATGCCTGAACAGAAATTATTTGTATATGATATAGGCTAATTTAAGTCTCTCTCTCTCCCTCTCTCTCTCTCTCTCTCTCTCTCTCTCTCTCTCTCTCTCTCTCTCTCCTATTGATAACAGAATGGTTTTTGTATCAATTCAGGCTGACTAGAAGATTTAATTAACAGTGACCAATTACTGAATGTCTATTGTGTATCAAGTGCTTTATGTATATTCACTTTTAATTATCACAAGAGAAGCCATTATTATCCAATTTTTAAAAAACAGATGATAACATTGTGGCTCAGAGAGACAAAGTAACTTATGCAATATCACCCATCTAATAAACGTCAAAGGTAGTATTGAATGACAAAGTCTGTCTGATTATAATGCTTGTACATTTTGTAATATTCATCCAACCATTAATTTATTCCTTTTTTTCAGAAATAATTCAAAGTAGTTTGATAAGGAGCATCTCAAAAAACATGCTGTTAGTGGGCGAGAATGATAAATGATAAAAATATCTCTGAAATCCTTAGTATTAGTAGCTCCAGAATATTTTAGAGGAATCTGTACTCTCCCAATGCCTCCATGTTAACAGAGCTTGCCAACAAGTTTAGTTTGATCTCAGTTCTTGCCAGGTGGATAGGAAAGAATGTTAATTTCCCTTGTTCCTCGTGGCAGTTTCTTTTGTCCTCTAGTGGCATTTGGGCTGATAATCTTTGTGGACTGATTTATTTTTGTATTCTTTACAATCTTGCTCTTGAGTATACTCAAAACATGGAAAT
The DNA here is from genome assembly GCF_964194185.1 of Rhinolophus hipposideros. Classification (NCBI taxonomy): domain Eukaryota; kingdom Metazoa; phylum Chordata; class Mammalia; order Chiroptera; family Rhinolophidae; genus Rhinolophus; species Rhinolophus hipposideros. Next base: position 83,733,908 of record NC_138047.1, on the reverse strand, counting down.
ATGCAGACAGCTGATCTGAAATACGAGGGACCAAGATAAATGGTCGACTGAATAAAGATAGGACTCCTTTAAAGTCAGTGATATTATAAAAATTTACCCACCTCTGCAACCACGTGGGAATGACAAGGTGGTTCCTTGATCAAGCATAAACCTAGGAGAACTTGAAGGTTTAATCCAGCTCAGTAATTGACTTGTTTTGTTGTCTCTCTTAATACTGTCAACAGTAGTCTCTTAACTGTGAAGGACAATGATAGAGTTAACCTTTTTTTGTTGACTCAGTTTCCTTATCTGTAAACTGGAAATCATACTAGGAATAGGTCAACTCAAAAGAGTGTGTGTGATGCTCAGAAATATAAAATGTTGAAGATTAAAAATATGGTACAATATAAATGTTTTAGAATGTTTATATAACAAGGTTAAATTATATATTCCTGCCTAGGCTCTTGTTCAAGGTGGTGTGTGTGTGTGTGTGTGTGTGTGTGTGTGTATGAATATGGACAGTGATTTGGACAATAAAGACCTTGAAAATAAACCAGTCAAATATGCCTGATTTTTCTGATATGTCCCTTCAGGTGTGATTTGATCTTGATTTATGAGGTCAGACAATTAAGTTCACGAACTCATCCTAGACAAAGTGCTACATACCTCATTGCTGAATATCACTTCGGTCACCTTCGAAGTACTCCTCTTGGGAAGTTATGCATTGATGCCAGTGCCTAGTCCAACCTTCAAAGCAATTTTGGAACTCTTTTTCTGGAATGGCCATCAGAGCGGTCATTGTATTACCCTTGATGTCCTAAAAGTCATCAAAATGTCTTCCTTTCAATATTTCCTTTATCTTTGGGTAAAGAAAGAAGTCACGAGGGGCCAGATCAGGTGAGTTGAGAGGGTGTTCCAATACAATTATATGTTTACTGGCTAAAAACTCCCTCACAGACAGTGCCGTGTGAGCTTGTGCATTGTTGTGATGTAAGAGCCATGAAATACTGGCAAAAAGTTCAGGTTGTCTAACTTTTTCATGCAGCTTTTTCAGCACTTCCATGTAGTAAATATGCTTAACTGTTTGTCCAGTTGGTAGAAATTCATAATGAATAATCCCTCTGATATCAAAAAAGTTTAGCACCATTGTTGCAATGAGTTCACAAACTTAATTGTCAAACCTTGTATATTGGGCAGGTTAGCCAATTATTGGTTCTCAAAAAGAAATGTTTTCTCTAGAAAATTGGCTAGAGAAAGACTTATTACTGCCTACAAGGCAAGGATGTAAGATAAGTATATACATTCTCTGAAAGAGGGTGTTTCTGAGCTCCTGTTTCTGGGGGGCCTTCATTACTGCATCATGTGCGCCATGGTTTCGTGTATTTTGTTGGGAAGGAGAATGAGAAACCTGCCAGAATGAAGAGAGAAAAATCTTGACTCTTATTAAAAATACAAAGTGTCCCTGTTTACAGTATTTTTTTTAATCAATGGAAAACACCTTGAATGTATAATAACTTAATGCAGAGGTAGTTGGAGAGAATGAAAATGAAATTATGGTTGTTTGTTTGCACATGCTTTTTATGAGAAAAAAATGGGTAGGTAGATAATTTCTTGCCTGAGTAAGTAATTACAGAAATTGAACCTCATTTCTCAGTCCCTACACTGACTTTTTTGTCTGGACCAGCTGAGTTAGCATCATAATACTGCTATTCAATTAATAATAGAACTTTGCTGGGGGTGGGGGTGAGGGTGGGGTAGGGAGAGAGCTGACGTGCTTTCTGCCCCACTCTTTCCTTAATCTCCAAGATTGGCTGGTGGATCTTGGCTTCTTCACAGCTGAGACTCTTGTCACCTTCGTAATCCTCTTCAGCAGTAGCCCTATCACCTTGTTCCTTCTAGTTGGGATGGGTTCAGACCTGGATGACACATAGCATCTTAAAGATGTCAGAGTCCCAGTTCAAAGTAAGGTCTATGTGCTTCTCTCTTTGTTTCTTACTGCCTTGCCAGCTGAGGTCAGGCTTTAGTCCTTTGTTCTTTCTAACTTTGCTTTCCTGTTTTCTGAGAAGGATCATGTAAAATCTTATATTTGCAAAACATTGTAGACATATTGACTAGGAGGTTCTAGTGAATCACAAAGTACTAAATTTTATATCTAGTTTTCAGTTAATTTTTTCCCCCTCTTCTTCTTCCCAGATTTGAGTTGGCGTAGTACCTGGGACCGAGGCATATCTTCAGGGGAATCTGAGATTTTCATATGGTCAAGAGGAAGAGTGTGGGCAGATGGAGGCTAGTGTTTCTTAAGATGAGGTCTTCTGGGAAGTGCTTATATTTTTCTGTGAATTTTTCTCCTGGAAAGAGTTGCCTGCATCTCTCGTCTTATTATTAAGACTTTCATATTCTTGGTAGAATTGCATCTGTCTACTCTCCAACCAAATGGGGGTGGGGGTGGGAGGGAATGTGCTTGTGATGCATACCTTCCTTGTCTCCACTCATCCTATACTTGAGAAATGAGCTGAGAAAACAAAGTCCCTTGTGATTTTAGGATCTGGGTTACTTTATTATTCCTCAATAATCTATTCATAGGATATGATACTAGTATTTTGGGCAAAGTTTGTGTGTTTTTTTTTAATTGAAAGAAAAGCATATTTTCCTGATGACGTAATAGTGAGAAAGATAAAAGTCTAGTGGGGAGAAAGAACAAATGGAAAGGGGAACAAAACTCTCACTTAAGTGCAGTTTTCAGTACCTGTGACAGTGTGGATTTGAGTTTGCTCTGTGTTGGATTTAAATGAGGAGATTCAAGATGAGGATGAGGTACATAACCAGTTACAGAGTTCTTGCCACCACTGAGTACTGTGGCAATGATTGGAGTCTGTAATTAGGAAAGCAATCAAGACTGCAGGATTAGACCTTCTGCTTTAGAAAAGAAGGGACCCGCTTTCATTTACCACAAGCTCAGCTTGCAGATGATCATTTTGCTGTGGTTTTTAGAGAAGACCACCTTAGGAGAAAGGCATGTAAATCACATTTCACTGCTGGTTAAACAAATCAGTGAAAGTTGCAGGGGCAAACCCTCTCCAGAGCAAAGCCCAGCAGTAATCACCAACTGTCTCCTGAAAGGAGATGGTGACACACATGGTGAGTATGAGTCCTGGCTCGCTCTTTGGAATAAAAAAACATTCATTTGAAAAACCGGTTCTCTTATTGTGTCAGAAGGAGGGTTTTCTAACAGAGGGGTTTGACAGACTAGACAAAAGGCCTGGTTAAGTAATCAAATGTGCACGCAGGTGCTTTAGTTTTCCCTGCAGCACTTGTTTATACCAGATGAACTATGATTGGGCCTAATGTACATTCTCTTGAGTTAAGATCTCTCCATATAAACATTTTTCATTGATGACATATTTTATGTTGATATTTTCTCCATAGAATACCAGCATTTGTTTAATTTGGAGGATGAGCAGTTTCTTTCCTCTTTCATCAAGCAGGCAATGAACATTCCTTATGATATAACATCCTCACTGAAGCTTATCTGTGGACTCACTGAGTTTGCCATTGGCAATTGCATTGTTTGACTTAATTTCTGGGTTGTTGAGCAAGTGATTATCCTTTTAATCTCTCCCTGTTCTCCTTCTTAGCAATATGCTATCTGTACTGGTCCTGGGCACCATGTGCCTTGCTCTGGTCCAAGACCAGTTTTTAATTAGTGTTCTTTTTATTGCAAGAGCCATAAACCTATTCAGACTAGCTCAATAATAAAAAGGCTTGCTGAGAGACTATAATGATTTCTCTTGGAAATAAAATATAGGGAGTACAACCCATCTCAAAGGAACCACAAACTTGTCATGTAGTTACTCGTTTCTCGTCCCCATGAGGGTGCCATCTCTATGTGAATATATCTATACCTATATCTATACCTATACCTATACCTATACATCTATCTATCTATCTATCTATCTATCTATCTATCTATCTATCTATCTATCATTTATCCAGTCTGCAGAGAAAATCAGAATTGTATATATTCCCTGCAGACTGGCTTTCTATATGTACTCATTAGCATGCACATGACCATCTCTAATGCATGTTATCTTCCAGTTGAGTGTCTAGTGCCATGTAATTATTATTTATTTTAGACTAAACAGTAAATAGTGTGAATGAAGGAGGGAGGAAGGTAGAAAGAGAGAGAGAATGAATGAATCTGATTGGCTAGTCATTGTTGCTAGCCAGACAATGAATATCTTCTCTTATTTATCAGTTAGGTTAGACTAGTAAAAATTAAGCTAAAAAACCGATACTGTTTTATTTCTTGCTCACACCGCATGTTAATTATAGGAAGGCTCTGTACATTTTCGTCAGTCAGGGTCCTGGACTGAAATAGTGGCCACCATTTTGAATGTTGCTGGTCACCATGCCAAACTGAAAAAAGAGCTTTGGATCATCTTTCTTTGCAATTAAATATTTGGCTCAGGTGACACACTCAATTTCCTTTATCAACACCCTAGAGAGGCCTTTGTCTTTCTCCCATGTTGGGTATACTATCTTTCTGAATCATGTCTTCTTTTTGATTTTTACTCTCATTTTGTTGGATCACATCCTATAGAAGCTTTCTGAAAAAGGTTATGGGAAGTAAATTTGTTTTGATACTGCGCATATTTTTATTTTACTTTCTCAAATGGTCATTAATTTGACTGGGTTAAGAATTCTTGGTAGGAAAAACTGTTCCCTCAGAACTGTGAAAACATTTCTTCATTGCTTAGTTTTACTGTTGAAATGACATTTTGATCCCCAAACATTTTTATGTAATCTGCTTTTCTCTCTGGAAATTTTTATCATATCACATTTTGCTTTTGTGATCATGTTTTCATCTCCAATAGCTTCTTTTGGTCTTAGAAATTTTCTTTTGTTGTAGTATCCTTTTCTTGTTCCATATACTCAGTATCTTTTTATGTTTCTTTGAGACATTCATCATAGTTTAAATGTTTATGTATTTAAATGTTCACGTTTTAAATATTCATGTAGTTAAATTGTTTTTACTAGGCAATACATCCACATGGTAACTATTCAAAGAATAAAAAGATATTTAGTGAGAAGTGAGCCGTCCTTCCTCCCCTGACAGCTGCCATCCAGTTTCCTAATGCCAAAGTCTTCTCTTTCAGGCTGGTAAATATCCTCCCCAAGAATCCTAGTCTCCTACGGGGAGGTGTGTAAGCCTGGCTGCCAGTGTCTGGGACCTGGTGTGCAAAGGAGCTAAAGGTTTCCAGTGTTAGGTAGGTTAATTGTTATTTAATTCCCTTTTTTCACAATGACACCTCACTCCCACTCTTGGCTGTGTAGTCTTTTTTTTTCTTTAAATTAAAGTTTATTGGGGTGACAATTGTTAGTAGTTACATAGATTTCAGAAAAACAGACACATAGACTAATGGAATAGAATTGAGAACCCAGAAGTAAGCCCACATAAATATGGACAGATAATTTTTGACAAAGAAACAAAAAACATACAATGGAGAAAAGATAGCCTCTTCAATAAACGGTGCTGGCAGAATTGGAAAGCCACGTACAAAAGAATGAAACTGGGCTGCTATCTGTCACCTTGTACCAAAATTAATTCAAAATAGATCAAAGACTTAAGCATAAGACCTGAAACAATAAACTGCATAGAAGAAAACATACATATTAAACTTATGGACCTTCGGTTCAAAGAACACTCTATGAATTTGACTCCAAAGACAAGGGAAGTAAAAGCTAAAATAAATGAATGGGACTGTATCAAACTTAAAAGCTTCTGCACAGCAAAAGAAACCATCGACAAAATAAAGAGGTAACCAACTGAATGGGAGAAGATTTTTGCAAACAGTGCCTGTGATAAGGGGCTAATATCCAAAATATACAAGGAACTCATACAACTCAACAACAACAAAAACAACCCAATTGAAAAATGGGCAGTGGACCTTTCTTCAAAGAGACATTTCTCCAAAGAGGACATACAAATGGCAAATAGACATATGAAAAAATGCTCAACATCACTAATCATCAGAGAAATGCAAATAAAAACTGCAATGAGATACCACTTCACACCAGTTAGAATGGCTATCATCAACAAGACAAATAGTAACAAGTGTTGGAGAGGCTGTGGAGAAATAGGAATCCTCATACACTGTTGGTGGGAATGCAGACTGGTTCAGCCATTATGGAAGGCAGTGTGGAGGTTCCTCAAAAAATTACGAATAGAATTACCGTATGACCCAGCAATCCCTCTCCTGGGTATCTACCCAAAAAATCTGAAAACATTTATCCATAAAGACCAAGTGTGCTCCAATGTTCATTGCAGCTTTATTTATAGTGGCCAAGACATGGAAACAACCAAAATGTCCTTTGATAGATGAATGGATAAAGAAGTTATCCTTCTTTATCCATTATATATACACAATGGTATATATACACAATGGAATATTATTCAGCGGTAAGAAAAGATGAAATAGGACCATTTGTGACAACATGGATGGATCTTGAGATTATAATGCTAAGCAAAATAAGTCAGACAGAAAAAGTAGAAAACCATATGATTTCACTGATATGTGGTATATAAACCAAAAGCAACAAAAGAAAAAGACAAACAACTGAAAGAACAAACACTCATAGACATAGACATTAGTTTAAGGGTTACCAGAGGGTAAGGAGGGAGGGGAGAGCAGGGCTTTACAAGAGGGTAAATGGGGTCTAATACATGGTGATGGAAAGAGAACTGATTCTGGGTGGTGAACACACAATGTAAGATATCGATAATGTATTACAGAATTGTACAACTGAAATCACTGTGAAATCTTAAAAACTTCTCTAGGAGAGCTATTAACTCTAGTCTTCTGGGATTAGGGAGAAATAGTCACATGACTGGACAGGATGTATGAAGGGAATCTGGAGGTCTGTCTTTTCTTATAGAGACTTTCAATACAACTGTCTGTTTTCAGCCTCAACCTTCACCTTACCATTTAGAGGGACCTGGTTCCTCCAATTTCTGAGTCTTTCTGAGGTTATGCAGTCTTCGGCATAGTCAATTTCAGGTGTTTTGTTCTGGTCTTATTTTTAGGCATTAAATGGCCTAGTACAATTCAAAGGAAAACCTTTCTTAATCTCTCATCCAAATCAAAACTTGTCCACTTTCCGTGCTCATTGGCTCAGTGACATCAGTGAGCTAGGGACATCTGGTAAAATGTTATTCCATTCTTTTTGTTCCTGCCTCTCCTCATTTTGCTTAAGATTCCTTTAAGGTGAAGGAAGAAAGTGAGGGGAGTAGAGGATGAGAGGCAAAGCTCTTAATTTAACATGGACTGTTAATAGCTCTATCTTGGCTCTCAAATATCCTTTGTTATGGCAGGAGTCCAAGTGCTTGCTATGTTGTGTGGGCCACTCTATGCGTGCTTTGGAGCTCTCTTTGCATAGATTTTGACACGACATCACCCCTCTTCTGTGCCTGCCTCCTCATCTCACCACCCCCATCCTGTGGTCTACCCACAGAGCCTCTATGAGTGAGTATCCCATGGACCTGGAAACAGCCATCTTGGGCAATCTTTTCCTATTTACTTTATGCCCATCCATCTTCCTCAGTGTCAACCTAATCCATGGGAACTTGGTATTATCCCACAAATTTACTCTCTCTTCATCCAGCTATTGTGGATGTTCTGGCCAGTAGTCCATCTTCATTTCTCTAAATGAGGTCAGATTTCAGGATCTGTGCCCCAAAACTCTTGAGGACAAAGTCTCACACTTTAGTATAGAGTTGAATTTGAGCTTTGGTCCTTCATCAAAAATACTGCCAGAGATTCTGACCTTCTGGAGAAGGTCTGGAGAAGCAGTACCGGTGGCAATGGTGTCCCACCTTTGAAGTCTTTGGATGCCTCACCATTCTTTGTTCATTCCCTTAACCCTGCCAAAAATTTATGTAAATTCTGGCTTCATTGGAATCTCTTCATTTGATGATTTGGAGTGAATGCATTTCCTTCAAGGATACTGAAGTTCACAATAAGAGGTCTTAGTATTATGAAAAACAGTACCATAGTCTCAGAACTTGAGATAAGACTTTGTCACTAATTGAGAATGAACTGCATAGCAAAAAGGAAGGATAGGAATACTCAACAGCTGGATGCTGGGAACCACCACACTCTAGTCCCTTAACACACACAAAAAAGCTTTATACACACAAGGAGCCCAAGTACTTCTCCAGACATTGCTTTCTTGAGGGGAGGCAGATGTATAATAACAAATTAGTTATTAACTTTCAAAGGGAAATGGTCACAGTGTTTTTCTAGTAAACCATTTAGTATAATAGCTACCATTTTGTTGACTTTTTGCTTTCTTTATTAACCTATCCTATTATGAAAGGACTGATATCTTCATACTTCTCACCCATTTTTCTCATGTTTGAAGAAAAAGAAAAGACCCATCCATCTCCTGTTTCATAAGCAAAACTCTTGTTCTCTGCTAGTTCATGAAATTAACCTGGGTTAAATTCTGTCTGCTCCTGAGAATGTCCCTACTACTTTGGATATTTGCATAAAGGACAAGAAAAGAGGGAAAAAAATGAATCTAGTATAGTCTTGGGTTCCGGAGGTGGGGAGGAGAAGCAGGCCTAGCCACCTGTTAGATGGTTTGTGCAGGAGCAATTCTATGAAGTTCCTGGTGAATCTTGAGAAAAATGGAGTGTATAAGGGAGCTGATCTCTGCTATTGCCCCCAAAGGACAGAATACTAATGACTTCAACAGGTGTTCAGAAACTTTTGCCAAAGGGAAAAATAATTACATGCTGCAGGGTAAAATTTCAGAAGCTAGATACAAATCACATTGTCTATTTGATGGATGTTATGAGCATGTGCTCTTGGAGAAATTGGTTTATTTTCAAAAGACTGAATTAATCATTAAGTTGTGATACAACTTGGCATGCTTAATTTATTTCAAACACACCAGTGCACATCAGTTGCAAAGGAAATAAGTGTACATATTTATGTTTAATAATGACCTTTCTTAGATTCAAAACTGAGTAAATGTATATAACCTACAAATAAATATCATTTACTAATGAATTGGAGGAGGTCAATGGATGGAAGAATTCTCTATTATTGATATGTCACTTAGACTGTCAACCTATTGAGAGGAAAGGCTGTGTTTCATGTTTCTTTGATCTGCCTAAGTACTTAATACATAAGAAGTACTCATAAATGTTTATTAGTTGAATTTTTTAATGCAATCTGATGACTATTTTCCATTACTCTTCCCATAAATGTAGCTTCTATTCAAGGAGCTACTAAAATAGCTGGGCTCAGGAAGAGACTACATTTTGTAAAAATTTGCTCGAGGGCATATTATTTGAATTGCTTTTTTCAGCTGACTACTTCAAAGATCTACATAAATATATCAGGGTACCCTATTGTCAGGTTACTTTATTTAGGAGACTCTGGGCAAACAGTCCATGAAATTAATAGTTCAGTGGTTGTAGGATGCTTCTGATTAGTAGATATTTTATGATTCAGCCTAACACATAGGATTTGTAAAACTTCTTAACATCTATTTGCTAAGTGTCTTTTATTTATTCAAAAAGTACATTTATTAGGAATTCAGTATGTGCCAAGCTCAGTTTGACTACATGTTTGGGTTAGAAATGAAGGCTAAGCAGATATTATAGATTTATGTTTTTATGGAGCTTAATAGAGTGTGTGTGTGTGTGTGTGTGTGTGTGTGTATGTATGTGTGTAAAGGGAAATAAAGATCAATAAATTGTACATGAAATTGCAATATAATGTGATGACAAGAGTATGGGGAGGAGCTGATTGCCAGGTACCTACCCCGTCCTCCAGGGTGAGAAAAGGTTGACTTCTAAGAGCCATGTTTTAGCTGAGAGTGGAGGATGAGTAGGAGTAGCCAGGCAAAGAGGCATAAAGGAGCATGGACTATGTTCCAGGCAGCGGAAATCACACGCAGATCAGGGACCTCAGGATGTCTAAAATACAGTGGGCAACTAAGTAAGAAATGCTGTTTTCTGTCTTAATAAAATCCTATTCATATTTACAACAATATTGGCAATCATATTGACGACGAAATTGACAATAAATATGGTGACTTTTAGAACTGGCAGCATTTACTGAATATTTATTATGCACCAGGTGCTGTGCTAAGTATGTCATATGTATTATTTTATTTAATCCTCCCAGTAACCATATGAGGCAGTTACGGATATTGCCCTCTCAAAAATAGGAGGATTCAGAGTCAGAGAGCTATGAAACAGGCCTAACATGCTGACACATTGTAGATCTTGGACTGATGTGGGTCTCTCTCACACTAAAGCTCATTCTCTTAATCACCATGCTTAAGATCTGTCTGGGTCTAATAATTAATAAAGCAACTTCAAGCACAAAATGCACTCCCAGTTAACAGCTTATGCTTGAATAATTTTAATTTTAAAAATCAGGAAACAAATTATTTTCAAGTGTGCTTTCCTTTCAGTCTGACTATCATATCACATTATAATTAATAAATAGTGATATGATTTCAAATACTAAATGTAAACGTTAAAAAACATAAAACATGCATGGATACAATACATAGTTTTCAAGTCTGAGGAAGAACTAACCAAGCTATATAAATAGAGTATAAATGATTATTGCTATATCTTATAGCTAATAAAACCCAATATATTGTCTTGGGTTTTTTAGAGAAGGCTCTCTGAACCACAGTTATTTGAAATGAGCCTGATACTAAAAAGTCAAGTGTGGTGTTATTTTCAACATGACAGGGAAACCTTGGCTTCTGTGTGTTTGACATCTCAAATCCCCTTGTAAGTTCCTCACTGTGATCCAGCTTGGTCTGTTTACCAAATCTAAATCTCTGGAAAATTTGTTCCTGCAGAAGATCTAGAAAAGATGATTTATTTTGATGTGACCCATTTGTCATTCACCTCTACCTTTCCTTCCCAGGGCCTCACCGAAGTCTCCGTCATCAGGGTCTAATACCATTGGGACTCTTCTTTCTCCTTTAGTTGCCTGTTCACTTTCTCTCCATCCTTTCTATTAACTCCTTTATCTATTCATAATTCTGGTTTCTTGTTTGTCCTTTTATATGCATATTTTTGGCATCTGTTTTCCTATTCTATCTCCTTCCGCTTCATTTTCCTCTTGTCTCCCCCTCATTTCAAACTTTTACTTTGAGCTTCAAGTTTGAAGTAATGATGTATATAGATTTGCAACCCGGTGTTATATAATCCCTTACCTCTTTTTCTTTTTTTCCTTTGCATAGCCAAAGTTACACTGATTCACAACTCTCTCCTTCCCTCCTTTTCAACCTCCCCAGTTATACTATTTCTTGTATGGTATTACTGATTTGAGGAGTGACCCAGAAGCTCTGACTGGTAGTCTTTTGTTTCTTAGCACTAAAGAGAAAGTATTTAAATTTTATCTGGTAAGAGATCTTATTTTGGAAACGATGCATCTCCTTTGGCCTAGAAAACCTCTTTGGGAAAGAGGACATTGTGATCTTTAAGCTATGCAATGCTACACGTTCCCTCCTTAACTTTTTTATTTTTGTACATAGCAAACATACCTGCCAATTTAGAGATGTAGTTAATGAAAATGGTATATATAATAGTCCTATGTTAAAACATTAAAAATTTTCTTTGTAATATAATCTATGCTGATTAAAAATAGTAAAAGAAAAAATAGGAAAATTTCTATAGTCCCCAGTACAATTATTGTTAATGTGTTTTTGGTGTTTATTTTGTTTATTTTTAAATTTGCTTCAGATTAAAAAAAAAAAATCTGTTCTTTGTTTTTTGGTTTGTGACTGTCACATAATTGTAAACATTGTGATATTGTGTATATAATTTAGCATCTGTTTTTTTTTTTTTTCCTATTTGGGTTAATGGCTAAGTTTTTCTGTAGTCTCTAGAATTGTAATTTTCTTTTTTAAAATTGCATAACTGCATAATATTTTTTGGAGTGCCTAGAGTCTAATTTATTCAATCATTTGCCAATTGTTGAATACTCCCTACTTTTGAATATGTGAGATTTCACTGCTCTAAGTACTCAACTTGACAAACTTTATTTCTTCCTTCAGTGACTTTCCATGTAAACTTCAGTCATTGCCTCAGAGTCCTATGTGAGTGATGACTCAGAATACAAGGAATGAAACACTAAAAACAATCTCCAGGCTATTACGAACTTCCTTCCACCAATCTCTGTTATGACATGGTACCCACGAAAAAACTGTGAGAAAGCCTGGGATTAACTATGATGAGAAATAGTGAAGTAAGGCAGTTAACAACATTTCTGGAAATGAAAAATACAGACTGACATCCACAAATCTCAGAGAAAAGTTATTGAAGTCCCACTCAGCACGAAAAAGGAATGTTATATTGGTATCAAGAGAGTAAGTGTTTTGTACAGATGTTTGTTGAAAGGATAGAGTAGAATAAATCACTAGAGGGAGTCTGATTTTATGTATGTGTGAGTTAGGACTACAAGTAACAGAAAACAAAATTAAACTAGCTTGAACAAATAAATAAATATTATTATCTCCCATGCTCAAGAATTCAGAAGAGGTAAGCTTCAGCCTGGCTTAATCCAGTGGCTCTGGCTGGTTCTCTCAGTTTGTTCAGCTGTACCCTCCTCTGTGTATTGATTTCATCTTCAGGTTGGCTTCCTTCGTGGAGGCAAAATGACTATTTCAAACATCACAGTACTGTTTCACGACTTTCAGAGGAAATGAAAACTTTTTTCTGGTGGACTTTTATTAAGAAGGAGAAAAATGATTTCCCAGGAATTCTATGTAAATCTTCTCTGCATTTCATTGATTGAAATTAGATCACATGTTCATTCTTGATCTAATCCTTGGGCCAAGGCCATGCCCTGTGCTGATTGGCTTATGTCTGTATTCCTGACTCAATCACTGGGGCAGACATGTTGGGATTACTTTAAACCAATCAGGTTCACTCCTGGACCTCCAGATATGGTTCATATCCCTTTATGCATATAGGCTGTATGAAGAAAGAGATATATGCATGAAGGAAAGTTGAACCATTATTAGGAAAAAGAAAAATGAGAATGGATGCTTACAAATTTAATGCATGATAACTGCCAGTCTGGAGCTTGTGTTTAATTTAGAGCTTGCTCACTTGAAAAATGCTAAAAACTTTGAAAATGGTCACATAAAGGGAACAGATATTAAATTGGTATAAAATGTAATTATGATAAAAAGCTGGTGTTATTAAATTTTGGGGAAGAGGTAGTTAAAAAGGATATTTTATGGTATATTATTCTGGAAACATGTTTCCTGGGTTTTCAAATTTTACCTCTTCCACTTATTAGCTTTGATCTTGAACAAATTACTTAATCTCCCTGTGCTTTATTTTCTCATCTGTAAAATGGGATCCTGAAATACCTACTATACAGAGTTGTTATGAGGGCTAAATATGTTAATACCTATGAAGCTTTTATAACTGATCTTAGTTCACAATAGTACCGGATGAATGTTTACTTTTAATAGTTTTTAAAAAATTTTCCATAATATATTCTGATCAAAATTCCTTCATTGTCCATTTTATCAGTTATTCAGACCATGTAATATTTCCAAAGAAGATTATTTGAAAGCAGTAGTTTAATTTCTTCCATAATCTAATGTAAAATTATTTTTTTAAATACCCAGGAAATGTGCATTTAAAAGTGACATATGAGTATATTTTATCTTGCTCTGTGTGTATGTGTAAGTAAGAGTATGTGTGTGTGTGAGAGAGAGATGGTGTATGCTGATAAGGTTTGTCAATACCCTTAAACTTTGTTCATTTTTATGAGTTTTTAAATTATAAAAATAATATATTTTGATTGTTGTCATCTACTCTGACGAGTTGGATGAACTCCAACTCAAAATTTGATTCTGATGTCAACACAAATGATGCCACACTTGCACCAAGAGGGCACGAAAGGGTTTATTACTCACATAATGAGCTTTCAATGAAGAGCAGGCTAGGCTCTCAAGCAGGTATAGAGATAGTTTGAAAGAGTAAGGAAAAGAGACTGGTTCAGCTTTTGTTATAGTTAGGGGATATGTCTAGAGTGTTGATCTTGCACATGGTCCAGCAATTGTGTGGGGTAAATTTCCTCTAAGTACCAAAGGAGGAAGCGCTGAGCTTTCTTATCACCAGGCCCATCTGAGGGGCAGAAAGGGAAGGTGATGATAATCCTTGAAAGCTATCAGCAGTTAAACATCCATTGTAAGTGGAATCAGGCTCTTTATTACAACTGTAGAAAACATGGAAGATGTGGAAATCATAATGCAGAAATGAAAATCTTTGGTAATCATTCAATCTAAATACATTTACATGTATACATTTTTTCTGCATTTTTCTCTAATTGGTTTATTCCTGGTAGTTCTGAAATCCCAGAACTTGAGTTTTTTTTAGCCATTCTTTAGACATTCTGAATAACCTTAAACCTCTATTGTATGGGCTAAACCAAAGAAAACTGCTATCTGGGTTGTAAATCTTCTGGAAAAATCAAATTGTATTATGGGCTTTCCTCTTTTAAATTGCAAGCCATTTAAGATTATCCATAGTAATGTTTAACAGATAATATCAGTTTCAATATCTTAGGCAAATAACAATATAACTTCTGTTCTGGTCCTGTTAGCCCAGAGCAAGAGAATCAATATCAGTCAGCCAGACAAAACCCATACTTAAATGATCTGAAGTGTTTATATTCTTTTTAAACTTATTGATTGCCCATTTTAATTCAGCATTATTAATTGTGTTTCATGTTTCTATCTTTGTTTTATACTTTTCTTTTTTGATTGGGCTGAATCTAGGTCAAAATGACTCTAGAGAACTCTAAATATAGTCTAGTTTTAAGAATATCTTTTTTCCTTTTCATGGAAAGATTACTCATAAAAATGTGAAGCTTCCCCTGTCTAGAAATATGTGAACTGTTTTTTAACAAGTATGGGTTTGTTTATGGGACAAATACAATTTATGTGAATTAAATACTCTAAAAGTCTTGTTTTGCTCACATTTTTAAGGGTGTAATACATTAATCAGGTCAGAAAAATTCTTAAACTTATGCTAATTGTATCACAAACGTTAAAAAAGGTGAAAATATGAACTCTAGTACATATATTCTAGTAATACTTCCAACAGGCTTGCAATGAGTCAGATGAAGTTTTTAATATATATGCCATTTAAGGGAAATTCTGCCATAAAATCATATTCATTCACTCGCAGTATGGTTGTTGATTGCCTAGAACATAAATGATGACTAATGTGTGTAGCGCCCTATTCAAGCAACTTTCTAATCCAGTGTGATAAGCATTAGGACAGCACAAACCAGATGATATTAAGTGTGCTGAAGGACTGCTCAATCCACAGTACTCACTTTTCTTTTAGGTGTGTGATCCTGGACTTTTCTTAACCTCTTTGAGCCTTAGTTTTCTCATCTGTTACATGAGTCATTATATATGATAATCAATATTTTAGAAAGGATTAAATGAAAGAAAAATACCGAGCACAATGCTTGTGCATAATAAGTGAGTAGTAATTATTAGTAGTATGCAAAGTCATGATCACTGTACAAATATTAATTTTAAAAAGGCTTTAAAAATATTCTTAAAATTGGTAAGGGAGAAACACAGTTTAATTCTGATCTGGTTAGGTCACTTACTCCCTTACTCCAAACCCTTGAGTGGTTTCTTGTTTCTAATATAATAAAGACCATATTACATTTTTTATATTTTGAGGTCCTCAACAATATATCCCTTAACCTCCCTTTCCCAACAGGTCCTTCATGTAACTCTTCAGCTATTCCCTGAACATAATATACACTTCCCTGCTTTCCTGCCTCTTACTCTATAATAAAAATAGAAACTAATATTTGTTGAGCACTATGTAACAGGCACTGTAAAAAGTACTTTACCTGAATCACCTTATTTAATACTAATAGAATCTCTATGATATACTCTTATGAGTTCAATTCACAAATGAGAAACTTTTGTTATATGGTTATAGTTAGCTACACAGCTAGTAAGAGAGAGTGCCAGAATTCTGACCATCACTTTGTATTGCCAATTCTTAACTGTTGCATTCTTCTGCCCTCACCCTACATTCCTGACAAGATCCTCCATTCATCCTTCAGGACATTCTTCTCCTTCTCCTTCTTCTTTTTTATAGTGCAAGACATAGACTTATTGAGACTTACTGACCGAGGAGAGTCTTCGATGGCAGCTGTCCAGAGGGGTAGTGTCCACATGCAGGCAGAAAAGGAGCAAGGTTACATAGACACGGCCTTCAAAACATTCATTTTTTAAAATTTAATTTTATTATTAGTTTCAGGTGTACAAAACAACTTAATGATTAGACATTTACACCCCTCACAAAATGAAAACCTCACCAAGTCTATTACCCCTCTGACATGGTACATAGCTACTATAACGCCATTGACTATATTCCCTGTGCTGTACTTTATATCCTATGAATATGTATATGTATATATTTGTAGTTGACATTCAATATTATTTTATATTAGTTTCAAGTATACAGCACAGGGGTTAGGCATTTATATAATCTACGAAGTGATCCCCCCCAATAAGTCCAGTACCCATCTGACACCCTACATAGTCTTTACAACATTATTGATTATATTCTCCATAGTCGCAAAATAGTCACAGGGATGTGAAATACAGTATGGAGAATATATCCACTTCATGGCTTTCTTAAAACTTCACCTTCAGTAAGTGTCTTCTCCAGTTGTCATGCTAAAATTAACCTTTTGCTCCCACATGTCTCAAGAGCTTAAGTTTAAATCACTATTGCAGTGTCCACCTCATTCTGTCTTCTGTTCCTGTTCTTCTGTAAATACTTCCTGAATGCCACTGTAGACAACCTAAGCACGGGTGTCATGTCTTAATTCGTTTTGAAGAACCACAAAATTGTCCTTTCCACTTCAGGACAATCAGTGGATGTTTATAGAGTTAAATTGACTCACAGTAAATTGTTCTTCTGAGCTCTTAAAATATTTTATTCCTGTTAATGCGTCTTTGAGGAGTGTGAACTCAGAGAGCAGAAGACAACTTGTTAGAATTTAAAGATGTGTGTGGTGACTTTTGTGTTACAGAGAAACACTTCCACTCAATAAACAGGTGTTTACAAGGTGGGTGATGATGCAATGGTGTGGGGACAGAGTCCAAGAGAGCAGTTTCCAGGCTCTCGGCCTCACGTGGAAAGGTGCTGGCTTGGTTATTAGATGGCCATCAGCTGTAATCAGATGGCCATCCGCTGTGGCTAGGTGGCCATCAGCTGTTATGGTTAGCCATTAGCCACTAATATAGCTGCCATGGCTACTCTAGAGGGTTGGTTGGTTGGCAGAGAAGCTGATGGCGGATTGTGCATTCTGTGAAGCCTGCTTCCTGTATCTCCAACCCAGCTGCCAGCGAGACTATAATGGTATGACTCCCTATCAAAGGCTTCGTTGGTGTTCTTTTTTGGTCTCACCATATCCTGTGTTCTTGTGCAGGGAGTGGGAGCAGAGACCCTGCATGACAAACGGCCATGCAGGTCTTAACAGTACTGTTCTAGTTTTAGTAGTTCATACATTCTCCATGCTGAACCAGCCTAGTGTTAGACGGTGAGTTTGAGAGGCAGAGGCATACTTGTTTTGATTATTATTAATCCTCAGTTCCTAGAACTGGACCTAAATTCAGTAACCCTCAATATATATTTATGTGGTTGATATTAGTTAAATGTTGAGCCACCTCAAATCTTTTGAGAAGCTAATGGACTCTCAGTAAGTCAAATGATGAGTCAAGCAAGGATGTATTTCCAAAGACTTCATTGCTTAAAATACTCCATTTAACTAGTTACTTTCCTTTCCTTTTATATTGCTCATTCCAAGCTGATGTGGAATCATGATAATGATTATTATCATTCACGAGGTATATACTCAGTTTTGTTTCCGTACTATCGTCAGATGTACAGCAAACAAGAATGGGACATATTTATCTGCAAGATTGCAGTAACTCTAATTTTGTTACTTTACCTTTCTCCTTGCCTGTCTCCTGTCTATAATCTTTTGTGTAGTTTCTGGAGCTGGCCTCTCAGTGTAAATCCTTATCTGAAGCCTACACTTCACCACCACCTTCTTTTGGAGTGAGCGTGGCAGCACCATTTCTAGTTGTGGAACTGACAGAATCCTGAGAGATAACCAGATGCATCACTTAACTTCCCACCATTTATAAAAATAGGCTTCTGAACAAATCTTTGCCTGGGGCCCAAAATTACAGTATGGGAGCACAAAATTAACTGGCCATTTTAATATATTTCCTAATGGAAATGATGAGTTCAGTTATAAAGAAAATATGTACACTGGAAAATAACTTTGTGGGATTTATGAGAAGCATGATTTTTCTCTCTGACAAAACAGTAATGATGTGATTCAAAATTACATTCTCCTGATGGAGTAACCACTGTTATCGGCTGGCTGGGGCAGGTATCACCACCTTATCTCAAGCGATAGTAGGAGGAGAAACAACGGGAGGATAGTGAATCAAAAAAAAAAAAAGCGAAAAGATAGATTTCTAGTCTCAGAATCCTTGTTATCTTGAGGTTTTTGTGAATGTTCATAAATAAGCTCATTTACTAAAACATTTCACAAAGGAGATGAATACAGTGAGTTCATTGCAAACCCCAAGATATATGAAATAGCAAAAGGATTTCTCTCCTTGCCCTTTTAATTTGGTATGTGCTTCCCTGGCAGGTGGCCACATACTGCCTGGAGCACAGACTCTTTGAAACTGTCTTGTGGGAGCTTGTGGGTCTTCATTTATCAGCTGGAAGGAGTCAGAAGAAGTGAACTTAGAACTCTTTCCAAGTCTTTGGAAGCTCCCAAGAGTTCCTGGTAAAAAATGGGAAACAGCAACACGAGAAAAATGGATTCTTTTAAAAGGCAAATAGTCTAGGAGTCATTAAAAGGCTCCATTTTCAAGCTCTGTCATAAAGTGACTTCTCCCCACCCAGAACATATATGAACTACCCACACTGTCATCAGGTTAAAGTTAAGTTAGATGTTCACATTTTGTCATACTTAAAAAAGTCATTTCTTTTACTAAATGCTCTGCAAATAAAAGCTACTTCCCATGCCTGAGAATATGTGATGGAACGCTGCCCTTTAAGATTCTAAGACTTAATTGTTTAGTTAAGAAGACTGACAGTCTATAAAAGCTGGAGTTACTAGATTGAGACTTTATAGAATTCCTGATAATATTTTTTAATCTTTCTGTTTGTTTAGTTCATTTCAGATTTCCCTTTCTTTTTCTCTGTGCTCACAGAGTACCTATACCCAGAGGCAACTTATTCAGGGAAGATGATTCTATGAAAACAATTCTGAATATCAATATGAACCCTAAAGCCTTCAGTTCTCTTTCTCACTCTTTTGAATTTTTGATGTTTTGTTGCCTGTAATAGAGAAATGCCCCCCAGTCCTGGGCTTACATATTCCTCCACCCCCCATTCCGTCCCTCATCACCTCCTCCCTCCTCCCCCCTCCTGAATCTGCTGCCTCTATCATCTTTCTTTGGTGCTGAATGTATATAGCTTCTGAAACACTTTGGAATGGAAGGTGCTATGAAATTGTAAAGTGTTTTTATCACAGACTTCTGCCAATATGTCTCAATCCTGACTTGCAACACCTCTGCTATTTCAGTGTTGTGACGGGGACACGGCTGGCCCCGAGTAGGCACCACACTCAGACAAGCATGCGAGATTGCGTCCGTCCCTGTTGTTTAACCCAAAGCTTTAGATCATCTGCTACCTTAGAGTTGTGGGCAATGCATGGAGAGAAGGTTAGTGCCTTACTACTTAAAGTGTGGTCTGTGACGTTGGATAGGAACTTGTTAGATGTACAAGACATCTCTGAATCAGTCCTCATTTTAACAAGCTCTCTCGTCTAGATTATTTGCATACACATTCATTGGTGTAGTGGCCATCTGCTATTTTGTCTGCTTTGTATTCCTTAATCTAGTAACCATGCCCCTTCCCCCTTCGTAAAAGAACTGTTCCTTTCTCCCTCTAGTTGTGTGATTCTTGCGGGGCTGCTAATAACAGAGACCTAGTTTTCTTTTGGCCTTCATTAAAATCTAGACATTCAAGCCCCAATGATAGGTCAGGGGTAGCCCCTTGGGACTCAACCTGGGTCAATAGGGGTCCTAAACTGTGTTTCTCTCCTCTGAAGTTGGAGGAAGAGTCTTTTTATAATCTCTGGAGTCATGGACCCAAAAAGAGTAAACTCGCAATCGTTAATGGCTATTTATGCAGCCGAGTGGAAAATACCATACATGGGAAAGAGACTGGCACTCAAAGAGAAGGAGAGGCAAGAGACAGAGATGGGTACCAGAACCCTGCCTGTAGTTTTGGTGATATGAGCTCATAAAATGTCCTTTCTGCTTTCCTAAGTTTGAGTTAAATTTCTGCCCATCACAAAGGAAGCAAAGATCCTCCATGAGATGGATAGATATAAGAAAAAGAGGGTTGCTATATATAAGAGGATTAAGCTTGCAAATTCAAGTGCTAGCGTAGAACACAAGAAAATCAAAGCAAATTCTGTCAGCTAGCATTTTACTCATCTAAACTATCTAGCCTTTTTTTATATATAAGAAGAAAAAATTCTCATAAGATCTTTGAAAGTTTTAAATGAAAGAATGAGTAGGATGCACCTAATATGGTGACTGACATATAGCAAATATTCAATAAATGTTATCTACTGTCATTGTTGTTGTTATTATTATTATTATCATTATTATTATTGCTTCATGTAGGTCCTTTGATGGGGCAGACTCCCTGCAGGTCAGGAATCTGGATGCTATTTTACCCTTCTGAGCCTCAGTAAGTGTCTTGAGTTCTGCAATACAAATATAATGTTTTTTTCTGGTGGACCTAAATTTTTCCTAAGTGAGAAGAATAAAGAAAAACACTGGCTAGGTAGATGCTTGGTACGTGGAAAGGTTAGAGAAAGCAGAAAGTGCCAGAGCCCTCCACGCAATGAGGTTTCTTCCCCAATAAATACTATCACGGCTCCAAAGGCAGCCACCACCAAGAGTGGATGCGTCTTCTAGGTCACCTCTCTTTCTCTGGGGAGCTCACTGGCCCAGACGTGGGAAGCAATGCTCAGTTATAGCTTACACTGACTCCCCTCTTGGAGTCATTGGGTCCCAGGAACATTCTCAGTTATTCTTTGTCTCAGTAGCTGGACACCTCAAAGTATTTTTTTTTTCTGGGTCCCGGCAATTGGAGGCTCCTCATCCTTTCCTTGTCCTTGGAATGTGTGGTCCACCTGCCGTCCTCAAACTACAGCTGCCTCAAAGACACAGGCTTGAGATAGCAATGTGTTGTTGAGACCATCTAAACTGTATATGTGGCTGACCCTCATTAAGACCTCTACATAAACGTTTAAGATTCTGGTGGGTGGGTGCAGAGATCTATTTGTCTTATGGCATCTAAGACAAGTCTCGTATATAAGTCCACTTGCTTATTAAACCACCACATACTAAGCTGGCATCTCCTGCCACTTTCTTTGCTCTCTCCTTGTCGTCTATGTATGGGGACCAGTTTCAGATTTCACCTAGGAAACTCCTGAGTCTGTGGACTTACCTTCTGCAAAGATGCTGGAGTAACAATACAGTAGACATTCAAAAAGACATTTTGATAATACTCTATGGTCTTACTACATCCTCTCCTTAGTATTCTGGAGACTTATGACATATAGAGCTTTATTTACACTGTGGTTCTTTTTAGCTCTAAGTATAGCTTGGGACTTGTAAAATTGAGAAGGGAGCCATTTTCTGTACAGGTATTCTGTATAGTAAATAATGTGTATGGGGTGTGTGAGTAGTCTGTATGTTAACTCATTATTAATCAAAATGGACAGTGCAGTGTTTTTCAAACTTTTTAAAAATTATTGTCTTCCTAAGTAGAAAAATGAAAATAAATTTTCTCCAATGAGAGAAATTAAATGTTTAAAGAATAAGAATTTATCAGCTGAGTTGAACTTTGGAGGTTCACAAACCATTCTAATATCTAATAATTTTTTGACCTTCAAGAACTAGTTTTCACTTCCTTGGAGGTGATATGGCCCCCATTGGCAATGTATGGCAGAGTGTAAAAAACAGGTCTTTCAACGTCAACAGTCTTGGGTTCAAATATTAGCTCCATCTTTTAATAGTTGGTGGTTTTGGGTAAACAACATAAACGTTCTGACCTTCATCTTGCCCATTTATGAAGTAAGGGTAATAACACTGTCCTACAGGAATGTTGTAAGGATTAGATATAATGTTGGTAAAGTGTTTGGCATTTTAATATGTGGTAACAATTACTAGTAAGGTTAATTAGTCTGAATACCATTCTCTGACCTTGTCAGATAATAATGGCCTGCTAATAAATATTTATCTAATGCCCAAATGGTGGTGTATTAACTAATATCCCTATAGAATACCTATAGGGATATTCTAATGATTTCACATTAGAATTATGTGAGGATATATTTAAAAACTCTCAAGCTCAGGTCACACCAGGACCAATTAATTTGCAATCTCTGGGGTGGAACATAGGCATCAGTAGTTTTGAAACTCCCGGGTGATTCCAGTGTGAAGAGAAGTTTGAGAATCCCTGCTGCAAACATTCAATCTAAAGTCTGAAGCTAGCTAGAGAGCTGTAGCAATTCACCTCAAGGACATGTTACCTGAGATTTAAAAATCAAACACCACAGAGTAGTTGAAAGAATAGCAGTTATTTTGAAATAGTCCAGTACTCAGTAAATTTCTATTAGAGAAATGCCTTTTGAAGAAGTAAATAAAGATATATTTTTAATAACAAATGGCTTTAAAATAGGTAACATTTAGTTTCGGAAAACCGAGAGTAAGCAAGCCAGCAGGGGCTATAGCTTTTGTGGCATGCGGCATTACTCTTTGTGAAGGGGAAGGCATATTTTCCCACTTGAGACATACCAGAGCCAAGACAACTTGTCACAGTTGAGAAGCAGGCTTATGATATGCTTTACCTTTTATTGAGAAACATGTCACATGACACAAAAGACTGTGGCTTAACGATAACTAATCGACATGGGGCAAGTGAAGAGAAATTCTCCATTTTATTAGAAATAATTGCAGTTTTGCATGTCATATACAGCAGGTAAAACTATCCTTGTTCTCATTCTTAGTGTTCCATGATTTGGTTTCCAGAGTTACAGTGAGAGACGTGTGTTTATAGAGTGATAACTTAATTTCATCAGTGGCTTAGTGCTCTGTCAACAGAGGAATGTCAGAGTGGACAACCAAGATGAGGCATGTGGCAGACAAAATGTCTGCAGGTACACCCTACAGACTCTTCATGGCAGGTGACATGCTTGTCCATGTAGAGTAAAACCAGCTTTAAACACAGGCCTGTTAAGATAGATAGATAAAAGGAGGAAGATAAAATTTCCGAGATGCAAGAATATTTAAGATATAAGATATATCTCGATGAATAGCACATTAGATAAATATTGCCTAATTCATCACTGAACAAAAATCTGAGCTCTTGAGAAATTTTCTCATACCTATCATTACCTAGTTTTGATTTTTGACGAAATTTAGGGCTTGCTTATGGTTAGAACTGGAAAGGAAACTTTAGAACTGGCGAGCAGAGCTGGTGTGAGAATTGACCACAGGAGGTCCACCCAGGATATTGCAGAAAGGGTCGAAGAGAATGGTAGAAATCATTTTCTGTTTAGATCTATTATAGTGCTGTCACTGCCTTCACAGATAGCAACTCAGATTTTTAAAAATGACTCAAAGTTTCTGGTATAATACAAACATATGTTTGTAAACTAAATCTAAAAAAGCCTTATTCGTAGAGGTGAAAATTAGTTTGAATAATCGGGAAGTTATTTCTAGTACTTGGAAAATTATGATTTCAGGAAATTAAAAATCTGATTTTAGTGCATGCAGAGTTGGCAGTTTAAATTTAGTCTATTTTCAAACCAGATCAACTTCTGAGAAATATACAGTATAAAATATTCCGAATTTAAACTATTCACTTTGGGTTTAGGGACAAAAACTGAACATAGAAAATACAAACCTCTATTATGCTCTCAATTTATTTTTTCTTTACTTGTTCTGCAATTACACCTTATTTTAATTTGTTTTTAACATTTACATTGAAATTTATACATGAGTAACTGATTTACTTCTTATAATTTTTCTTACCAGTAGTTTTTAGATTTTTAAACTAATTGTTTTATTGTTATTCCTTTTGCTGATTGGGTAGCTAAAGGCCATGCCATTTGAAATTGAGTGAACATCTGCAATTTCTGGGCACTTGCATACTTTTCATTAATTGTTAATTGTTTTGAAAGATCTTTCCATGTTTGAAAGCCTTTATTATTTGCAACGAGCAGTTGTTCATTGTCTTTTTTTGTGGATGTAATTTCCTTAAAGAGTAGGATGGAGATGATTAATTACGGTTGCCAGAGAAATTAATTAGTCCTAATCATACAAATTGCCATATCCAGGAGCTAAAGCAGCTCGTTCCATTCTATTGCACGTGAAAGGTATCGGAATGAAAAGTAACTTGGGTCTTTATGTCAAGAATAAGTCATTTTCATCATTTAAAAATGAAATGTGTCATTTTTTCCATTATAATCCTATTTTCAGTTTAGCTAAAAGTAACGTTTTCCCAAAACTATATAGAATACTCAATTACTACTAATATAGATGACATATTAGACTTATTTCTCAGTGAGGCAGATTTTTTAGCAACTTAATTCATTTCACCAGGAGCTAAAACACATCAAGTGCTTCATGGAAAAGCATTGTACTGATTCAAACTATTAATGCATTTATTGAACTGGCCAATATGGTGTAAATTTTCAGAAATAGTTGTTGGCGATGCCAGTTCTTTCTTTTACAAGGGTATGAGCTTATTAAGAAGGACAATATATTACTTTTTAATTTAATGACCAACCTTGCTCGTTAATTGGTCATTCATTCAATAGATACTTATGGAGCATTATTATTTGTCAGCTACAGTTTGGAGGTGTTCAGTAAATGTCTTATTTCACTTCTTTGAAACAAAGGAAATACACAAAATCATACCCACATACAAGCACACACATTCAGACTCACAAGCATGCACGTTTCCTATTGAGGTGTGCAGTAACCGGATAAAAGAAGAGAACTGGTTTAGAGATAGCATCTTAAAAATGTACTGTTGGTTGAATGCTTAATCAATGGGAAAGACAAATAACTGTTTGGGATATAATTTAATTAAATATGCAATTCTATTTTATTCTGAGTTTTATAAAAATGTCTCCCCAGTAGTAACAAATACTGAGAACAGAGGAGAGAAAGTATAGGAAATGCTTTTCTGATAATTTGGCATAGCTAATGTTCAAGTACTGAAAACTCTCCTTTGCGCCCCAAAGAGGGTTTATCCTTATCAGCTCTCTGTTTTAAAAAAATGATGTAACTACTTTGTCTCCTAGTGCTTGAGGGAGGGTAGTTCTGGACTGACCCATCCTTGCCACTTAACACCCCAAATGAAGTCCGAGTTCCTCTTTCTTGTGGCTTTGTTAGGAATAGAAAGAAAAGAAAGAAAGAAAGAAAGAAAGAAAGAAAGAAAGAAAGAAAGAAAGAAAGAAAGAAAGAAAGAAAGAAAGAAAGAAAGAAAGAAAGAAAGAAAGAAAGAAAAAAGGAAGGAAGGAAGGAAGGAAGGAAGGAAGGAAGGAAGGAAGGAAGGAAGGAAGGAAAGAAAGAAAGAAAGAAAGAAAGAAAGAAAGAAAATGAAATAAAATAAAATAATGCTATGCCTGATGAAAAAAATGAGTCTAGAAGGAATGTGAGTGTAAATTCTAAGAGTAGATTTTTCTTTTTTGCCAATAGTTAACTATTTTTTATGATTTAAAAAAAATTTGTAAAATTTGTTGGGGCAGCATTGATTAATAAAATCATATAGGTTTCAAGAGTACAACTCTATAATATCATCTATAGATTGCCTTGTGTGTTCACCACCCAAAGTCACATCTCCTTTTGTCACTATATATTTGACTTCCTTTACTCTTTTCTACCTCCCCACCCACCTTTCCCTCTGATAACCACCATACTGTTGTCTGTGTCTATGAGATTTTGTTTGTTTGTCTTGTTCATTTGTTGCTGTCAGTTTTGTATCCCACATATGAGTGAAATCACATGGTTGTCTACTTTTTCCATCTGATTTATTTCGCTTAGTATGATATTCTCAAGATCCATCCATGTTGTCACAAAAGGCAGTATTTCATGTTTTCTTATGGCAGAGTAGTGTTTCATTGTACCATATATTGTACCACATATTCTTTATCCAATCATTTATCGAAGGGGACTCCAATTGTTTCCATGTCTTGGCCACTCTGAATAATGTTGCAATCAACATAGGGGTACATATATCTTTACGAATAACTGTTTTCAAAATTTTCAGGTAGATACTCAGAAGAGAGATTGCTGGGTCATATGGTAATTTTATTCACAATTTTTTGAGTAACGTCCATACTGTTTTTCCATAGTAGCAATTTGCATTCCCACTAGCAGTGTATAAGGGTTCCTTTTTCTCAACATCCTCTCCAACACATGTTATTACTTGTCTCGTTGATAATAGCCATTCTGACAGGTGTTAGAGGTGGTATCTTATTGTGGTTTATATTTGCATTTTCCTAATAGCTAGTGAAGTTGAGCATCTTTTCATATATCTGTTGGCCAGCCATTTGTATGTCTTCTAGGGAGAAGTGTCTATTGAAGTCCTTGGCCTTTTTTTTTTTTTTTTTTTTTTTTTAGTTTCAGGTGTACAAAACAACCTAATGATTAGACATTTACACACCTCACAGTGATAACCCCAACAAGTCTACTAAACATCTGACACCATACATATGTATTACAATATCATTGACTATATTCCCTATACTCTACTTTATGCTCCGTGATTATACATACATACATATATATATATATATATATATATATATATATATACACATATATAACTTATAGTTGATATTCAACATTATTTTATATTAGTTCCAGGTGTACAGTGTAGTGGGTAAGCATTTTGTTTTCGTTGCCCAAAGAGATATATCAGTGATAATATTACTAAAGGTAATATTGAGAGTTTATTTCTATATTGTCTCCTAGGAGTTTTATGGTTTCAAGTCTTACATTTAAGTCTTTAATTCATTTTGAGTTTATTGTTGTATATGGCGTGGTGAAATTTCATTTTTTTTGCATGTATCTGTCCAGTTTTCCCAGCACCATTTATTGAATAGACTGTCTTTACCCCTACATATATTCTTGCTTCCTTTGTTATAGATTAAATGACCATATGGGTGAAATTTTATTACTGGGTTATCTATCCTGTTCCATTGATCTATGTGTCTATTTTTTATATGAACATCATGCTGTTTTTATTACTATGACTTTGTAGTATAATTTAATATCAGGTAGCATGATGTGTCCACCTTTGTTCTTTCTCAGGATTGCCATGGCTATTTGGAGTCTTTTATGGTTCCCTGAAAATTTTAGGATTATTTGTTCTAGTTCTGTGAAAAATGCCATTGGTATTTTGATAGGGACTGCATGAATCTCTTGATTGCTTTGGGTAGTATGGACATTTTAACTATATCAGTTCTTCCTGATATAGTTAATATATCCATGACAGTGGATAAAAAATCCCCATGACCATGGTATATTTTTTCATTTATTTGTATCTTCTTTAATTTCTCTCTTCAATGTCTTACAATTTTCTGAGCACAGGTCTTTTATATCCTTGGTCAAAGTCATTCCTAGGTATGTTTATTTTTTTGATGCAATTGTAAGTGGGATTGTTTGCTTAATTTCTCTTTCTGATAGCTTGTTATTGGTGTATAAAAATGCAACCAATTTCTGAATATTAATTTTGTATCCTGCTACTTACTGAATTTATTTATCATTTCTAATAGGTTTTTAGTGGAATCTTTGTGTTTCTCTGTATACAGAGGTCTGACAATTAAGTTTGTGAACTTGTTGCAACAATGTTGCTAACCTTTTTTTGATATCAGAGAGATTACTCATTATGATTTTCTACCAATTGGACAAACAGTTAACCAAGTTTACTAGTTGGAAGTGCTGAAAAGGCTGCGTAAAAAAGTTAGACAACCTGAATTTTTCGCCAAAAATTCATGGCCTCTTGTATCACCACAATGTAGCAGCTCACACAGCACTGTCTGTGAGGGAGTTTTTAGTCAGTAAACAAATAACTGTATTGGAAGACCCTCACTACTCACCTGATTTGGCCCCCAGTGACTTCTTTCTTTACCCGAAGATAAAGGAAATATTGAAAGGAAGACATTTGGATGACATTCAGGACATTAAGGGTAATACGACGATAGCTTTTATGGCCATTCCAGAAAAAGAGTTTCAAAATTGCTTTAAAGGGTGGATTAGGTGCTAACATCAGTACATAGTTTCCCAAGAGGAGTACTTTGAAGGTGACCATAGTGATATTCAGCAATGAAGTACGTAGCAATTTTTCTAGGATGAGTTTGTGAACTTAATTTGTCAGACCTCAAGTAGTATCATGTCATCTGTAAATAATGACAATTTTACTTTCCCCTTTCTAATTTGGATGCCTTTATTTCTTTTTATTTTCCCCACTGAGTATATTTGCTGTGGGTTTGTCATATATGGCATTTATGTTGAGGTTTGTTCCCTCTATTCCCACTTTACTGAGAGTTTTTAATCACAAATGGAGGCTAGATTTTGTCAAATGCTTTTCTGCATCTATTGATGTAATCATATGATTTTTATTTTTCATTTTGTTTATGTGGTGTATTATGACAATTGATTTGCAGACATTGAACCAACCTTGCATACCAGGAATGAATCCCATTTGATCGTGGTGTATGATCTTCTTAATGTATTGCTGAATTTTGTTTGCTAATATTTTGTAGAGGATTTTTACATCTATGTTTGTTAGGAATGTCGGCTCATAGTTTTCTTTTTTTTGTAGTGTCTTTATCTGGTTTGGAATCAGGGTAATGATAACCTCATAAAATGAGCTTGGGAGCCTTCTTTCCTCTTGAATATTTCTGGAATAATTTGAGTAGAATAGGTGTTAATTCTTTTCTGAATGTTTGATAGAATTTACCTGTGAAGCCATCTGGTCCAGGACTTTTATCTGTTGGAAGCTTGTTGATTACTGATTCAATTGCATTGGTAGTAATTAGCCTGTTCAGATTTTCTGTTTCTTCTTGATTCAGCCTTGGATGATTGTATGTTTCTAGTAATTTATCCATTTCTACCAGATTGTCCAATTTGTTGGCATATAGTTGCTGGTTGTATTTTCTTAACATTTTTTGTATTTCTGTGGTGTCCATTGTCACTTTTCTTCTTTTATTTCTGATTTTATTTGTTTGGGCCCTCTTTTTTTTTCTTGATCAGTCTCAAAGGTTTATCTCTTTTTTTTTTTTTTTAATCTTTTCAAAAAGCCAGCTCTTGGTTTCATTGATCTTTTGTATTTTTTTTTTTTTTTACCCTCTATTTTATTTCTGCTCTGACCTTTATTATTTCCTTCCTAGTACTTACTTTGGGCTTTGCTTGCTGATCTTTTTCCAGTTCTGGTAGGAGTAAAGTCAGACTGTGTATTTGAGATTTTTCTTGTTTCTTGAAGTAGGCCTGCATTGCTATGAATTTCCCTCTTAGGACTGCTTTCACTGTTCCCATAGATTTTGGGTCATTGTGTTTTCATGTTCATTTGTCTCAGGATATACTTTGTTTTCTTTCTTGATCTCATTGTTGACCCAATCATTATTTAGCAGCATGTCATTTAGTCTCCAAGTGTTTGTATATTTTTCAGTTTTTTTCTTGTAACGGATTTCTAGTTTCATACCATTGTGATCAGAGAAGGCACTTGATATGATTTCAATCTTCTCAAATTTATTGAGACTTGTTTTGTAGCCTAGCATGTGGTCTGTCTTGGAAAATGTTCCATGTGCACTTGAGAAGAATGTATATTCTGCTGTTTTGAAGTGAGATGCTCTAAAAATATCAATTAAATCCATCTGGTCTAGTGTGTCAGTTAAAGCCACTGTTTCCTTGTTGATTTTCTGTCTGGAAGATCTGTCCGTTCGTGTCAGTGGGGCGTTAAAGTCCTTTACTATGATTGTGTTACTGTTGATCTCTGCCTTTATGTCAGTCAATACTTGTTTAAATATTTAGGTGTTCCTAATTTGGGTGCATAGGTGTTTACTAGGGTTGTGTCCTCATGTTGGCTTGATCCCTTATTATAGTCTTTGTTTTAAAGTCTATTTTGTCCGATATATGTATTGTTATCCCAACTTTTTTTCTTATCTCTCCTTAAATTTTAAATGATAGCCTTGCTGGGTAGAGTTGTCTTGGTTGTAGTCCCTTATTTTTCATTACTCTGAATATTTCCTGCCACTCCCTTCTGATCTGCAAACTTTCTGTTGAGAAATCAGTTGACAGTCTTATGGGAGCAAGATTGAAAAGCAACCAGTTGCCTTTCTCCTGCTGCTTTTAGGATTCTCTCTTTGTCTTTAAACTTTGCCATTTTAATTATAGTGTGCCTTTGTGTGGGCCTGTCTGGGTTCATCTTGTTTAGGACTCTCTGTGCTTCTCATATGTCTATTTCCTTCACTAGGTCAGGAAATTTTTCAGTCATTATTTTTTCACATAGGTTCTTGATCTCTTGCTTTCATTCTTCTCTTTCTGGTATTCCTAAGATGCAAATGTTGTCATGCTTGATGTTGTCTCAGAGGTCCTTTAAACTATCTTCATTTTTTAGAATTCTTTTTTGTTGTTGTTGTTCTGATTGGGTGTTTTATGCTTCCTTGTCTCCTAAGTCGCTGATTTGGACCTCTGCTTCATCTAATCTACTGTTGATTCCTTCTAGTGTATTTTTCATTTCAGTTAGTGTATTCTTTATTTCTGACTAGTTCTTTTTTATGGTTTCTATGTCCTTCTTTATGCTTACTATGTTTGTTGAAGTTTTCACTAAGTTCTTTAAGCATTCTTATAACCAGTGTTTTAAACTCTGTCTTTGGAACTTTGGTTGCCTCCATTTCATTTAGTTCTTTTTCTGGAGTTTTGTCCTGTTCTTTTATTTGGGATATGTTTCCTTGTTTCCTCATTCTGGCTGCCTCTCTGTTTGCTTCTATGTATTAGGTAAATCTCTTATGTCTCTCATTGTTTGCCAGATGGCCTTATGTAGTATGTCACCTGTGTGGTCCAGTGGCACAGTCTCCCTCATCATCTGTGCATCTGTTTCTGGGAGTGTCCCTTGTGTGTGTTCTATGTATTCTCTTGTTGTAGTTGAGACTTGATTGCTTTGGGCACTTAAGTGGGTGGGATTGACTTCTAGGCTGACTGGCTGTGCAGATTGGCTATGCCTGCAGTCTATGAGCCACTGTATGGGGGTTGACTCCTCAGAGGGAGATTCACCCCAGCAGGCTCTTTTGCTTGTTGAGATCACCCTTTGGGGTTGCCACTTTGGGACTAACTGGGTAGTGTTCTGGTGTGATCTGAAGCCTGCCCCTGGGTGTGTTGTTTCTGGTGTCTTTGGTAGGGGCTTCTGTGCAGGCTAATTTCAGTATTGCCAGTTACTGGCATTGGGCTACCTGGTAGAAGCCAAAAAGCTATATGTGGTTTGCTGCTGACTCTGCTGTACCTGGAGGCGTGTGAAGGAGCCTTGCTGTGAACCAAGGCCAACTGCCACCAGTATTGGGCCTGGGACAGCTTAGCCAAAGGCCCAAGACCTCCCTAAGCCTACTGACCCCTGCGGGCTCCTTGTAAGTCTCAGCTGTTGAAACACCTTCCTTAGGTGTTTACCACTTACCACTTACCACTTACCACTCATCTTAGGCCTGCAGATCCCTGAGAGCTGTCCAAGTGAGTCTGCAGCACTAATTGTGGTTGACTGCCAGCCACCAAAAGTTCCCCAGACCATCTCGGGCCATCCTCTGCTATAAAAGACTTTTGGAACTTGTGGGATGGGGCCGGCTGCCCAGGAGTCGAGAGTACCTCTGACAATGCAGCACTAGCTGGGCAGGGTGGGGATTCAATGTGTCATTAAGGTTGTGTGCACACATGGATTTTACCAGATCAATGCGGCTTCAGATTTGGCCCTTTGGGGGATGGTTCAACATAGAAAAGATAGCATCTTTTGTGATAACATCACAAAAGATAACTATGTGAGGCTATATGTGAGGCAGGCTCCACACAGGGACAATGGCAGCTGTCCCACCAGTCCTCACCTCTAAACCACACAACTCAGTCTTTCCCTGTATGTCTCTGGCACCTTTCCGGGTGCTGCCTCTCCACTGGAGCCCAGGTGAGTGTTTGAAAGTAAATAAGTCTATGTGCAGGCTCTTTAAGAGGACGCCTGTGTTTCCAGCCATCTTCCATCTCACCAGGACAAATGGAGTCCTCACTGCTTTTCACAGCCAGATGTTGTGGGGACTCCTCTTCCTGACACAGGACTTCTGGGCTGAGAGCCCAGTGTGGGGTTGGGGTTCCTCCCTCTTCAGGGGAACCTCTGCCATCAAGGTGTCCCTCCCAGTATTCAACCACTTCCTGTGGGTTTGGGGTCAGCCCATTTCATGTCTCCGTCCCTTCTACCAGTCTCAATGTGGCATCTTCTTTATATCCTTAGTTATAGAGGTTCTATTCAGCTAGTTGTCAGATGATTCTTGAGGTTGATTGTTCTATAATTTAGTTGTAATTTTGATGTGGCAGCATGCGTCACATTTGCTTAATCCACCATATATGACCACCTCCCTTTGGCCTATTTTTTCAATTGGGTTGTTTGTTTTTTTATTGTTGAGTTGTATGAATTCTTTATACATTTTGGAGATTAACCCCTTATTAAAAAATAAGAGTACTTAGAAGTATTTGAGGACAAATTTTTTCCATTAATGATTTTGCTTTAAGTCTTAGATTAATAAATTAAAAAATGTTTCTTTTATCCCCTTATTTAAGTGCTAATGATGATGTAGTTAGAGCTGTGAAAAATGTTTTATTTATCCATGGTTTACTCAGAAGTGAGGAGATCAAGCAGAACTGACTCAGTATCAGAAAAAAAGAGGGTGCTGTGGGTGTGTCATCCACATCAATTAGGACTAAGGATTCACCTAAGTCAGAAGGAAGGAGGCTTTGGGGAAATATGAGAACTTCAGTCAATGTAATGAATGTTTTCAAGCGTGCATCAGGACCTTATAAACAGAAATGTACTTCCTGATCTTCTTTCCATTAAATAATGCCCAAGTGAGTATGTAGGTAGGCAAAGCAAGATATTCAGTAGTGTGAACTGATCTGAATTAATTTAGGTCTGGCATGAGGCTGACATTTTGAATCATATTTTAAAATGTAAACAAATAACTTTTAATGTAGAAAAGCATCTCAAGAAAAACAAAAATTTCTTAATCCCCCTCTCCCTTAGGGCTAGACATTACTACCTTAGTGATGTATAGCCTTCCAGTTTTCTTTCTACACATGTGTGAACCCATGTTCTTGCATGTATGCATTTTTTTTTTTTTTACTAAATGGTATCATACACTATATAACTATCTTGGAGCATGTCTTTCTGATTTAAAAATACACTATAAATATTTTTTACATCAATAGACCTGTCTATAATTAGTGGCTGCATGCTATTCCAATATATATCTTTCATAAAATGTTATTTTTACTTACTTCTTTGTTTTTGTACATTTGAATCATACATTATTCCGAAGACTTGTATATTTACTTGATTTGAAGTGGAGTTTTTCAACCTCAACACTATTGGCATTTTGGGCCATATAATTAATGTTGTGGGGATGTTCTGTGCATTGTAGAATACTTAGTAACATCCCTGGTTTCTGTCCACTAGATGCCAGTTTTAACAACCAAAAATGTCTTCTAATATTTCCCAAAGTCTTCTGGTGTGTGTGCGTGTGTGTGTGAGGTGGGGGGTGAGGGGTGGGGAGAATGCCCCAAGTTGAGAGCCACTGATTTAGGAATAATAATAATAAAAATTAATAAATACATCTGTGGTATGAAAAATATGTGAGGTTTGAAAATAGCTAGCTTGATTTCAAATTTTAGCTCTGTCATTTACTAGGTTGGTTATGTGAAAGACAGAGCTAAGATTTGCAACCATATCTTAGGTTCCAAATTTTGTTCTTGGGAAATGAAATCTGGTCATTAGTGATAATTCTCCATAGGCCCAAATGTATTCTTTAATGGATTATTATTTTTCTGTAGTTCCGGAAAACCCACTGCAGTAGAGTAAATTTTCTGATTCCAATATTGTATCTCCACAGGTCCCCCCAAAACCATTATCTCTCTGGAGGATAGATAACATATGAAGATTTGTGGGCCATTAATCGCTCAACAAATTGTTTGATCAGAGGAACATACAGTTAAAATGATTATAGGACTTAAGAGACTATATGGTCATGTGACATGTGTGAAGGTTTCTTGGGTTATGAGTATAAGAACTGACTCTGGCCAGCCTAAGAAGATGGAAGAAAAATGAGAGAGTTCTTACAGAAACAAAGGGAGTCCAACAAGAAACATGCAAAAAGAGTAGAAGGCAGGGTGGCTGTGAATCTCCTGTGGGTCAGGAGTTTGTGATCATTCTTCATAGGGTGTTGCCGTCAACGTGATTCACCTCCAAGTCCTTGCATATCTCAAGTTTGGAATTTCAAATTCTAATGAGACATCATAGTCCAGTTTGGTTTGGATGTCTACTTCTGGAATAAGCAGCTATTTTTTGGAATCAGGGTCATATATAAAGACATGACTCATATCTGCACCTATGTTTGTGGCTATTCCTAAAGAGGAGAGAATGTTGTGCTAAGGAGTTATTTCTTGAAGTGTCTACCACAGAAGAACAAGAAAGTACAGGCTGGTGAAAGTGAGAGGCCTGGTTAGAAGGGAGATGCATCAAAGGTGTCAATACAGTTCACTGATTTTTCATTTGCCTTTGAGATTCAGGCTAATGGATCTGCCCCCTGAACTATACTGTAAGCTCACTTACATCAGGCACTATGTGGCCTTTTTAACAGCTATTTATGGCTAGTGGCACCCAGCACAGTTATTGACACTGAGTAGCTGCCCAAGGTACAATCTTTCTTACAAAGTTTTCTTTGATCCTACCCTTGTTGATTTAGTTCCTTTCCCATGCACTCATAACACATTATGTTTATGTGTGCCATTTCATTTAATCATACTACATTGAAATTGTTTTGTCTATTGCCCCCACTGGGCTGTTAGCTCCTAGAGGGCCAGGGCTCTGACTCTTCATCTTTACCCCCAGAGCTGCACCTTGCAAAGGGCAGGATCTCATTACATGTTGGTTGACTGAAATGTGTCAGAAACCTGTATTTGTGGTCTGTTATGCTAGGTCAGTGGTTCTTGTCATATGAGCTTCATACATTTAGAATAAGTGAACTATTGAATAAACTAATGAGTGTCTTGGCCAGCTCTGAGTATAAGCCTGTGAAGTACATCAACATATATTGTGAACACAAATCAACTTTAAAAAACACAGTTCTCAAAGTAACCTTGGGGTTGATTATAGGCATTTTTAATAGTATTGTTGCCATGGTAAATATTAAATGGACTTTTCTATTTTGGGAAAATTTTGTTCTTGGGAAGTGGCATGAAACAGTATTTTCAATCACAGTGCTGTGATTCAGGTCAGGCATGCTGTGTGATAAAAGTGTTTGTTACTAAACACTGTTGTAGTAGTGAAACTTGCAAATAACTTACGTTTGAAATGTATTTAGAAAAGCCTCAAAGTTATGTCTGTAATAACATCACTCTCATTTTTCCCTGTGTTGATATGCCTTTTAGGAGTGAAGTGCAGTATATTTAGTGTGAGAAGTTGTGTTTGGGAATATGTCTTACATAAGGCTCATATGCTCAGAAGCAGTGGGTCACAGATATAGTCATTTCATGGATCTTATAAAAGACGTGGTACTTAGATACAATGGAATGTTACTCGGCCATAAGAAAACATGAAATACTGCCATTTGCCATAACATAGATGGATCTCGAGATTATCACGCTAAGAGAAATAAGTCAGACAGAAAAAGTTGAGAACCATATGACTTCACTCAGATGTGGAATATAAAACTGAAAGCAACAAACAAACAAGACAAACAAACAAAGACAAAAACTCAGGGACACAGACAATAGTTTAGTGGTTACCAGAGGGTGAGGAGGGAAAGAAGTTGGTAGAAGAGGGCAAAAGGGGTCAAATATATGGTGATGGAAGGAGTACTGACTCCGGGTGGTGAACACACAATGTAATGCATAGGTGAGATATTATAGAATTCTACACTTGAAACTTACATAATTTTACTAATCAACATCATCCCAGTGACATTTTTAATAAAAGTTTAAATTTAATAAATAATTTTATTTATTTAAATTTAATAAATAAATAATAAATTTAATAAAATTAATTTAAAAAAATTACCCTTTATTTACTTCCTGTTTTTCCAGGCCTTAAAAAAAAGGGTCTGATAACTTTAGGGCCTGAGTAGAAAATATTGGAAAGAATGAGGCTAAAGAAACTGTGGTTGTTATTTCCCCCATTAACTCCTTTGAGGACATAGGGAATTCTACTGTGGTGTAAATGTGGTTCTGTCTTTTCTCATTTCCCCTCATAGTAATAGCAACATGTACTCACGCACTTCCTGTTACCGTGTTTCCCCGAAAATAAGACCTAGCTGGACCATCATCTCTAATGCATCTTTTGGAGCAAAAATTAATATAAGACCCGCTATTATATTATATTATATTATATTATATTATATTATATTATATTATATTATATTGTATTACATTATAATATTATACCCAGTATTATATTATATTACATTATATAAGACCCAGTCTTATAGTATATTAAAATAAGACCAGGTCTTATATTAATTTTTGCTCCAAAGATGCATTAGAGCAGATGGTCCAGTTAGGTCTTATTTTCAGGGAAACACTGTAAATAATCCTTCTGGTAGTGTGGTTTATATAATTTCTACTAAGACAATCACTCATGTACTGAGTAGATACAATCCAAAATTTACTTCCTTGGAAAAGGTTTTACTGCTGCCTTCCTTGATCCGGAAACATCTCTTCATCCTTCCCTAGTATTGGTCATGATATCTTTGCTTGAATTCATGTGAAGTCTATATTTTCCACTCAAGCTCACTTCTTGGTGAGTGATTAAGAAGTCTGTCTTCCTAGTTCCAATTTTTATCTTTTCACTTTGCTCTCTCTTTTATGGCCTTCTGACAATCATATCTTCTATTATAGTCTAGAAGCTTAACATCTTTTTGTCCTTTAAAACCAATCACTTAACCCTTATCTCCTAACCCTTATAGCCACCTTGTGTGGTGGTATTCATAAGGTTCCCGTTTAAGTAACTCACTCCGGCTGTAATGGGTGGAGAAAGGATTCATACTCAGTTCTAAGGTGGTTCAAAACCCATGCTTTCATCATTTTGCCTCTTTTCAGCTTGCTTCCTACTTCTCTTTCCAGTATAATGATAAAACACCAGGAATGCTCCTGTGGGAAAAGAATTTAAAGGGAAAGAGGCTACTTTTGTTTCATCTTCAGTAAGGGAGGAATAAAAAGGAAATGTTCTACAACAGGTTTTTGTTTTGTTTTTCCTGTAAATGGCCAGACTATTTAGGCTTTGCCACTAAGTCTCTGATAAAATTATCCAATTCAGCTGTTATAGAATGAAGGTGGCTAGTGACAGAAAGTAAACAAATGAGTTCCAATAACACTGAAATTTCAATCTCAT
This sequence comes from Rhinolophus hipposideros, assembly GCF_964194185.1. Lineage (NCBI taxonomy): Eukaryota > Metazoa > Chordata > Mammalia > Chiroptera > Rhinolophidae > Rhinolophus > Rhinolophus hipposideros. The sequence goes on along the minus strand of NC_138047.1, from coordinate 83,696,068 downwards.
ATAATTTTCACTTGTTATAAAATATTGTTCTTTTTCAATTTTTCCCAATTTCTTAAAGATGGAAAAATCATTCTTTGTTTATGGGCTGTACAAAAACAGGGGGTGGGTTAGATTTAAGATTTCCAGCATTAGTATTTTAGACATATTTATACTAAAAAATTATTTGTTATTTATCTGAAATTCAAAATTAACTGGACATTCTGTATTTGATCTGGCAGGCCAGCTGGATTTGGTCTGCAGGCCATAGTTTTCAGGTTCTTATTCCATAATCATTTGGTTCTTGTGAAATATTTTCTTTGGTTGCACTTGGTGGAGAGGTAAGTATATGTAAATCTACACACGCTTTGACTACCTAGTTTTAAGTGATAATATGACCATCAGCTCTAATGGGTTCTCATATGTGGAAAAATATTGAGATGTTCACAAAGCAGGGTTTCCAAAAAAAGAGTAATAACACTGGAGCTTAGGTTTGCTGCAAAGATTCATAAAGCCAGAGTGAAAATGACCATAGGTATTTAAGTACACGGTAAAGAGTGTTTCAGGGAGGAGTGAGCAATACTGTATTGAGCTTTCCGTCTACAAGCTAGGATAGTGACCAGTTATTGAAATACTGCTCATAAAATATTTGTGTTGATGGTTTTGTAGTTCTTTAATATTCATACATTCAATGAGTATTTATTGAGTGCCTACTGTTGCTAAGCATATTCTAAGAGCTGGCTATAAAGTACTAAAGCAAATGGACAGAAGCTTTTGCCCTCAGCAAGTTTAAATTCTAGTGGAAGGAAAAAAAACCAAAGCAAACAAAATATTTGCACTGTTAGTTGAAAAAAGCTGTTGAGAAAAATGAAGCAAAGGCGAATAGGTGTTGTGGGACAGGGGAGGGATTGTGCTTTCAATACAGGAGTCCCTGGGAAGGTTACAGTGGAGCAAAGGCCAGAAGGAAGGAAGGAAGGGAATGATCCATGTGGCTAACTGGTTGAATAGCATCCCAGGCAATGGATGGACTAGTGCCAAGACCCTAATGTTTAAGGAACAATAAAGAAGTCAGAGTGACTCAAGTAGAGTGAACAATGGGGAGAATAGTAGGATGTGAGTTAGGGGGATAATAGGATAGAGAAGGTAGAGGGTGTGATGTGTAGATTATGTAGGAGCTTGTAGAATTGTCTTTTAGTTTTCTGAAATGAGGTGCAATTTTAGGGTTCTGAACACAAGGAGGACATGTTTATTAATCACTGTGATTACTGTGTATATAATAGGCTACAAGGAGCAGGGCAGAGGCAGAAGACCAGGTAGGAGCCACTGAGTAATCCAGGTGAGAGATGATGGTGCCTTAGATAAACTCAATTGTAGTGGAGGCAGTGTGAAGCCAGATTCTGGATGACACGGAAGATAAAATTGACAGGGTTTGCTGATAGATTAATGTCAGACCTCAAAAAAAGAGGGAAATCAAGGATGACTCCCAGATTTTGACCTGAGCAACTAGGTGGATGGGGTTACTATTTACTGAGAAGGGGAAAACTGTGGGAGGAGGTTTGGGAAAGAAGATCAGAAGTTTGGTTTAGACAAGATGAATGTGAAATTCATTAGGCCTCTAAACGGATATGTCAAATAGGCAGCTGGATCTATGGGTCTGGAGTTCGGAGTAGCTGTCGGGGCTCTAGATATAAATTTGGGAATTTGGTGTATAGATGATGTTTAAAGCCAAGTTAACTAGATGAGATCATCAAGGGAGTGAGTGTAGCTAGAGGAAAGATAACTTTCAAAGGACCATATTTTGTAGGAGTCAGTAGAAATGGCTTGATAGCTTCTGCTTTAATCATAGCCATGAATATAATTAATATTAGGAATATTACAATTATATGAAAACATTAATTGCTTTATGGTAGTAAAGATCTTTCAGTTAGTCTACTGAATATTCAGAGGCCTATTCTTTAAATAAAATATAAATGCTTAAAAACTGTCTAGACATTTCTATGAGAATATCTAAATTATAAGTATAATCAAATTTATTGTCTGTTTCTCTGTAAAGCCTAGGAGAACATTTATCTTTTGGTTTAGAAAGGGCTGGTAGGTGCAAAAAGTTTAAAAAATGTAAACATTTTCTGATTAGTTGATATTTTCCTACTTGTCTTGCAAAGTACGTTTTCTTAAATTTAAAAAAATTTAAAAATTTGCACTTATGTGTATGTAACTAAATATGTATGTTCGTGTGTGTGTGTGTGTGCATGTGTGTGTGTCTATCTAATGATCGTTTGATCAATGGATAAATAGATTCTGAAAAGTGTCTTGGCAGTGTATGCTGGGGGCAAGTACTCCTGGGCCTAGAGCTCTCCAAGCAAAACAAATAAAAACCCAAACAAACAAACAAAATAAACACTTTGTAATGAGACTTTTCCACTTCTGATAATCAAAATATTTCCTGCAGTTAAAGCCTATGGGACTTAGATATAAAACTAACTGAGGAATTCTTCATCAAACAGGAGTTTGAATCTAGACCCCCATATTTATCTTCAAATGTGAAAGTTTTAATTTGTGATTTAAAATGCATGATGGGTTGTTTTTAACCCGGGAGCCTCAAGCCCTGAACGTCTAACCATATGTGATGAGTGGGCAGTTTGACGCTTAAACACCTAGTCATTTTCAATGTGATGAAACTACATTATTCTGGTTTTTATGGTCACTCCAATAAGAATTTGTATAGGTTGGCTTGTTCCATAAGAAGAAGCCAAAAGTGATTTTCTCTTTGGAACAGGCCAGGCTACATGACACACACTGCCCAAGTCACTGTTGCTGTATTGTCTGGGACCAGGTGATTGAAATGCTGTTCATCTTTAGGAGAGGCAAGAAATGGCTTGACTTTTTTGAGGTCCCACAGCTGGTAGGACCTCCTTTTCTAGGCTGCTGTTCTGACAGCAGCTGTGAACTCTGCCTGGAGAGTAATCATCCATAATTGTCAGATTTTCTCTTCCACTAGGCTAGAAGGTTTTCTCTTTCTTTCCCATTGGGGTTCAAAAGAATGAAAGAGTCTTTACTCACAGTTTGTAGTTCTACATTTGATTCCATTCCTTATCAAGCTCTCTTACAAACCCCATTTATCCAGAGGAAGTAGTACCTGCTGTACCTCCCCTCCTGGTACTTGAAAATTAGTCCCTCACTTGACTGGTATATAAATCCTTCCTAATTAGCTAGTGGATATGAGACTAATCTTATTATCTGAATTTCATTCATTTATTTCATATGTTAGGTTTACTGCTCCACAGCACATCATCCGCAAACCTAGTGGCTTAAAACAATAAACAATTGTTAACTCAGTTTCTAGGGATCAGGAGTTTGGAAGCTGCTTAAGCTGGTGGTTCTGGATCAGGGTCTTTCAAGAAGTTATATTCAGATATTGGCCAGGGCTATAACTATCTGAAGGCTTGCCTGCACTGGACTGATGAGAGGGTGAGATCTAGTGCATGAGAACTGATTTCTAATAGGATCATTTGACAGTGCAACAATGGTAACAGGCAGGAAGGCAAAGATATTTGCTGATGCAACAAATATGTGGGTAGATGTGTTGGTGGGAGTGTGTGGAAATTATTTCCTTATTGCTTCCCCTTTTTTTCAGTAAAACAGGAAGCAAGATTATCAGCTGAGGATAATGATGGGAGAAGAGGTTTTGGGAACTTGAAAGAGTATAAAATGGCAGCCTACACGATTAAAAGAGTATATGGACTAGAGACATGTAATATGAATGGTCAAGTCACTTGAGGTTTACAGTCAAGTACTTAAAGCAAGACCAGTCATCCTGTTTAGCTACACAGAGGATGGCTTAAAATAGGAATAAATTTGGATTTAAATAGGGATTGCAGTCTTGCAAAGCAAGAGCAACAAAACTATACAGAGGTAAGGGAGTCAATAATCATTGACGATAGAATTAAAGTTGGGTAAGAAGAGAAACGAGGACACCGAGGGAGTGAGGAAAAGTGAGAAGATGGTAGAATGAAGGGCTTAGCCATGTCAGTGGTATGGCAAAACTGTAGGGTACAGAATGCAGAGAGAATGAGATGAATGATAGGAGGCGATGGCAGAAACACTAAGGAGAAGACTCACTTATTAATAGTAACAAGGTGTAGGGCAATGATTGTGGGAGTGAGTGAGTTGGGTGGGTTGGGTAGAGGAAATGAAGAGCATCCTTGGTGTTTTGGCAACAACAATGAGGAGTCAGAGGTGATATAATATAACGACAAAGATTCAAAATGGGCAGCTATGAGGCATGAAGGAGGATTGGAAAATTGTCTGAAAGCAGCAATAAAGAGCAGGGAGGCCACGTGCTTTACTTGTAGGCCTAGTGCTGTAGAACCCTGGGAGACAAAACAAACTGCACTAAGAGGACTGCAGGAGTTGTGGCTTCATCAATGGAAAGCCAGGTCTCCCTTAAAGCAAGAAAGGGGAAAGTATATGCAGGTAATACTTGAAGAATGAATGTAGGGATTTTGCTGATGGTTGACTGAGGTTTGGAGGATAGAGTGGAAGGACTGCACATCTTGGGGTGCGAGGGGGCAGGACACAGAATAGTTTCACAGAGGCTAACAGGGATTCAGTCCTAGGAATTGGGAGGCATCCTGGGGGCCTAGGGATGGCCCAACATGGAGTGGGATAAAGGGCATGATGAGGTCAGTCCCAGTGGGTCCAAGGCAGATGGAGACAGTGAGGTTGTAAAGGTTGTACGGGAGAAAGGAGGGCTCTGTCAGAGGGGTGGGCTCTCTCAGGTTCTCACTGCCAGGAACTAATTAAACTGAATTTCAGTTCAGGCCTCCTCAGGTCTAAAGTAAATGCCCTTTCCTCTATATCCTTTCCATTCAAAGTGCCGAATAAGGTCTAGCCCGAGAACTAGTTAGGAATATGGACTCTTAGTCCTCATTCAGATCTACTGAATATGAATCTACCTTTTAATATAATCTCCAGGTGATTCATGTGATTGTTAGATTTTGAGCAGCACTGCTCTACACTATATGTGTTTGAACCTCTTAAAAATTAGTTTGTCTGTGTCCACTCAATGAGACCCCATGGAATAAAAAAGGAAGATAATTTTTTTGTAATGAAGGCTTTTGGAACTTCCAAGAATTTACAGATAATTTCAAGATAAGAGTGTGCAAAAATTAGAGGCGAATGTGTCAGAGAAAACGTGCTTGTCCTATTTGTTATCTGGCAGACAACTAACCCAAAGTTTTTTTCAAAAGTTTTAGGGCTAGGTGAAGAGAAACCCCTGATACATTTGAGATTAAATTCTTCCTAGTTGGATTCTGGTAATGTCCCCAGTCTGATTTGTAAGTGAACTGGAGCTATTAGGCAAAATGAATGGGAAGGGGCAAAATGAGTGTTTATTTTCTTCAATTATTATTAATCTAAGCTCTGATGCTTGTACCAAAGAAAGGAATTACTTGTATTTATCTTTATGGCTAAGTTGCTAGCCATAAATTAAGAAAGGAAAAAAAATAACCATGTGGGATAATGGACTGAAAAACAAATGTCAGTAAAAGTAAACACAATGAATTCCACTAAATCTATTTGCAAAAATGTCAGAGGAGTTGAGTTGTTTTCCCTCATAATATTTGTGGTGGTATAAAGTTTAATTAAATTTCTCCATAGAGACTGGGTATTCCACTAGATGTCACTTTGAGATTTTGCTCAGTGAAGGACTGAATTCTGATTAAGTGATGCAATCAATGTTCGTCCCCACTAGTACAGAAATGACAGTAGACACCTCTCTTCTCCAACTCTCCCATGCTAAATAAGCAACAGGAAAGAAGAAACACTTGCCACTGAAACAATATTTCAGGCTGGGTCTAGGCTGGGTCTAGTCCTGCTTTGGTCACTTATGAGCTGTGTGACCTTGTAAAAGTCCCATAAAACCTCCAGCATATTAAGTGTTAGAGACATTGTTTTGTCTGAGACATACATTCAACAGTCAGTTCTAAAAGCCTTCCAGCTCTGAAAGCCCCTGGTTCTGTTGTATCATGTTATGTATTACACAAATACACAGTTAGTGAAATTTAGCAAAATGAAGAGGAATTTGGGGAATTATGAAAATTAATAAATTATTTACTGGGCTGGAGTCATCAGGTAACTGCATATATTTCTGGAATGAGAAATTCAAAAGACTATAGGTTTCACTACACTTTTAAGTCTTACGCTTTTTTTACCTTTAACATTTAATTTATTAGACTTATAGGTAGTGCTGACCTTTCTTGATTTTGGCCACATTTCTAAGTGATTCGAAAATGACAGACAAAGGGATAACTGTCTTCTGCATGTATTATTATTTTCTTCTTTTTCTGGGGGAGCTAAGATTTTGGGGAAAATGTCAGATATAATCACTATTTTTTTTTCATAAAGGCATCAAACTCAGATAATTATGGAATTAAAGGGAACAACAGGCATTTAGCAATTTAGAAATTTTTTCTTTATTTTTGTGAGCCATAAACAGGCTCTGTAATAAATCTGACAATTCTAGTGACCAAAAGTAACTGAGAGATCTGATCATAAATTCCTAACTGGATAGGTCAAGGTGGGTAGTCATGCCCCAGGCATATAACTTCTTTAGTAAAAGGTTTATTATCTTTGCCTTAAGCACGCCCTGTCCATTGTTCCTGTGCATCTTTGAAATGCCAGAGTAATTCTCTTTTTAGATCCCTGGGAGGAATAACAACCCTCAAGAGAATACAGTCTTGTTAACGATCCTATAATCCAATCATAGAGATTTTCCTGCTTTGCTTTCTCCCACCTCCATGTAATCTTCTTTAGTTTCCCCCTCAATTCCAAATGTATAAAATGAAACTGCAAAACTGTCATTCTCTGGAACATTTGAGATTTTTTTATTAGTTTCAGGTGTACAAAACAATGCAATAGACATTTCATTCCTCACAAGGTGATAATCCCCCTCCCCCAATCTATTGCCCCTCTGACATCATATAAATCTATTATAATTTCATTGACTCTATTTCCTATGCTGTATTCCATATCCCGTGACTATATATATATATATAATATATATATATAATGTAATATATATTACATTATAGTTGACGTGCAATATTATTCAGCTTCACCTTCAGGTATACAGTGCAGTGGTCAGGCATCTACACCATCCATGAAGTGGTCTCATTTGAGATCTTGCTTCCAGGAATGTCATCAGTTTGGCTCAAATAAACTAAAATAGACTCTTATAAAAATTATCTGCAGGTTTAGAAGTTCTTACATTGACATTTTCAACACTGATAATGCCTCAAAAGCAAATTTGTTTGTTTGTTTGTCATTTTGTTTGTTTTTCTTGTGATGTACCTCTTATGTGGGAGAAAATCAAAATTGACTTATGAATGAAGAAAGAATTGCAACCTACTGTTTGGCAATAAAATAATAAAGTGGTCTTTTTTAGGCAAATGGGAAGTTGCCTTTTGTTTAGTAGGAAAATACATTGAAACCAGGAAGAATCTCTGTTTAATAGGAGCTTTTATGGTATGTCCTTTCAGCTGCCATGTCACGTGAGCTAAACAGCTGATTTGTGATATTCAGAGAACAAAGAAATTATAAAAAATGTGTAAAGAAAAGAATATGTCTGAATATTAAACACTTTAGCTTTAAATCTTGCCAATGGGTCTTCTAAAACTGCAAGTTGCATAATATGTGTGTTGTAAACAATGTTTGCACATATGTTCATCTGTTCACTAAATATATGACAACAGTGGAGCTCAAGTAAAAACCGATTAACCACACATGTATGTGGAATTGATTGAGTATGGTCAATCTGACTTTGCTAAGCACCACCTAAGTTTTTCCTAAGGTGACATACCATTTTGTCCTCTATTAGGTTGGTGCAAAAGTAATTGCGGTTTAAAAAGTTAACAATAGCAAAAACCTCAATTACTTTTGCACCAACCTAATACTTGTGGATGAAAAAGGGGCTTTGTAATAAATCTAACTGAAAGTAACCTGACAGCATGATCTGATCGTAAATTCTTAACTGGGCAGGTCATGGTGGGTAGTCACACCTCAGGTACATAAGTTCTTTAGTAAAAGGTTTGTTTGTCTTTGCCTTATGCAAGCTCTGTCTATTGTTTTGTACATCTAGGTTAACACATCTTTCAAATGCCTCTTTTTCAGACTACTTAGAAGTGTAACCACACTCAGGAAAGCACATAATCTTGTAAAGTATCCTATAATCCAATCCTTGCCTTGCTGCCTTCCTAACTTCATGTAATCTTCTTTAATTCCAAATGTATAAAACAAATTGCAAAACTGTCCTTCTCTGGAGCATTTGAGATCTTGCTTCTTGAGATTGTCATCAGTTTGGCTCAAATAAATTCTTACAAAAATTATCTACAGGTTTGGACATTTCTTACATTGACATATTGCTACGAGATATAGTGGGCCATAGATTTTAGGAAAAATGATAATTAATTATGTAATAAATGAAACATATTCCGACTATTAAAATATGGTCCATGTGGGTGGGTGAGATGCTAAATTCCTTTGGTCTTACAACAAAAGCCAATTCATTTCCCCACTGCTGCTCCTTTGTGTGTTTGCCTATTGTTTTTCTTTTATTCCTACAGGAAACTTTACCTGAAATCAAAATCAAACTTTCCTGAAATGTAGCTTTTACTCCTGGGTAGATGCTACTTACTCTTAGAAGGAAAAATATCTAAGGGTGTTTCATTTTCTGATTCTGATCGATTATGGTGAAGTTTGTAGGTATACCATGACGCTTGGTAAATTTATCTAGTGTTTATTAACTGGATGCTTTGCTATGACTCTCTCAAGAATTTGTACATATTTTTTTTTTTGCTCTTTTGTCTCCTTTTAATTTTACCAGCTGATAATTTGGAAATATATGAACACATTCTGACTTGAAGTGAACATTCAGTAAAGAAGTTGACCAAGTGGGCAATGCCATTGAAGAAACCTTTGTGAGAATCATTGCAAAAAGAGGAGCAAAACCTTTCTTTTGAGGAGGTCACTGATTTATAGAAAAACATATTTTAAGGACTCATGTATTTTTTAAAAAACTAATTAAGTTTGTTTTTTATTTTAAAAAGTTTCCACATAGTCACCTTTAGTCAGACCAGGAAAGAGGAAGAATTTGAGGGGAGTTAGTCAGTAGGGAGAGGTCAGAGGACATCTGGAGGGTCAGAGCTGACATTGCCCATTATCATCGCTCTTTCCTAAGAATCCTTCTTCCTTGCTAATTAATGTGGATTGTTAGTCTAAGTTTAAAGCGTTTCTTTGAAGATAAAAAGAATTTTCCTGAGATTCTGGAAGTTTCTCTTAATCATAATAAAATTGTTATAGTTTTAAAACTTTATTTTGAAAGAAAATGACTGCCTTTTCCATCCTTATCATTTACTCATTTTTTTAGCACACATTGATTGGACTGGCCACCAGACAAGGAGTTGAGGATATAATGATGAAATAGGCATATAACTTGCCTTTAGGAAGCTTAAAGCAGTAGATGGAATGCCACATTCTGGGAATCTTTTGATATATGTAAAAAAAAAAAAAGTTTATTCAAGTCAGTATTTCTCATCCTGTTTCTCTAATCATATCACATATAGACAATGATATCGTTTGCAATGCACACTGAGATAATCTTCAGGGAATTTATGATGATAATAAAAAAATACAGAGTAGTATGGGAGAAAATCAAGATTTAGTTTGCATACAGATTCAATATTTAATTTACATAAAGATAGTAAAATCATTTGGAAAAAATTTGGTAAGCCTTTTAAATTATGATCTCTTCAAATTCTTGGTAATGATCACTGATGAGAAATCATTTGCATAAATAGCAAAGACTATTTTTAAAATGTATTTTTCCATTTAGATATTTATACCAGTTAAAATTGTTATCTAAGAATCTAAAAGCTTTAAATTTTATTTCAGTGACAGATATCATATTAAAATATCTTGTGATAATAGAAACATATGTAAAATCTAATCAGACTTTTTTATATCAAGCAGTCATCCTGTAACTCACTTGCATACTACTACAAGGGCATGTAAGTAACATCAGAGAGAAATATCTAAAAGAGGTAGGAATTGGGGGCCACTGCCTGGAAGTGTGCCTGCCAGCCTCCTTCTCAACTTACCAGCAAGCCCTTTGGAGCTGTACCTTGGGCTATATGCTTACAACATGGAACATGAACTCCATGGGTGAATAGGCCTGGAACGTGACCTCCTTCAGTAGCTCCTTGGGCCCCAGGTCCGTGATGGGCAGCAGTGCACCACTGGCTACTGAGTAGATGTTTATGTAATATAGCATATTTGGCTGTATGTAGCATTTCATGGTAGAACAATGAATGGCTGGATGTCACTCTTGGTTTTTGCTGCCCATGGGGACTTCGGGACAAACCATCTACTTTACTGAAGCAGCCCTTTGAGGAACTCTGGAAAAAGCTGCTCATAACTGGAGGGGATTGGTCTAGGAACACTGATGACCTAGACTCTCCCCTAGCATATTGGATGAGTCCTTGCAATCAGACGCATTCTTTACTGATGTAGGAGGCAATCTAAAAAAAGTATTGTGCTGTGCAATTTAAATGTAAGAAGCTACTTCTCTGGTATTTTGGAATTGTATGAAAATTTGTGTTTTACAAAATAAAAATTAGGGTGCAGCAAAAATTTCCAAAATTTCATAGACTTTAGTGCATGAAGAACTCATGCTTTTTTTAAAAAAGCAGAGTTAAGACATAGCATTGTTTTATTTTTGTTTGTTTGTTTGTTTTTTGGTGAATCCAGTGCTTTTTATGTAAGTTAAGCAAACTATTTTTGGTGCTGGGTGAGTTCTCGCTATATGGAGGCCTATAACCTGGGCAGTCTCTGACCTTTTACAAAGGCAATAGCAAAGCACATGCCATCTGATATATCCATCTAAAGGACATTGAAAAAGACATGGGTGACTCTCTTTCTAGACAGAGTATAGGTTGTTGGCATTTAGGAATTTACTGTCAGAAGCTCAGTGTATTAGTTAGGCTTCTCCAGAGAAACAATCAAATCAATAAGATCTCTCTCTCTCTCTCTCTCTCTCTCTGTCTGTCTCTGTCTCTATCATCTCTATTATCTCTCTCACTTTCCCTATCTCTAGCTCTAGAGAGATACTTATTTTAAGGCACTGATTCACGCAGTTGTGGAGGCTTGCAAGTTCAAAACCTTCAGGGTAGGCCAGCAACCTGGATACCCAGGGAAAAAGTTGATGCTGTTTGAATCTGAAGGTATTCTGCTGATAGAGTTCCTCTTCATCAGGGAAGATCAATCTTTTTTCTTAAGTTCTTCCACAGTTTGGATGAGGCCCCCCCACATTATGGAAAGTAATCTACTTTATTCAAAGTTCACTGATTGAAATGTTATTCTAATTTAAAAATACTTTACAACAACACTCAGACTCATTTGGTACCAGTGGCCTAGCCAAATCGACACAAACTTAACCATTATATTAGGCCAGTTACTAACCCCTTCCTTTAGGTAGTTACTACCGTGAATGTCAGTGACACAGAGAAATTCCAGATTTAATCCAGACCTCAGTAGTTTTCTCCTATATAGTAACATTAGATCTCACAGTTCCCAGAAGAAATAAGCAGGGTTTTACTTTTCTTTCATCTTCTCCCTATAGCTAACAGTAGACACTCTCCATACCTCAACCAGGAAGTCACTTCTGTAAAAGTCTACACAGAGTTCTCGGTTGCCCACTGAGATTTAATAACATGATATGACAGCTTATCTGGAGCAGAGATGAGTCAAAATATAATGGAATTCTATTTTGTAGCTCAGCAGCTAGAGAGAAACAATTTGACATGACAACCACAACTTAATGATGGCTTACACAATGGTTTAGCCTTAGTGATTGAGCCCTGCAGTCTCTCAAAGCTGGTGAACTAATGCATAAAGTTGGAATTTGGTCATGCTTTCTCGATGATGCAACCTCTTAGCTAGTTAGGTGAAAAACATCCCCTTTTCCAGTTAAAGGAATAAGAGCCATCACTTGGGTATTGTCTTCAGACATTTGCTTAAATTAGTTGGATACTAGGTGTCACTTGGGTAGAATAAAAGTAGATAAAATTTATAAAATGCTCACTATATGCCATGCTCAGTTCCAAATGTCTTTCATGAATTAGGTAATTTAATCCTCACAGAACCCTAGGAGTGAGTCCAGTTATCCCCATTGTACAGATGGGGAATCTGAAACAGAAAATAACTTAGTAGATTTCTTCAGGTCATATAGCTAGTTAGTGACAGAGCCAGGACTCAGACCCAAGGAGCTGGCCTTAGAATCTGCTCTTAATTGCAAAACCATCCTGTGTGCTGAATAAAAGTAGCAAGTTGCAGAGTACTTGGAGCACAGCCCTTGGACAGGGGGTCCCAGGGCATAGAGCCATATTAACAGGGAGGGAACAGTGGCTGGCATTTTTTTTTTTTAAAGAGCATAATAAAAGGAGCAAGTGCCAGTAGGGATCTACTGATAATAATTTCACGAGCAGTGTATGTTGATCAACTTCATAAACAGAGACTTGGTTGATGGCTTTAATATAAAAAAACAACTTTTTAGTGCTTTCGTATGACATGAAAAGAATTGAAGTATAGAGAAGAGGTTAAAGAAATGTGGGTATTGCAAAGAGACAAGGAACCAGAACACAGATCACACTTTTGGTCAATTTTGCTAAGAATTTCTTAGTCAAGAGATAACTGGAAATTTATGTTGGAGCCTTACTGCATATGAATTGTAGTTTTGGTATATACATATAATTATGTTCACATTATCTATGAATTAGATACAATTATAAATAGACCTCATTCAACACTATAGGTTTAGTGATTATTCAGTAATTCCCTTTATTTTCTTCATGAAGCCTGAATTAAAGAGTACTTTGAATATTGTACCGTGAGTTTCCAGTTTGGACTAGGCAGATCCTATCTTGACTATCATGGTCACGATTCTGATGGTGATGGTGGTCAATCTGCCAAGCTTGCCCGTTTTCACGATGACGGCTGGGTATGCTATTGCTAAGTTTGTGTTCTACACAGAAATTCACACAGATTGTCTTCCCTCAGATGAATGCAATGTGTTAGGCCCTCCACATTGCCTAACTCCTGGATATTGTGTCTTAACTCTGTTTCAGTAGAAATATAAATTTGGGTACTCTTGAACAAAAGCTGATAGCTGAAGTATGAGGAGGACTGATTAGAACAAGGAGTAACAGCAAGAGCTGTTGAGGTGTTCAAATACTTTAGCAGAAAAGATTAAAAAAAGAAAGCTTATCTGCAAAACTGATTATGTGGATAGTCTTCAGAATAATTCTGAGGCTTTGGAGTGATCAGGCGGTCACGAGCTTGGCTATAGTTATAAGATGTTCACTCTTTTACATTCTTGGCTAAGGTTCAAAATTTAGCGAGGTGGCAGGTTAAGGCTCCGTGCAGCTGTCAGCATCTTTGTGGGCATCTGAGAGGGCACAGGGCCTGCACATGGCAGTGAGTCACGCATGGACCCTCCTTTCCACACTAGGACTCTGCGTGAAATGTGGGAAAGGCTGGTCTCTGAGGAAGTGACTTGACTTCCACCTAGTGGCAATTGCAGATGGGTCAGCCATTCTTTCCTGGTGAGGGGACATGTTCAGACAAACAGCCTTTCCAAATATGGGACTCAGGACCTTCCTAGCTGATTCCTTTAGGGCTAGGCCAATTCTGATTGCTACGAAAAAAATATGACCTTGTTGGGTGCAACTTCAGAGAGAAATTTTTAATTTCACAGCAAGTATCATTTTATATACTTGTGCATGTTTGAATATAAATATATTTATACATATGTGTGTCTATATATATATATATATATATATATATATATATATATATATATATATTTAAAAATATGAGGTAACGGTTAAATGTTCCCAACAGTGGGAAAGTAAAACTTTACTTTTAAAAGTAAAGCTTATTTAAATTAATCTTTAAAATTAAATTTCATATTTTCAATAATTGTGGTAAAAAAACAAATACTGTCTGGCTAACTGCATCTCTGTTCTCAAAATTACTGTTTTATTTAACATATAGTATAATAATTATATGTTCTAGATTAATTTATCCCATTTTTAAACTACTTGCATTCATGTACTTATGTTACTTCACTTAGAAAACTAAGGTAATTAAAATATTGATTAATGGGAACTGTTTCTTATCTTTCATTTATTTTTCTAAAGATTTATATGTAAAGTATTTTAAAAGGCAAAACTTAATGATAATTCAGGATATTTCCACTCCTGAGAAATTGTTTCAACATCTTTTTAACTTAGAAAACCCAATCTTTTGTTTCTTCTTTTGCTTGTTACTTAGCAACTATTTTAATGTCCTCAAAGTTTGGCTTCTATTATACCTTAATTCTCTGATTTTGAATATAATGGTCTAGTATGGTATTAACATATACTAAAACTATTAATGTTTATTTACATTTTATACTATTAAATTCTATTTACAATGAAATCTCAAAAAAAGGAAATAAAAAATATTCCTTTTGCAATTGCAGCAAAAAGAATAAAATACTTAGGAATAAACTTAACCAAGGATGTGAAAAATCTATACACTGAAAACTATAAGAGATTTTTAAAAGAAATTGAAAAAGACACAAAGAAATGGAAAGATGTTCTGTGTTCATGGATTAGAAGACTCAACATAATTAAAAAGTCCAGATTACCCAAAGCAATATGCAGATTTAATCCAATCTCCATTAAAATCCAAATGGCATTTTTTAAAAAAAATAGAACAAAAAATCATCAGATTTGTATGGAACCACAAAAGACCCTGAATAGCCAAAACAACACTAAGAAAAAAGAACAATGCTGGAGGTATACCTTTACCTGACTTCAGTTTGTACCACAGAGCAAAAATAATAAAAACACTATGGTATTGGCAGAAAAACAGACACACAGACAAATGGAATAGAATTGAAAACCCAGAAATAAACGCACATAAATGTGGACAGATAATTTTCAACAGAGAAGCCAAAAACATACAATAGAGAAGAGAATTGGAAAATCACATTCAAAAGAATGAAACTGGACTGCTATCTGTCACCATGTACCAAAATTAACTCAAAATGGATCAAAGACCTGAAACAATAAACTGCATGGAAGGAAACATAGGTACTAAACTTATGGACCTTGGGTTCAAAGAAGATTTTATGAATTTGACTTCAAAGGCAAGGGAAATAAAAGCTAAAATAAATGAATGGGATGAGATCAAACTAAAAAGCTTCTTCACAGCAAAAGAAACCATCAACAAAATAAAGAGGCAACCAACTGAATGGGAGAAGATTTTTGCAAACAACACCCCCGATAAAGGGCTAATATCCAAGATATATAAGGAACTCATACAACTCAACAAGAAAAAAAACAAACAATCCAATTAAAAATTGGGCAGATGACCTGAAAAGACATTTCTCCAAAGAGGACATACAGATGGCCAATAGACATATGAAAAGATGCTCAACATCACTAATCATCAAAGAAATGCAAATAAAAACCACGATGAGATATCACCTCACCCCAGTCAGAATGGCTGTCATCAACAAGACAAATAGTAACAAGTGTTGAAGAGGCTGTGGAGAAAAAGGAACCTTCATACACTGTTGGTAGGAATGCAGATTGGTGCAGCCGTTATGGAAGGCAGTGTGGAGGTTCCTAAAAAAATTAAGAATAGAATTACCATATGACCCAATAACCCCTCTCCTCAGTATATATCCCCAAAATCTGAAAACATTTATCTGTAAAGTATTTGTGCTCTGATGTTTATTGCAGCTTTATTTATGGTGGCTGAGACATGGAAACAACCAAAGTGTCCTTTTATAGGTGATTGGATAAAGAAGATGTGGTATATATACACAATGGAATACTGTTCTGCTCTAAGAAAAGATGAAATAGTGCCATTTGTGACAATATGGATGGAATTTGAGATTATTATGCCAAGCAAAATAGGTCAGACAGAAAAAATTGAGAACCATATCAGATTTCACTGATATGTGGTATATAAAACTGGAAACAACAAAGGAACAAGACAAACAAATAAAGAAACAAAAACTCATAGACACAGGCAATAGTTTAGTGGTTACCAGAGGGTAAGGGGGGATGGGTGTGGTAGATGAGGTAAAAAGGATCAAATATATGGTGGGGGAAGGAGATTTGACTCTAGGTGGTGAACACACAATACGCATATAAAAGATGTTTTACAGAATTGTACATCCGAAACCTATATAACTTTACTAACTATTGTCACTCCAACACACTTTAATGTAAAAAATTCCATTTATTTTTCATATTAATAAAATATTATTTTATAAAGATAAAAGTATAACGTGTTTTTAGTTTTAAATGTGTGTTATGATTAAATGTAGAGAAGATGTTGAGGAAAATTTGCCTTCATTGATTGATGTGAGCTTTTGTCTATTAGCTTTTATCTGTTCCTGCATTGAGGTGATTTCTGAGCTGTGATCAGGAGTTGAATAAATTCCCCCTTTTGATCTCATCCTCCCAAGCAGGGGAAATATAAGATGATGTTGCTTTCTGGGTCTCATTCTCCCGAGCAGGGGAGATATGGGATAAGGTTGCTTTTCTGTCCCCCTTTGGTCTCATTCTCCCGAGCAGGGGAGATATGAGATGATGTTGCTTCCTGTCTGTTTCACCCACATCAGCAGATGAAGTGAAGAAGTAGCTAAGTTATATCAGGATGACGTGACAGGCACATTGCCGGGTCTTGTTGCTTATCTGGATGGACTAGCCCTTCAGCTGGATGGGCAGCATTCATATCACTGACTGCCGGATCCTCCTGGAACTGGGTATTCCTTGAGAGGGGAGGCAGGAACAGAAAACTTGGCTCTGGGCTACATCTAAAGAGAGATATAAGACAGACCTCAGGTGGATTGGATATTGATTGATTGTTGTTTCTAGAGATTGCTATTCAGAAGATTTGCTGTTTCAGAACTGCTTTTCAGCATTAGATTATTTCAGAGTAAGAGATCGGAACTTGCCTCAATGGACAGTAGAGACTTCTTTTGTTGGTGAATTATCATATTCTAACATCTTTGGGAACTTGTATGCAGCTTGCAGTATCCGAAGACTTCCTAACTTCCAACAACAACAACACCAACAGCAGCAGCGGCATTCTTGGGAACTAACAGGCAGTGGTGTGGGAGATGCCTGAGGTTCTCTCAGCTACAGACCTGGCAAGGTTTTGATTTATGACTTTTCCAGTGCTGTTCTCCCCCAGTTTGGTGAGCTTCTGGCATTTACTGTAATAGTTACTATCCTATAAAGCTTATTACTGCTTTTGGATACTCCTTACTGATGTTATTTGTTTATTTAGCCAAGTGATTTTTGATCAATAGTAAACATGTGTTGGGATCTCTTAAATTTATATGTGCATATACTCCTTTGACATGACATTGTTATCAGTGTATATAGTTTAGTCTTAACCACCTTTACTTTCTGCCATTAGCACATTCTATTAATTGCCTTTGTCTTTTGCTATTGGATATTGCTAACTAAATTGATTAGATATTGCTAAATAAATAAATTCATTAGCCCCACTCTAGTGTGTGTCCCTGCCCGTTCTCTTCCCCGCTCGTCATTACAGTAAAGAACATAGAATTGTAAAAATTATTCCACCAAAAAATAATGAGAGACAATAAACTAATACAGTAAAGTTGCAGGATAAAGAAAACAAAATACAAAAATCCACTGTGTTCCTATATACTTACTAACAATGAAATTTTGGAAAATGAAGTGAAAAAAATAATTCTTTTTGCAATTGCAACAGCAAAAATAAAATACCTAAAAATAAACTTCACAAAAGATGTGAAGGATATATACACTGAAAACTATAAGACATTATTAAAATAAATTCACAAAGAAATGGAAAGATATTCTGTGTTCATGAATTGGAAAAATCAACATAGTTAAAATTGCCATATTACCCAACGCAATAAACAGATTTAATGCAATCCCCATCAAAATCCCAAGGGTGTTTTTAAAAAGAAATAGAATGAAAAAAACCATCAGATTTGTATGGAATGACAAAAGACCCCGAATAGCCAAAGCAATCTTGAGAAAAAAGAACAAAGTCAGAGGTATCGCACTCCCTGACTTCAAATTATACTACAAAGTGACAATAATCAAAACAACATGGCATTGGCAGGAAAACAGACACAGAGAACAATGGAACAAAATTGAGAGCCCAGAAATACACTGACATAATACAGTGTTTCCCCCAAAAATAAGACCTAGCCAGACAATCAGCTCTAATGTGTCTTTTGGAGCAAAAATTTGTCAAACACAGTAAATGGGCAGATAACTTTCCACAAAGAAGCCAAAAATATACAATGGAGGAAAGAAAACATCTTCAATAAATGGTGCTGGGAGAATTGTAAAGTCACATGCAAATGAATGAAGCTAGACTGCTATTTGTCACTATACACAAAAATTAATTCAAAATGGATCAAAGACCTAATATAAGACCTGAAACAATAAAATATATATAGTAAGAAAACATATGTACCAAACTTATGGATCTTGGTCTTAGAATTTTATGAAGTTGACCTCAAAAGCAAAAGTAAAAGTAAAAGTAAATGAATGGGACTATACTAAAAACCTGCACAGGAAAAGAAACCATCAACAAAACAAAAAGGCAAGCAATCAAATGGGAGAAGATATTTGTAAACAACACCTCCAATAAGGGGTTAATATCCAAATGCATGAGTATATAGAACTCATACAACTCAACAACAACAAAACAATCCAATTAAAAAATGGGCAGAGGGTGGTGCAGAGTTGTACACCAGAAATCTATGTAAATTTACTAACAATTGTCACCCCAATAAATTTAATTAAAAAAAAATGGGCAGAGGGGTGGCTGGTTAGCTCAGTTGGTTAGAGTGTGGTGCTAATAACACCAAGGTTGCCAGTTCAATCCCTGCATGGGCCATTGTGAGTTGCGCCCTCTTAAAAAAAAAAAAAATGGGCAGAGAAGCTGAACAGACACTTCTCCCAAGAAGACACACAAATGGCCAACAGACATATGAAAAGATGCTCAACTTCACCTGCTATTAGGGAAATGGAAATCAAAACCACAATGAGATACTGCCTCACACCTGTTAGAATGGCTCCTATCAACAAGACAAGAAAACAAGTGTTGGAGAGGCTGTGGAGAAAATGAAACCTCATACACTGCTGGTAGGAATGCAAACTGGTATAGCCACTATGGAAAACAGTATGGAGGTTCCTCAAAAAATTAAGAATAGAGTTACTATATGTCTCTGCAATCCCTCTTCTGGTATCTTCCCGAAAAATTTGAAAACATTTATTCATAAAGTTATATGTACCCTTGTGTTCATTGCAGCATTATTCACAGTGTCAAGACATGGAAACAACCTAAATGTTTTTCAGTAGATGATTGGACAAATAAGATGTAGTACATGTATACAATGGACTATTACTTGACCATAAGAAAAGTTGAAATACTGCCATTTGTGACAACATGGATGGATCTTGAAAATGTCATGCTAAGTGAAATAAGTCAGACAGAAAAGGTCAAGAACCGTACGATTTCACTCATACGTGGAATATAAAACTGAAAGCAACAAACAGAACAAAGAAACAAACGAAAAACAACAACAAAACTCATAAACACAGACAGCAGTATGGTTGTTACTAGAGGAAAAGGGGGGTGGGAAGAAGGTAGAAAAGGGTAAAGGTGATCAAATATACGGTGATACAAAAATTGACTTTAATTGGTGAACATAAAACAAAGCAATATACAGATGATATATTATAGAATGGTATACTTGAAACTTATATAATTTTGTTAACTAATATTGCCACAATAAATTTAATTTTTAAAAAGTGTGAAAAGAAAGAAAAATTGTAAAAATTAAATTCAAATTCTTAGGACACATGTATCGATATGATTGTTAAGGCATAGCATATTGCTTTTTAAAAGTGATGTTTTTAATATAGGGAGGCAAGACTGAGCATCAATTTTGGGTCAGACAGATGGGCTTTGGGCAGAGAGTGTGGTATCTTAGCTTAGTTTCTCGTCTGAAGTACATAGTAAAATATACAGAGCATTTGTCATAATGATAAACTATGTATTTGTAAAGCATGTAGTATAATTCTGAGAACATAATCAGCATTCAAAACGTATGATAACTTTTGTTATGGTGATAATAATACATAATAATAGTATTGTCTTAATATTTCTTCTCAGATATGCAATAATTCTGTCTGAGTTTTACATCGAAGTAGAATATATTATCTATAAGTGGTAGAGCAATAAACTTTATTTTTTAAAAATCAATTCATTTAGAATTGTATTAAAATTGATATTTTTGTGTTTTATCTATAGAAATATAAACAGTCACTCCTATGTGGTTACATTTTCATAGACAAAAATAACTACTTTTCTGATTTTATTTTTGTACTTTTCCTGCTTCTATACATTAAATTCTTTTCAAAAGAAGTAAAGAAATATTTATGCATTGACTAAATTTCATCATTTTACTCTAGTCAACTATAGGTATGCTCAATTAAATATAAATGCTAAATTAAGTAGCTGAAAAGTTTCACAGTTGATTAAATTATTAGCCTGGGAAGTATGTAAAAATCATTGTTTCATCATTAATTAATGAAAACATTCTTTCCCCCAGTTTAAAAGTTCAGTGATTAAATTAAATTAAATTAAATTAAATGTAATGAGATGTTTTCATCTCTGCTGTCATTGAGAAAAGATCATTTATAGATGTGAAATTACAAATCCAACCATCATTTTCACTGAGAAGCCTTATTTTCATCCTTATTTTATTGTCTTGTGCTTTTCAATATGTCTCAGCTTATTGAAATTTCTATAGTATCAAATCTGATCACATAGATCTCAGACTTATAGTGTTGGCTCAAGCAGGTCTCATGAATTTCAGAAGGATTCTGGTTGCTGATGAAGGAGTTTCACATGACCATTGCAGAAATCACAGCAGCTAGTTCAAATACACAGAGGGTGCCAAAAAAATGGATACACATTTTAAGAAAGAGAAAAAGTTTTAAAATTGTAATACTCAATACATACCCATAACAAAAGATGAATTCAACTCAAATGACTTCTGCAATTACAAGAGGTGCTCAAAGTGGTCCCCATCAGCATCCAGACACTTCTGATTATGGAGAACTATGGCTTGAGCAATGTTGACTTAAGTACCAACTTGTATACATATTTTTGGCACCCCTGGTATTTACAGTGTCATCAGATTACATAAAAGATGATATTTGTTCCTTCTCTATTTTAGTCCTTTCCCACCTTACTGGCAGCAGAGCTCCCATTTCTGTTGCAGAGTTTGTTATTCTGTGAGCTCTGCCCCAGCAGATAAGGTGCTATTGTGCTGTTCCCTTCACTCCCTACCTTTCTCCTTTTTTATGAGAATGAAGTGCTGCCCATGTAGTCCCTGTATTCCCGGAGGTGAAGGCCCAGAAATCTGTTTATTTCACAAATATCAGACGGCAATGGAATTCTTCCTGTTATTTAACTCTTAGCCAAATAATTCCAGCTTCATCAATGCTCTCATTGTCAGACACTGAATCATCCTCAAGCACATCTTGAAAAGAAAAAAGATAGATATTGATATAGAGATTGTTTTTAATGATAGCAAAACTATGATCTAAGTGCAGTGAGGGAAAATACGCTGGAGTTCTAGAATGTAAAGTATCTAGGGAGAAGAAAAGATGAAGCAGGCCACATCTTTCATTTTATATATATTTTGCTTGCTTGCATTAGAGCTTTATTCTAAAATATTACAGGAAGGTATTTATGTATATATGCATATATGTGTATATTCTGATTTCTATATATATTCAATCATTCAGTTATATAACCCACATCCACACACACCTAAAATAGATTTTATTGACTTTATAGGCTTAATATAAGACTCCACTTGGGCTAAATTTATGTTGTCACTGATAAACAAGAAACAAAAATAAACAATTTGGTTGGTATCAATCTTCTTTTTTAATTATAAAGCAGAGATATCGTAAGTTATCTTTCAGCTTAGTTTTATGGTAATGATGTAGTTATAAATCAGGACAACTTCTTCCATTTTATGAATTATATTTTACATGTAAATATTTAGCAAATATTAACTTTTTCTATACAAATGAAATGAGAAAGTTTTATTATATTTTTTACTATAAAATATATCCTGTAAAAACTCCCCATAAAGCTTAATAGCTCAGCAAAGAACAATATATTTGTCCTTCTATGTGACATATTTATTTCTTGATATATTCAGTCTTCTAGTGAGTCTATTTATGATAGCAGTTTACTTTGTGGGAGCAACACAGGTGGAGAAAAGAAAGTAAGAATAGGAAACGTGCACATTTATTTAACAAGAAATAAGCTTTTAATGTCCTACTCTTTTCACTTCCTCAGTGCTGATTAAAATGAATCTAATTAAACTAACATATTAATAAAACTATTATCTACTATACAAGAGGTGTTAAATGACTCTACCCAGCCCTGTAAAGGATACTTCTAGGAGATTGTATTCAGTTCTGGTATCACACTTTCAAAAATATATCAAAGTGTACTTCTTCTTGGAGTCTGGACCAGGAAGACAAGGGATTTAAAATCATTCCATATAGGCAGAGTGAACAGACCTGTGACGACTTAAGAGAAGGAAAAGCTCAGAGGATGGCTGGGAACTATCTTCAATCATCTCAGGGCTTTCCTGGAGAGAGTTTATTTTACATGTTCCTGAAAATGGACACAGATCTACTATAATGAAAGGATTTTTGTCTAAATATAAAAATGAATCTACGGTCAGATACTAGCAAAGAAAGAATTGACAACTTAAAGAGTAGTGAGGGGTTTGTGCATGGCTTGGATAACTCCTTGATAAGGGGTGGCTCTGTCATTAGAGGTGTGGTTTGATTAAATTATTTTTAATGGTCTTTCCAAACCTAAGATTCTATGATTCTTTTTGACCTTGTGTCAGATTTGTTCTGAAGAGCTGAGGCCTGGAGCAGCTGTAATCTTCACATTTTTAAAAAGAGATTTTACACACTTATAGCAATTCCATAATTGTCTGCATGAGAATATTTAATATTTCATGGTAGATATGATTTTTGTTGAATGAATATTTTCCTTATGTAATCTTGATATTGAAATATCTTAATGGAAGCCGTTATATGTTCATAAAACTTCATTTGAAACTTTAATAATCAAAATTTATGATTAGTGGTGGATTTGTATGATTAACTGTAACTTGTTATGATTGTTTGTCTAAATTACTCTGTTTTTGGTATGAAGAGCAGTGCTTTGGAGGGTTCTTTTTTTATCTTTTATACTCTGATTCAGGATTTGCTTGACTTAATGAGTAAATATGGTAATTTTCAGACATGTGAGATCTGAAAGCAGGTTTGTCTGGGTGTGCGTCTCATTCCTTTAAGATAAGAAGTCAATGCCTTGCTTAGAAATTTAAAGATTAAAAAGCCAGGATTTAGAGATATAGTGGATTAGTTTGCTCCATATAACTTCCTCCAGGAGTGGGAAAAGGAGAAATTCAGAAAGAAATGAGTAGCATTTACCAGAGGGAAAAGTTGTATCTTGTTTAAGTCATCTCTGTTTTGCTTCCATCACAAGCTTATAAATGTTGTGTTTAAGAACTTAACTTGAATAAGGAATTTGAGAAATTGGAAGATGAGAAAAAGATAATAATATATACAGCAGTTGCTCCTAAAATTAAAAAAAAAAGAGGTATAAAGAATGCTTTCTCTTTTTACCTTCCTTCCTTAGAATTAACTTCAGGAAATAACAATGGAACTAATGTTCTCCTAGTGATAAGTCCTCATGCATAGATGTGTTTGAGCAATAATCTGATTCATGAAGAAATATTACAGTGCATCAGGGAAAATTGTGACATTTTGTGATCTATTCAATAAATATGTTCAAATTAATATTTTCCATGCTAGTACAGTACAAATCAGAACAACATAATTAGCAAAGGAAGAACTAATTAGAGAAAGTTGGAATAGACACCTTTATAACTGAGCTCAGTATATTGTGAAAGGCCTGAAGATGGAGCTCTTTGCAAAGTTTTCATGCGGAATATGAAGAATCTGGACACTGGTACTTGTTTACAGCCTTTCAAAACTTATCGTTTCCCCTAGACTTTGTTTTATAATCTGCTTAAAATGTAAACTTAGGCACTGTGTTTTTAAATGCCAATAATTTAAGGAAAAGTTACCCCAAAGCTATGATTTTTGGGGTCATATTTCTGAAAATGGTATTCCTAAATTATATCTTAAAAGAACCCTTAACAGTTGTTCTTATTTTGGTTTCCTCTAAGTCTTCCATGGACTCATTTTTCTTTATATTGCTCATAGTTCATTATATAACATTCATGGTGGCCATCTCCCATTGATTACGTTTGATACCTCCTTTTCCATGGCTCTCATGTTTATCTTTCATATTTTCCTTTTAGAAAAGAGATACTACATACAGAAAACAAAACAAAATGCATATCTTCCAGATATACATTAGCAATATTTTAGAGCTATTTTGTGATCTAAGGGAAATATTTTCTGTGGCAATCTGTTATCTAGTTTTACTTTTAAAATAAATGAGTGTCCATATCCCCTCTCACATCTCTCCCCCTCACATTTATTGAAAGGAATTTACTGTTTCTCATTATTCTTAGTCCACAGTTGCTAAATCTTTTTAATGTTTTATATTTCCCTATTTATTTAAACACACACACACACATATATACATACATACATATATATACACATACATACATATATATATATATATATATATATATATATATATATATATATATATATATTTATAAACCTAGGATCATTTTAGGAATGGAACTTTGTATTTATGTAAGATTTTAGGATGGATGGAAATATATTCAGTTTTTTAAATTCTTGCTTATTTAGGATTCAGTATGAACTCCATTTATAAAAGAAATTGTTTTCAGTATCTTCTGTATTTCCTTTGTGTTTTAGTTAAACTGCACACTGAGCATTGCTTCAGGTAACTAAATTAATTATAATCATATCTGATGAATAAATGCAACGTTTTTAATTCTAAAATTTTAGATTACAACTTTTAGAGTTATTCTAAACCACAAGTGAGATAGTCTCTAATGTGAGTAAAACATATCCTGTCATATCTATTCCTTAATTCATTGTTATGTGACGGTTTAATTAAGATACTTAATCAAGTTTCAGAGATGATATGGTAAAATTAATCTTGTCAGCCTTTCTGGTTATGAGCAAGCTGCTTGATCATTTCTGTTAAAAAATGTAAATTAAAAAGAGTACTGTATAAATACTGGAAAACTATCATTTCTACTGCATTTAATTACTAAACTGAATCCTATAGCTTTACTGTCTGAAAACAAAACTAAAATGTATACAAATCTCAGGGGGCATATTTTGTTGGTGTTGATAACCATCACTTTGCTATATTTGTTGATATGTTTATATATATATGTATACATATATATACACACACAGAAATACTTACATATGTGTGTATATATATATGTGTATATATATATATATACATACATGTATCTATATATTAGGATGAAATTTGGTCAGTATATTGGGATGACTTTTAAAAAAATTAAAGAACAATAAATGTCTGATTACAGTTTAGTGAAAAATGTTAAAAATACTCCATGAATGGTAATAATTAATTTGTTTCTCTTTTTTTAAATAAACAGAAACCAGATTGTTGTAGATTGTAACAATGAATATTTTAAAACATGGAATTTTTACAGTTTGATAGCGTTTTAAACAACTATTTAAAATATTGCAATTATTGTCTTTTTTATTATTATTATGATATGGAAACTTCACTAGGTTAATAGTTGTGTTTTTTTTTTTTTGTATTGAGCTGAATCTTTAGGGGAGATCAACTCACCCTATTTGTTTGAGAAAGATGCAGATGGACCAGACATTGATGATCTGGGTTATACTAGTGCTTTCACATAATGAGTCAAACTGGCATTAACATTTTAAGTCCAGATTGAGTCCATTTGCTTTAATCTGAAGGGTGACAGGCAGGAAATGTGGAACTCTCTGTAAGTAATCTTTCTCTTTCTTTGAGCAGAAAGTTTCCTAGGAAACCTTGCTGAACTTCCAGTCTCTCCCCATCCCTAGCCATTCTTGGCTAGGCGGCCCTCAATTGCTCCTACAGTACCCTGTACTTAACTCTTCCATACCGTTTATAACACGGTATTGTTATTGCCTGTTAATTGCAATCTTTCCTGCCCCCTCACTCCACCCGCACCCAATAGATTAAGGGCAAGAATGTCTTATATTATTGCAAAGATTAACCCAACGAATAACACATATTGGTACCCAATAATTATTAACGAAGACATCAGAATTCTATAGTATCTGGCTGCATATATGCATGGTCTTCTTCAAAACAAGTGAGATGATTAGTCCTGCAACTACTATTTTTATATAATTTCAGTTATGTATGTAAATTTAGAAACTTAAATTTTGTAGCTCTGAAACTAGCAGTAGTGTCAGTCTGAAAGTCTTTTTACTGGTAATTTGGCTTTTGATAATTTAAAATACATAGTTGTTTTCTTCCATAGTAGTATATATTTTTACATTTCTTTGATATTCCATTAGAATCTGATTTTTAAAAATTATATTTAAAACGGTAAATAGCTTGTCATATTATTAATTTGTCAACATAGTACTGTCATTAATAATAATAATAATAATTATTATTATTATCTTTTTATTTATTAGTTTCAGGTGTACAAGACAAGGTAATACTTAGACGTTCATCATTTATATCCCTCACACTGTGACATTAATAATTATTTTTATAGGAGATTTAGGGCAATGCAATGAGTGACATTGTCATAGTAGTTTATGAATGAGTGGAAATGTATTGTAAAACTGTACAGTTGGTTTCATTCTTTCAGTAATAGGAACTGGTTTCTCAGTACTATAATGAAATCATCTGAAATCCATTAAAATCCACTTGGAGCCCATGAAATTCAGAAGACAGAAATCATTTAATCCCTCTATGGCATGATGGAGCAAAAGAGAGTCTTACATGGTTCCAGTGATTAAAATCCCAGCCCAGTAGTCTTCTCAGTTTTGTGGTCTCTTCTTCATTTACTCCTCCCTTTGTAGATGAGACCCTTGAGATTTAGGTTTAATTCTCACCAGTCTTAACATGATCCCAAAATGCCACGGAAATATGCCCCATCCATTGTAAATTGGTTTCCTCTACTTAGTCACTTATTTGCATGTTTAAGAGGTTATGCAAGGAACCTACAAAGGTGTTTCCACCCCCTCATTCAAAATCTATTATTCAAGAGCCCAATGAACATCTTACTTACTTCCTTTACCACCTTGCCACATCCTTTCCAAAAATTTTTTGTTTGGCTTCTGCAGTCAATTATCCTGTTTGAGACTGATGAATAAGAACTATTCATAGGGCTCTCATTAACTCAGCAGATTAAGAGTATTTCCAGTGCTGAAATATTAGGCTGAATAGAATAATACATAAGTGAAATTTTTTCAATAAAAATTATATATTTGTATAAATACACAGATAGCTGTGATGACATTGCACATTATATTTTCTCTTAAAAATATTTTTAAAAAGTTTTACTTTATTTTGGTATGATTTAAGGCAATATAGGAGGATACATCATGAGCAAAGGATGAACTTAAAAGATACAAAATAAAAAAGATTAACTTAGACATTGTTTTGCAAAAAAAAGGATTTGCAGAGAATAGTGGGCTATAATTGGAATTTAAGTAGCACTCTTGTTACTAAAATGAGCTATACACATTTTTACAGGAAAACAAGGTTAGGTTTTTAGAGTAATCCAAATCAGAGTTAATTTACAGTGGATTGTGGCCACCCAAAGGAAAACAGCACAAATAATTAAACAAAATGAAAACAATGAAATCATATAACTCTTTGGGTTCTTTATTTTGATGTCAAAGTGTGAGGAGTGGCAGCTTGGTAATGTTGATGACAACTTGTGGCAATTTTGAGCACTTTAGATATTGATGGTATTTTTAAAAATCTAAATTCTATACTTAAGATGTTTTCTCCTTGCGGCAATTAATCATTAGTTCACCAACACTTTTCACCAAGAATTAGTCCTCTCTACAACTTACAAATAAAAGAGAATCTAAAATAAAATGGAAAACTGATTTCCTAGGGTAAACAAACAAGAGTGGGAAGAGAGAAATGAACTGAGGACTAAATTATATATAAAGGGTATATATACTTTTATATATATGTATATACATACATAACTTATATAAGTATGTATAAAACAAAAAATATTTTTAAATTTTATATATATAAACTTTATATGTATACTATGTACTATATATACATACAATTTTATATATATATTTATATATATGTATATATAGACACACACATACTTTTTTGGTAATTTAGCTATCAACAACTTAAAATGCATATTTTCTTCCTCGGTAGTATATTTTCACATTTCTTTGGTAATACATTTAGAGTCTGATAAAATAAAAATTGTTGTTTTAAAAAGGTGAGTAGCTTGTTGCAATATTAATTTGTAAGACTACCATCAATAGTTATTTTTATATGAGAATATATATAATATATATATATATATATATATATATATATATATATATATATATGAAAGAAAATTAATTAAGGAGCATAGCCTAATCTTGGAGGGGTCGTAAGAAAGCAGGAGGGAAGAGCAGATGAATGAGCCTAGAGGAACATCTTGGTTCCTGGTATGGATGAAGGGTTAGAGGACGCAGTATGCAATTAGGTCATCTTATTATTTAGCAGGTCATTTAGATGAATAAATCTTTATTTATTGTGTATCAGTCTCAATTTTATGACTGGCAACTTCTTTAAAAGACGTTCTCATCTTCATTGTACCAGGCTTGGTGACGTGAATCTGTAGTTCATGCTTAGTAGACAACTGAGGCTGCAGGAGAACCAGAAGTGCTGGGTTGCAGTGCCTCTACAAAACTGCTATGAAACTGTTTGTAACTACAAAACTGTCCTGGTAACTGTTATAAAACACAGATTTTGCCCTGCTCTTTTAGGTAGGCAGTTTTACTAAATATGCCAGTGATAGAGCCAGCACAAATATTTGTTTGTTTGTATTAAGATCTTATTTTTTAGAGCAGATTTATGTTCACAACAAAATTGAAAGAAAGGTACAGTGATTGCCCATACAAACCCTGTTCCTACATATTCATAGCCTCCACCATCATTAACATTCTCCATAGAGTGGTACATTTTTTACGACTGGTAAACCTACATTAACACATCATAATCAACCAAAGTCCATACTTTACGTTAAGGTTAATTCTGGTGTTGTACATTTTATGTGTTTGGACAAATGTATAATGACAAGTACCAACATTATAGTATCATAGAATGTTTTCATTAACCTAAAAATCTTCTGTGCTCTGTCTATTCATCTGTCCCTCCCGCCAACCCCTGGCAACCACTGATCTTTTTGCGATGAACATAGTTATGCCTTTTGCAGAATGTCATATAGTTGAAATAACACAGTCTGTAGCCTTTTCAGATTGGCTTCTTTTACTTTGTAATACACATTTAAATTTCCTCTGTGCCTTCTTATGGCATGATAGCTCATTTCTTTTTAGTGCTGAATAACATTCCATTGTCTGGAATGTTATCCATTTACCTGCTAAAAGTTGTTTTGATTATTTCCAAGGTATGTCAAATAAGGTAAATAATATTTGACCTAAAGAATCTAGAAACATTTTTTCTCCTGCATTAGCATGTCCTCCAAAAGAAAAAAACATGAAACATGTTAGATTCTATTATAATATATATATGATCACTGAAGAAATTTACTAGACGTTTATTTGTCCATAAATTTTACAAATAAAAAATATATGCAAGAATAAATCTGAATGATATTAAATAATCAGTTATGATATCAAACTAATGAACACCATAATCCATTAGAATTTATTATAGGCATACCTCATTTATTGCACTTTGCTTTATTGTGCTTCTCAGATATTGCATTTTTCACAAACTGAAAGTTTGTGGCAAGCCTGTATTGAGCAAGTCTATCAATGTTATTTTTTCAACAACATTTGCTCACTCATGTCCCTGTGCACATTTTGGTAATTCTCACAATATTTTAAGCTTTTTCATTATCATCATATTTGTTATGATGATCTGAGATCAGTGATTTTTTGATGTTACTATTGTAATTGTTTTGGGGTGCCATAGACCATGCCCATCTAAAACAGAAAACTCAAACTGTAAATGTTGTGTGTTTTCTGACTGCGCTAGTACCAACGGGCTGGCTGTTCCCCACCTCTACCCATATCTCCCTCTCCTCTAGCCTCCTTATTCCCTCAAACACAACAATATTAAAAATAGGCCGAATTATAACTCTGCAATGGCCTCTAAGTGTTTAAGTGAAAGGAAGAATTACACACCTCTTACTTTAAGTCAAAAGCTATAAATAATTAAGCTTAGTGTCGAAAGTCATGATAGACTGAAAGAAAGATAGGCGTCTTGTGCCAAACAGTCAAACTGTGAATGGAAAAGAAAAGTTCTTGAAGAAAATTAAAAGTGCTGTCCCAGTGAACACATGAATGAGAAGAAAGCAAAACAGTCTTATTGCTGATATGGGGAAAGTTTTAGTGGTCTGGATAAAAGATCAAACCAACCACAACATTCCCTTAAGCCAAAGCCTAATCCAGAGCAAGGACCTAACTCTTCAATTCTGTGAAGGCTGAGAGAGGGGAGGAAGCTTCAGAGGAAAGTTTGAAGCTAACAGAGGTTGGGTCATGAGGTATAAAGGAAGAAGCTATTTCCATAACATAAAAGTGTAAGGCAAAGTAGCAAGTACTAATGCAGAAGCTGCAGCAAGTTATCCAGATCTAGATAAGATAATGAAGGTGGCTACACTAAACAGATTTTCAAAGTACAGGACATTCTTGAATAACCTCATTTCATTCAGTGTTGTGTCATTTTAACATTGATGAGATGCTGTAGGAACTTAACTCTTATTGACATCAATTGAACTATGGTAAAATTGTTTTCATTATATGTCGTTTCACTTAAAGTCTCAGAACCTATCAATGGCATTAAGTGAGAACTTACAGGAGACAAAACAGCCTTATATTGTAAGAAGATGCCATCTAGGACTTTCACAGCTAGAGAGAAATCAATGCCTGGCTTCAGAGCTTCAAAGGACAGACTGACTCTCTTGTTAGAAGGTAATGCATCTGGTGACTTTAAATTGAAGCCAATTTACAATTTAGAAAATCCTAGGGCCCTTAAAAATTATGTTAAATCTGTTGTGCCTATGTTCTATAAATGAAATAAAAAAGCCTGGATGTCAGCGCATCTGTTTACAACATGGTGTAAGCCCACTGTTGAGACCTACTGCTCAGGAAAAAAGGATTCCTTTCAAAATATTACTGCTCACTGACAATGCACCTGGTCACTTAAGAGCTCTGATGGAGACGTACAATGGAATTAATGTTGTTTTCATGTCTGCTAATACAACATCCATTCTGCAGCCCATGAACCAAGGAGTGATTTTGATTTTCAAGCCTTATTATTTAAGAAATACATCTTGTAAGTCTATAGCTGCCATAGATAGTGATTCCTCTGATGGAGCTGGGCAAAGTAAACTGAAAACCTTCTGGAAAGGATTCACTGTTCTAGATGCCATGAAGAACATTTGTGAAAATATGTTATTTGTCAAAATATCAACATTAACAAGAGTTTGAAAGACATTGATTCCAGCCCTCATGGATGACTTTGAGGGGTTCAAGACTTCAGTGGAGGAAATAACTGCAGATGTGGTGGAAATAGCAAGAGAACTATAATTAGAAGTGGAGCGTGAAGACGTGACTAACTTGCTCCAATCTCCTGATAAAACTAGAACAGAAGAGGAGTTGCTTCTTATGAATGAGCAAAGAATGTGGTTTCTTGAGGTGAAATCTACTCAAGGTGAAGAGGCTGCAAAGATTGTTGAAATGACAACACAGGATTTAGAAAATTATATCAACTTAGTTGATAAAGCAGCAGCAGGGTTTCAGAGGACTGACTCCAATTTTGAAAGAAATTCTACTTTGTAGAAAAGGCTATCAAACAGCATCACAGGCTGTAGAGAAATCATTCATGAAAGAGTCAATCAATATGGCAAACTTTATTGTTGTCTTATTTTAAGAAATTGCTCCATCCACCTCAACCTTTAGCCACCAGCCCCCTAATCAGTCAGCAGCCATTAACATTGATGCAAGACCCTCCACCAGCAAAAAGATTATGGCTCGCTGAAGGCTCAGACAATGCTTAACACTTTTTTCAGCAATAAAGTATTTTTTATTAAGGTATGTGCATTCTTTTTTCAGACATAATGCGATTGCACACTTAATAGACGACAATAGAGTATAAACATAATTTTTATATGCACTGGGAAACCAAAAATTTGTGACTTGTTTTATTATATTATTTGATTATTTGATTATTGTGATGGTCTGGACCTGAACTTGCAGGTCCTCTAATATGTTAGAGGTATGCTGGTATAAGTTTCCAACTTTTGCATAAAACGTTAGAATACATTTGAGTCTGAGTACAAATAGTAACACTTCATTTGGTTTGGAGATTAATACATATTGAAGTGAAACGTAATTATGATTTTGCAAAAAATACTGGACTTAAAAAGGTTTTGCAGATACCTTGAAAAGATAATACATATCCACTAATTCTTCTCTGTGTTACTGAAATATAGAAGAAAGCACTGGTATGGTGACCCTATATTCTAGATTTGCTGGAATCTTCTGGTTCACACCTCTTGTAGATTAATTAATGCTGCTAATTATTTTAGTACCCCCATTAATTCTCAGCAGTACTCCAATTTGGATAGCAATATATCCTCACTGTATTAATAAATCCAAGGGTTTAATTTTATCCAGACAATTCAATTAAAGAAAAAAAATGATTTTTCCCACAAAAATTTAAACCTGATTTAAAATTTGAAAAAGTGACAAAGAGCACAAAATCTACATATGCACTTTAAGAGTTGGATCCTGACTTGACTGAAAGATTTCACTTTTAATTCCTTAAGCTGTAATAGTGTTTCTTTTTTATTATTTTTTATTTTTTTTAATTTATTGGGGTGACAATTGTTAGTGAAATTACATAGATTTCAGGTGTACAATTCTGTATTACATCATCTATAAATCCCATTGTGTGTTCACCACCCAGAGTCAGTTCTCCTTCCATCACCATATATTTGATCCCCCTTTACCCTCATCTCCCTCCCTCCACCCCCTCTTACCCTCTGGTAACCACTAAATTATTGTCTGTGTCTATGAGTTTTTGTTTCTCATTTGTTTGTCATATATATACACAATGGAATACTATTCAGCAGTAAGAAAAGATGATATAGGAACATCTGTGACAACATGGATGGATCTTGAGAGTATAATGCTAAGCGAAATAAGTCAGACAAAAAAAGCAGAGACCCCTATGATTTCACTGATATGTGGTATATAAACCAAAAACAACAAAAGAACAAGACAAATAGTGTTTCAATTTACTATGCTTTATAAAGTTTTGAAGGGTCACTTTGGAGTTTCTAAATATGAATTTAGGAGTGGTGCTACTACTATTGATAACAGGCAATATTTTAGTCAGTGTATAGCACCAGTCAGACATTGTTCTCAGAAGTGTTTATGCATGATCTCATTTAATCTTCAAAGCAACACAGTGAAGAGATTCTATTATTATTCTTATTTTACAACCGAGGAGACTGAGGCTTTGAGTGGCTAAGTGATTTGTGTCCTTTTTCTACCTTCTACTTTACTGATATAAAAGCTCAAGGTAAAGTAACAAGTGCTAATGTAGAAGCTGCAGCAAGTTATCCAAATTAAATAAATGGATACATTTAAAATCAGCAAAATAATATAGGTCCATTTCAGATTCTTACCAGCAAATATTATTAGTATTTGCTTCCTAAGCCTCCTTCCATGTTTAGTAACTTCTGAAATATTACATTGTTATATATGGGAAGGTTGCCATAGTAGTCTATATATTCCTTAGATATTCTAAATTTTACTCTGGAATCAAGTCACGCCATTGGACATAACATATTTTGATAATATTGCTTTGAAGCATTAAATATGCCTTTTCTGAGCTAGGTGCTGGTGTTATTTTCTGGGTTTGACTTTCAGGGGACTATGAGAAGGTGCCACATTTTTTTGCTGTTTGTATTTGTATTTTTAGAACACTCTTTGTTTTTTCTCATAATATCCACCAGAGGGAAAGCCATGTATCTCCTGAGTTGTTCATGTGCCTTTCATTTTATATGCACTGTAAATTTTGTTTTTGATTGTGTTGTGTTCTTTATTTGGTTCCCAGAAAATCAGAAACCAAATTTATGACTCACTTTTTGTATTAGACAAGTTTTCAGGGCACGTTTCTTGTGTTAACATTAACTCTGCCTTCCTTTTCTTTCTTATTTCCTACTGACAAGGGCATATATCCAGAGTCGGACCACTTGGGTTCAAATCCCAATTCCAACTGATCCTCAATTTTGGAGCTTTGGACAAGTTTATTAGTCTCTCTCAGCCTCAGTTTCTTATTTATAACAAATGAGGATGACATTAGATTGACTTCATATGGTGGTTATGAGAAATAAATGAGACAATGCATGTGAGTATTTACCTTGTGTGTGTGTGTGTGTATGTGTGTGTGTGTGTGTGTATTATTATGTTATTACATTGCTCAAGTATTTATAAATCTACTCAAATCCTTTTTATATTGGGGCTTAAATAAATAAATATTAAAATGTTGCCTCTTTCTTTACATGTAGCATGAAACATAAACTTATACTCTCACCAAATTGACTTCCCAAACTATATATATTAACTGAGTGTACAAATCACTAAATATTATATAGATTTAGTTTAGTTTAGTTTCATAAAATATTTAGATAATTTAGACAAAAACAAGAGAACCTGTGTAGATGAGCAGCTTTGAATGATATGTAATTGATACTCAGCAAAATTAGAGAAACTGCTTAAATAAATGTAAACTTCTGGTTCTGCTAAAATAGAAAAAGAATCTATTAAATAGTTAAACATAAGTCTTTAAAAAATGGAAAAAAATCCAGTAATTGTGAAAATTTTCAGATACTTAATTTTTTCAAGGGTATTAAAGTATTTTCCGTTCCATTGTATGACAGGAAGAATTTGAGTTTCAACCACAAAAGCGAGCATGTCTAGGCAACTGCATATATGCCGGGGTGGTTGGCCAGGCCCCATTTCTGCAACATGTTCATGAAAGATGGCTTATTTCAGGTAATACTCTGGCTTATGGAAAACCATTGAGGGTAATTAGCTCTTGCTGGGGACCTTATGTTTAATATTTCCTTATATTTCTTCAAAGTTTGACCAAGTTATACAATAAGAAAAACATTTTTTGTTGAAACCTGGACTAGCATTAAATTACAGGGAATAAAATTTATTTTCATTTTCAATTTCTCTGAGCTTTATTATTAAGAACCTTTGTATTATTCAAAAAATATAGTTTTGTTTGCTTTTAAATTGTTAAGGTTTATCCTGACCTATATTATTTTCACTTGAGTGTTCAAAAATAACAGAATTCTAGTGATCAGCCTTGCTACTCCGGATACCACCTAAGTCCTGGCATGGACTATATATAGGACATGACATTGGGAAGGACCAGGGGAAGGAATTTTAAGAGAAAAAAATCCTTCTAAGTGGTGTCTTCAATTTGCTGAACTATTGAAAGATCAAATTGTGTAATAAGTGCTTGAGGGTCTCTAGTAGGATATGGGAGGAGATAGAAGTAGATGATTAATATGATTAGAGGGGGAGGATGCATTGGGCATTATATAAGAAGATAAAATTAGAGTGGTGGGGGAAGGGACCTGGAAAGGTATTTATTATTTCAACAAATGGGAGATAGCTGAAAATTAGTCTTGGAATAGAACTAACGCTTTTTCCTAGCATCTTAGGATCAAAAGCAAGTAATCACCTCTAAGCGTTAATAGCTTGACTCAATTAATTCATTTAGTAGTTGCATTCTCTAAGTGGAATGAATAATTAACATGGCTCTTGTGCATAATTCTGATACTCCTGGTTTGGTATCTGACTGTAGAATCAAATCCATAATTAAAATTCCAGGAATCCAGTGAATTTACATGGGCCACTAGGTAGTGGTAAGGAAGGAAAAAGAAGACAGCTCAAGAATGCATGTGTGTTCAATGCCTGGATGTAAAACTGTATCATCATTCCACTTTTCTTCTAACTCTGAAATACTGTATTTTACCAGTTATAATAACAAAGGGTAAACATTTAGTGAAAGTCCATTGTTCAATTTAATCCACAGAAAAATGTTGTGATTAATCTTCTCCTGCTAACAAACGAGAAAGGTGAGGGTCAGAGAAATAACATGACTTTTCCAGGTTCTGCAACTACTAGGTGCAAGGGTTTTATAAGATTTTTCATAGCTAAATTTATGGAATTAAAGACATGGAATAGATTTTTTTAAAAAAAACCTGTAACTTGGTCAAATGTTTACTTGAAACTGAATGAGTCCATCAAACCAATGTATGAGTCCATCAAACCAATACATGTTTGCCTTATAGAGCTACTTCACTAAAGATTACTAAATTAAAATAGTTCCAGATAATATAAGTGAGATTTCCGCATTGAGTAGCTACTTTAAAACTGTCAGTAATACTTGAATATTGGAGAATGGAGAGCTAATCTCTGGTCTCACGCTGATGATATGTCACATATAAGATCTTATATCATGGTCCATATTTGCACACTTAGGAATGCATGCCTGTATTCTTTACTGTTGAATTAGAAGAAACAATGAACAGAATTGTCCATGCTCTAAAAGATTAAATAAAACCAAATAAAATGTTATCTTCAGAAAACCTAACACTTTAAAGATGGTCTATTAGAAATTGTCGAGATGTGAATAGGGAGATAAATGAACTAATTAGAAGATACTTATGGTATATCTAGGCATTGAGAATTTTTGTTTGTGAAATACTATATAAAGCAACAAAGCAAGTCTTACCTGGGGATATTATATATGTATATTTTGGGCCATGGGTCATGATAGAATTACTGATTTTAATTATCCTTTATTTTCTTCATATTTAGGAAACATCAATGTGGGCTTTTGCAATCTTTTCATATAGGTTATTAAGCATATTTGAAGAATAAAAAAGCTTATTTGAAGGGGGATTATACATTGGTAGTGATTTTTGCCTTTCTGTAAAATTTTAATAACATATTTTAAAGGGGGATATTTTTTCTTTTAGTTTAAAATTTGAGATCAGTAGTCTTGTATACCACAAATTATAAAATAATACAAATATATACTTTTGCAAACAATTTGTAATAAAATTGTTTTTTTCAGAAGGTCTTTATGAAGAATTTACAAACAAATTACAAGAGACTATTTCTGATTAACATTTGACATAGTTTATTTTCTGACCTATAGTTCAGTGATATCTTTGACCTTTTATTTTGAAATATTTTTCTGGACCTGGTCACATCATATGCAAAGGAGTTAATTCACTAGGAAAGCTGAATCTGGTGAAATTAAATAGTCAGGCATTGTCTCTGGGAACAAGGAGAATTATTAACCCCAAAAGAAAAAAATAAGCACTTTCATAAGGATTAAAGTTGTCAGCAAAAGGGATAAAATTCTGGTAATGAAATTTCAGATAATTGGCTTACAAGTTAGAGAA
Organism: Rhinolophus hipposideros; assembly: GCF_964194185.1. Lineage (NCBI taxonomy): Eukaryota > Metazoa > Chordata > Mammalia > Chiroptera > Rhinolophidae > Rhinolophus > Rhinolophus hipposideros. The sequence goes on along the minus strand of NC_138047.1, from coordinate 83,658,192 downwards.
TTTTTGTGTGGGTGGAAGCCTCACCTCTTTCTTAGAGTCATGAATTCTCTCATCAAGTAAAGATTGGCAAGCAATACCTATTTGGTTTAGAACACTTTAGCTATTCAATTGGTAGAGATAATACCTTAGTTCTAATCCATGTGATGCTACTATGTAAAGTACAAATTTTCACCTTTTAGTGATTATAGGTCAGTTTGTAAGATATAGCTCACAAACCTATGAAGAGGAACAGAAAACATAGTTTTATATTTGTCAGAAAATTTATTTTCAATTGAATTAGTGCTTCATATATATATATATATATAATTTCTTATAGTCTGAGTTGCTCCGATGTTGGTGCACTCAGGTTAGGATTATTGCTTTGTATTTGGTAGTGTGTCTACTAGAATATTTCCAGAAGGATTTAAAGGTAATGTAATTAACTCTGGATTATTAAAACTGATGAAGAAGGAAAATATTGTGAAGAAGTGATTCTCTAGAGACAAGTATTTAATTCATATCCATTTCCCTCTTTTCCTTTCAACCAATATTTTATTACCTATTACATGATAAAACAAACTCATTTAAAATCTGAAGCATGTGGAAATTTTTCTTGCTGCTTTCTATGACTAAGGTCTGTCTTGATTTTGCTTCCAAAAAGCAGATGTAGATCTCAGCTAAGGTCAGTCATACATCATGGGACAATTATTAATTTCTATTGAGTAAAAGTTCAAAAATATTTACTCAGGTTATTTGCTACTTCTTTCCAGTCTTTGTCAGAGACCACCAGTGAATCTTAACCATCACCTTAAAAAATAGTTAGCTCCATCTATTGGAAGGATATAAAATAAAGCCACATAAGAAAATAGAGATGAAATTATTGAATCTTCAGTGCTATTGGCCTATTACTCCTTAACCACGTATTGAGTTATTCAATGTCTGATTTTCTGCTTTGTGAATTAACCAGTTTTGTAACTTTTCTTCTAACTCTTGTTATCTCTTGGGTTCACTTTACAGATTATCCATTTCCTCTAATAAATATTAGGCCATTGTGATCAATTAGGCAATAAGTGGTATCTGTTGATTGTGATGTTGAAAAATGTAGGATGCAGAAAGTAGGTTCTTTGAGGCAATAAATAAGCATAAAATTGAAGGGAGAATTGTCAATATGTGTACTTGAAATTGGTTATACACGTTAATGGATTTGCTTACACCGTTATTGACTTCATATGGTTTTGTAAAAAAAACATAGAACAGTGACAGCACTTTTCTTGTGAAAGTATGGGAGAGAGTTTTACATTTTTTAAGAATGAAAGCACAAAAATTGGGTGTTCATGTAAAGTTGGCATCATGGCAAGCCAAAATCATGCCAAGCTAAGTGTTTTGGAGAAACAGACGTGCGTCTACAGATACTAGCTGGAAAATGGATCTGAGACAAAAAATCATGAGAGACCATTCAGTATAATTACCAAGAAAAGGGCTATCTGCTTTATTTCCTGACTTTCCAGGTGAAATGCCTCCATGTGTCCATGCTGTACATTTTTCTTTTCTCTGCTGTCTATAAAATTTTGTATTTTATGAGTCCTATTTTCACTTGAGCTGATTCTAGTGAATGTCATTCAAATGATCCCTAACAAAGACATTGGGACATCCATATTTAAAATCAAGCACATTTTCCTCTCCTCGTTAGTTCCCCATTGCCATGGTTCTTACAGTCACACAGGTTACAGATCTTGGCATAGTCTTTAACTGATTTCTCTCTTATTGCCTGGAGTTAGTCATGGAGGAGTGTGCTATACTTCTTGGTTATGAGCACCACAACCTAAGCAATGGTACGAATTTCTCATGGTTCCCTAATTCATATCTAAATTTTTCACTGATGTACAGATATCTCAAATTCATTCTGCCTCTGTGCCTTAGTGACTATGTTTTCCTCTGTCCTTCATTCTCTCTTTTTTTTTACATCTTCACTTTCTCTCAACATCACTCTATAATTGTTTTTTTCTTACCATGACTCAATAATGTGTATTTTCTTTGAGTTCTTAATAAACTTGTCTGGAATCTCATAATTAATAACTTCAAGATGAGCTCTCCTTATGAATGAAGGTAGAATTATTAGTTCAATTCAGTTCAATAAGCTGTATCTAGCACCAGTTATTTGCCAGGCACTGTGCTAGTTGCTGAGATATGGAGTACAATGGTTTACTCATTTATTTGACAAATATTATTGCATTTCTAAAATATGCTTAATCTTGTTTTAGGTGCTAGTCTCAGCCCTCATGGAGCTTATGTTCTAGTGGAGATAAGTAATTACAGGGATGTTGTTTCGTGTATGCTAATGATAACACCCTCAGATTGTAAACCCATTACATGGAAGAAACTGTCTGACTTTCCTTATTTCCTGAATGCCTCCTGATTCTTCTCAGGCATCCTTACTTATAGAAACTACTTAGCCTAAATTCTCAGCCCTAGTCTTTTTCTTTCCATGTTCTTTACCAGCAATTTCAGATATATTGGCAACTTTCATTATCGCTCAGTGCCCATGTTTCTAATGATTATATATTCTGATACCAGAAAACAAGTCCCATGTCCAAGTTCCTACTCATCAGTCATTAAAACCCAACATTCCTATTAACAAACTCATGCTCTCCCACCACAGTTTCCTCCTTCAGTTTTACTCTGTGGCGCCATCTCTTCTGTCCCCTAGGCTTGAATCTATCCAGTCATCTTTGACTCATCATTCCTCTGTTTCAGCCCTTGCAACTAATTAGTCATAAAATTAGGTTGGTTCTTCCTTCTAATTGTTTTCTATATCCTTTTCTTCAGATTCATGATCACATTGACCACTCTAGATTAGACCTTCATGATTTCATACTTGAACCATTAGATAAGTTTCCTAACTGACCCCCCATCTTCATGTTTTACTCTCTTCCATTCTTCGTATACTAAGACAAACATTCTTTGAATACTTCCATTTATCATCTTTCTTCCTGTTCAAAAATTTGTAAAGAAGTTCCATTACTTATTACATTAAATCTAACATTGAATTTTCAAGCACTCTATAACTTGGTCTTGATCTGTTTATCCACTTTTCTTTTCCTCTACTCTCGGCATGGCTCTTTTCTAGTCAGGCTATTTTCACACATGCTCTGCTTCTTATGCCTTTGCTCCAGATGTAGTAGAGAATAAAGGTTAAGAGCTTCAGTTTGGAAGTTAAACAAACCAGGTCTGGAATCCAGCTCCTGCTGCTGTGCTTTCCAGACCTGTGACCCAGGGCAAATTACTTAGTTTCCTAAAGGGAAGTATTTAACTCATTGTGTATTATGAGACAATGTTACCAGACAATGTTGGTTAAGTGCTCAGTGCAGTATCCGATAATAATATGCTTAATAAACGTTATTGTAAATATTGCTACTTAGCTACTATTTTCTTCTTCCTGGCATACATTTCTTCTATCCCTCCACCTGCCCCAACTAATCCCACTTTTAAAGATCTGCTCAAAGCCCTCTGTGTAGTGCTTATATATATATATTTTTTTAGAAAATAACTGTATGTAAAACTTAGTTATTACAGGTGCTATTTATCAAATATGTTTATTTAGGACAATATTAAAATGACTTATTTTGAAGAAATTGAGTCTTCTAAATTCATTTTGTATTCATCTTTTTTTTTTTTTTTTTGTCTAGGTCCTTGAGAACTACACTTCTAGAAAACATGGGATTTAAAAGAAGCATATTAACAAACTTTTGGCATTCTTAGTGCTTACTGATAATTCTAGAGAAGGTTATTATGCTTTATTGAGTTATTTTTAAGTTCTCAAAAGGAATAAAGAAAACATGAAGAATAAATACTAATTAGTAAAGTTTAAATTTTTTTCTAACTTTAAAGTCATATCGTTTCCTATCCTTAACTGTATAATTTTAATTTTAGTATGCCTGAAGCCCACAGACCCCTATCCAAAGGAAAAAAAAATATTGTGAAAATGGTCCAATATGTAAGACTACACCCAAGTTGGCCCCACCCAGGCTAACTGGCATTAGTAGAGGTGAGTAGTAGTAATGCTGGCCACAGAGAGTTACCTGTTTTCTGTGATTCATATCTTGCAGCCACTGGGGTAAAATTTAGAAGTAATCCACCCTTATATAAATGCCAGTTTCTCACTCCTAGATAATTATTTTTCAGTACACAAGTTTGTTTCTCACCCCCACCCCCACCCAAATCTGGTCACACCTCTTGAGAAAACAGAAAAAGCATCAAGCCATCACAGGGTGTATCTTCAATCTTATTCATTCAGTTTTGTTGACCGCAGATACAATTAAGAAATAAGATGTAATTCAAAGTGGTTGTTAGCTCAGTTCTTTTGTTCAGCCTCAGCTCTGGGAATTTTGCAAATAAATATACATACAGTAGAGATGAAGAAGATTTTTTTCAAAGAAACAACTCGGACTTTCCAGGAGTTCACCCTGCCCCTGCCCTCACTGCCACCCCTGTGTGTTTATGCTTTGGGAAGAAATACTATTCCCAAGTTAATGTAATCTGTAAAGGAACCCTTGGAGACTATAAAGCTTTCTAAACTGACCATTCAAAGCACATATACTACTTTAGCTTTGGTGACTAGAAGAACTAGTTATAATAATGAAAATGAGATGCCAAACTTTCCAATAAGATCTCTGATTAGAATTCTTGGACAGAGAAGTGAAAGCAGTGAGCAGAAAATAATTAGAATTAACAGGTATGGTTTATATAGAATTTAAAGCACTCTGGCTGTCATCTTGATAGGGGAACTATTCCTTTTGTTTTATTTTTCTGAAGTTTGCAGCTAAGACAGTCTTCAGATTATTATTATGTTTTTAAATAAAGACTTGGAATTAAGTGGAATTTGAAAGAAAATTACCTTAAAGTAATGTATTTACACTGTTCTATTAGGGTCAACATTTAAAATTTGCTAATGTAAGAATCTTTGAAAAGTAAGACTTTCATTTTCAAAGTTTTTTCCCCTCTATTAATTCTTCCTCAGTGGAGTCCCAGGCCTGTGTTCTAATAACAGGTCGATGATTATGTCATTTTTGGGGCATGTTTGTTTATTTTTTAATTAGTATTTTGCCGTCTTACTTTTTCTATAAGCTTATTTCAAGCGAGATTTTCAAATGAAGCTCTGTGACTTAAAAAATTTTACTGGAAGTACTTATGTAACAGTCAAAATTCATTAATTCAACTGAATTTAGTAATTTATTAGGAAACATAGCTGAGACTTTTTATTTAATTGGTAATGTTCCCTTGTGACTTGTGGTAAGTCAAGCAGAAAAAGGACAAGCAAGAAACCTCTTTGAAAGATGTCATTATTGAACTGCGGCTGGGACTTTTCCTTTTTTTTTGTTTGCCTCAACTCAAAATTCATAAGTAAATTTTTTTCTTTCCCTTTCTTGATAATAAAAAAAGTAATATAGGTATTTTGGAGGATGGAAAGTTATAGGAGTGGAGGGATTCAGGAGTGGATGTGGATTGTTAACATAGGTAATAAAGGCAATATTTTCTAACATGTCATCTGGAGTGAAGAATGACAGATTTTGGGTACAAAAGAAAAGAGAACGAGATTCTAGATATTGTATGAATCAAAGCCCAGGTATATAAATGAATTTGCAAATTTTTTTCACCTCTCAAAGAATATTTCACAAATGGTCCATTGCAGAAAAAAATATCAGCACTACTGTTCCATAAATTATCTATTTTCATGCAATTCCAAATAAAGTTATATGAAATAAAGTGATGTTACAACATTTTGTGCTGGCTTAGTCTTATTTTTCATGTTAGGTGATGTTGTCCGTCCTCACCCTTGAGTCCCACTAATTTTTCCTCTCAAATGTCTACAAATCAGCACCTATAACCAAGGAGAAAATGGAAGGACAACCCCAATCTGAAGGGTAAAAAAGATTAAAACGCAAATGAAGGATATCAATTTTTTTCAGCCAAGGCTGCAAATCTAGATTGTATTTCACAGGACAAGAGAAGGAGTTGCAGAAAGGTTTTCCCCTGTTGCTGTGACAGGTCACCATTTCTAATCTGAGGGTCACAGCCAAGTTCCCTGTTTAGTAATTGCTTGCTTTGACATCTATTTTGACCTTTATTTACTTTGGCCTTTCTGGCTAGAGGTCACAAAATCAAAAGAAGATAGAAGTCTTATAAATTCCTTGATGATGAGAAATGAGAATGGTATCCCTTTGGCTGTATGTATGAATATATATGTATAATGTGTTAAGGTGTTTTAACTCTTTGGTGCAATCCATAATGGTGTAATCCACTTAAAATTTTTTATCTGATTCTAGATATGTATTTTTCAATGATTTGGGGGTGAAAATAATACATATTAAAAATAGCAAAATATTGTTTAATCTAAATCTTGACCATAGGAAGTAGAGGCAGTTGTCCTAGATAGATTTTTAAAAATCTGGTCGGAATTTAAAAGCACAATTGTGATGTCATAAAGAGAAAGTATTACTTTCCAAATCCTCTAAAACAGTACAGACTGAGCATTTGATACGTGTTTTTAACTGCATGCTCAGAAGGGGTAGGAATACACACAGAAAATGTGATATCATGAATAGATGTTAAATTTCTTTTTCATATGTTTTTATATATAGATCACGCATATGTCTCAGACTTTTCAAAGAACAAAATATTATTTTTCCCCTACAATAACATTAGTAGATATAATTCAGAATTTTTCCTTCATATAATCAGCCCAGGAAAATGAATATGAAGGTGAGATGCTGTGTTTTTGTTTCTGTTTTTCCCAAATATTTTGTCCTAACCAGAGAATTCTACTGATAATCTTTGAGGCAGTTATTTAGAAAATCTGAATACTAAAGTTGATAGTCTATTTTAATATAATTTCATGCTTCTTCTATGAAACATTCCTTATAATGTCAATAACAGTGGATTGAGAAGGAAATTTTTTATTTTTGATACTATTCAAATTTCTCTGTGTCTATATCTTTGTAATGATACAGAATACAAACGTAATGATATAGTAAGTGAAAAAAGTGAGGCACTATGATTGTCAAGGTGCATATGTGGACATTTTGGGGAAAAATTAATATTTAGCTGGTTTTCATAACAATAGATAGGATAGAATTTCTTTTTAAAAATAATTTTATTTTTCAATTACAGTTGATGTACAATATTATATTAATTTCAGACATACAATATAGTGATTAGACATGTATACAACTTATGAAGTGGTCACACCTGTATGTAAATCTAGAACCCATCTGACACCCCACTTAGTCATCACAATATTATTGACTATATTCCCCATGCTATACTCAACATCCCCATGACTATTCTATAACCATCCCTTCCCATCTTTCACCCATTCCCCCAATTCTGATCTGGCAATCATCAACACGCTCTCTGTATCTATGAGTCTGTCTCTGTTTCATCTGTTAGTTTATTTTGTTCTGTACATTCCACATAATGGTGAAATCATATGATACTTATATTTTTCCCTGTCTGACTGATTTCACTTAGCATAATACCTTCTAGGTCCATCCATGTTGTCATAGATAGCAAGATTTTATTTATTTTTATGCCTGAGCAATACTCCATTGTATATATGTACGAATTCTTTATCCGTTTATCTATTGATGGACACTCAGTTTGCTTCCATATCTTGGCTGTTGTAAATCATGCTGCAATGACCATCTGGATGCTTATGTCTTTTTTGAATTAGTATTTCAGGTTTCTTCGGATTAATATCCAGAAGTGGAATTACTGCATCCTTCTTTGTCTCTTGTTATAGGCTTTGTTTGAAAGTCTGTTTTTTCCAGTACAGGTAGTGCTACCCTCAGCTTTTTTGTTTGTTTGTTTTGTTTCCATTTTCATGAAATATCTTTTTCTATTTCTTTACTTTCAGTCTGTCTTTTGGTCTGAAGTGAATCTCTTGTAGGTAGTATATGTAAGGGTTTTGTTTTCTTACCCATTCGGCCACACTATGTCTTTCACTTGGAGTGCTTAAATTCATTTACATTTAAAGTAATTGCTGACGGACATTTAATTATGGCTTTTTATTATTCATATATATTTTTTCTTGTTCTTCCTAAGGATGTCCCTTTAATATTTCTTGTAATACTGATTGGTATGCTAAACTTTTAGCTTTTTGTTATCTGGGAAGCTCTTTATCTGGGGAACAGTGTGTTTTTCCAGGGCCCATCAGCTCTAAGTCATTGTCCTTCAATCTAGTTGTGGAGGGCACAGCTCAGCTCCAAGTCCAGTCACCATTTTCAATCTTAGTTGCAGGGGTACAGCCCTCTATCGCATATGGGAATTGAATGGGCAACCTTGTTGTTAAGAACTCGCGCTCTAACCAACTGAGCCATCCAGATGCCCCAAATAGGTTTTTAATTCCTGCTTTTTCTCAGTATGCTTGATGTTCTAGAGGCCCCTAAATTATTTTCATTTTTTTGGACATTTTTTTCTTTTTGCTGTTCTGATTGGGTGTTTTCTGTTACTTTAGCTTGTAAATCACTGGTTCCATCCTCTGCTTCATCTAATCTGTTGATTTTCTGTCATGTATTCTTCATTCCAGTTATTGTTTTCTTCATTTCTGACTGCTTCTTTTTTATGTTTTCTATCTCCATTTTTGTCTTTCCTATCTCTTTGTTGAAATTCTCTCTGAGATCACTGAGCATCATTATAACTAGGGTTTTGAACTCTGCATCTGATAGATTGCTTGTCTCAACTTTGTTTAGTTCTTTTTCTGGAGTTTTATTGTGTTCTTTAATTTGGGACATGTTTCTTTGTCTACTCATTTTGGCTGCCTCCCTGTGTTTGTTTCTATGTCTTAGGCAGAGCTGCAATGTGTCTCGGTCTTAGTAGAATGGCCTTATGTAGTAGGTGTCCTGTGAAGCCCGGTGGTACAGTCTCCATGGTCTCCTGAGCTGGATGCTGCAGGGTTGTGTGTGTCTGCCTGTTGTAGTTGAGTCTTGATTGCTGTTGGGACATCAGTAGGGGGATAAACCAATCATTTTGATTGGTTGTGAAGACTGGCTGTGACTACAGTCGAGGAGCTCTCATGCAGCAGCTCTTCCTACCAAGTAGGATTCATTTTAGTGGGGCTCTAGTGCCTGCTAAGTCTGCCCTTTGGGTGTGTCATTTGTAGAGGTGATTATGCAGTGCTCTGGTGTGGTCTGAAGCTGGCCACCAGGTGTGTTGGTTTTGGGGCCTCTTGGGAGGTACTTTGGCACAGACCAAGACCAGTCACTGCCTGTGCCCTGTCCAGGAACACTTGGTATGAGCTACAAAGTGATCTACAGATAGGTGTCTCTCGTGCTGGGCTTGGAGTTTACTGGGAGAGGCTAAGCTATGAACTGAGGCTGGCTGCAGCTAGTGCCAGTCTCGGGGCTGCTTAGCAAGAAATGTGGTGCACACCAATGCCAGATGGTGCTTATTTGGGGTTTCTGCACCTTTGAGATGTTTTAGGGAAGTCTATAGCATGAGCCAAGATGAGTAGTTTGTATGGAAAAGCCACTGGAAGGGGCTTGGGTGGGCCCACAAAGTGGGTGGGCATCTCAGGGAAGCCCCACAGTGGGGTAAATGGTGTTAGCCAGTTTTATGGATACTCAGATATGGCACCTGCCAGTGTTTGCAGGGTGGGTGGTGGGAGGGCTCAATAACGGGACAATGGCTTCTGCCAACACTTCTATCTGGGAGAAAGCTGTCATTGTCCAGTCATTGTCCTGAAGCTACACAATTAAGTTCCTCCATGTATATCCCTGGCATTTTTTGAGCTGCTTCCCCTGCACTGGAGCTCAGAGAGAGTGAGTCCATTAGTAAGTTCATTCTGTGGCCCTTTAAGAAGAACTGAACGCGTGCACTTTAGTAGCACTTAGCCACAATCTCCGCTGGTTTTCACATCCAGAAGTTATGGGGACTTCTCTTCCAGCACTGGAACCCTGGGTTGGGGAGCCTGGTATGGGGTTGGACCCTTCACTTGTCAGGGAAGACCTCCACAGCTGAGATATTCCTTCCAATATTTACCACCACATGTGGGTGTTGGGCCAGCCTGTTCCATGTCTCCACCCTTCTTACCAGTCTTGATATGGCTTTTTCTGTATATCTTTAGTTATAGGAGTTCAGTTAGACTTTGGGCGATTCTCAATGATGGTTGTTCTATAGTTTAGTTGTAATTTTGATGTGGTTGTGGGAGGAGGCCAGCACAGCATTTACCTACTCTGCCATCTTAACTGGAACCAAGAATTTCTTATAAATGATGATTATTGGCTTTCTATGAAACTGTATATTATTACTTTAATTCAGTGTTTAATAACACTGATATTTTATTTTATACAATTTAAGTGATCTGGAAGGTTAAAACATTAAAGATATTATTTAAGTATCTTTCATTACTTATCTTTTCTTTATAGTATTTATCACCATTTGTGATTAAACATTTATTTCATGATTTATTTAATAAATATTTGTATCTCAACTATAAATTCTAAGATCAGGAACTAAGTCTGTCATTTGCTAACCATTAAATTCTAAGCACCTAGCTTAGTCTTTGGCACATAGTAGTCCTTCAGGACATATTTTTGAATACATATGAAGACAGAATACTTATAAGGAATGAATTTTTCTTTGAGACTACTGTGACTCATCAAGGCAGAAGTGAGGTTAGTGGAGAAGTAGGAAATGGAAAAGAGAAGAGTCTTTATTTCTCTCAGAATAAAGAGATAGGGCTTGTTGGCCTATAACCTTTCTTATTTTGAGCGGGTTGTAGAGTGCTGTCTTATCTTAGGCTTTGATTCATCATAGTTCAAACCTGGGTTAATGGACATAAGCAGGAAAATGGTGAAGTTTTGTATTGGTAAACTGGCTCTCAGAAAAATAAAGCCCTGATTTGTAACTTTTGCCAATTTCTGTGGTGCAAAATCTTTCACCAGTAGTGATTTCCAGATATCAAAGTGATGTCACTTGACACAGAGTTAGGAAGAAATGTGCATGTTGTCTCTCTCCAGCAGGAGAGATCATGTCTTTGGAAATCTGCTTCTTCAGCTTTCTTTCCTACCGTTCTTCACATGGGAATTTACAATTTACTAACACTGTCATCTACTAGATTTACATTTATGGTGAACATGGAATTACTCTGCCCTGACCACCTTCCAGGAAGTACTTGCTGTCCAGCTGCCACGTTTCTTATTGCCTCAGCTTCAGAGTGCTTCCTTGACAAAGGTTGCACCCTTCTGGGCATCCTGTGTCTTGCGACAGAGCCAGGCAAGCATACAAAGTTCTGGCTCCAGAGCTCCCCAGGATGCTGGGGGAGACTTGGATTACCTGCCCCACAGTTCGGTTTCCTCCTCTGCCCAATTCTACTTCCTCCTGCACCCTTCCACTAATAAACTAGTGTCTACTTCAGAGAAACCAAATTGTGGCTACATGTCTGTATTTTACTTCATTTTGCTCCAGTGCCTGGGAGAACCTTACTCATTGACCAGACTCTTATACATCTTTCTTAATAATTGAAATTATTTCAGGTTTATCTTTTCAGGAAATCTGTGAACAACTCATGGACAGGCAAAATGGTTTCGTAGAAACCTTTCTTTATATTTTCTAGCACTTGTGGTAGATTTTTCTGTCTGTTCTTAACACATTATGTCTATATCTGTTTATTTATCTGTGTCTAGATTGTAAGTTCCTTAATAGTTTTCTATTTCTGTTACCCTATACCTAGCACAATAATGGCACATAACAGAAACTCAATTAATACAGATTTTGAACTGAATTAACTCAAATTATTTGCTTACACTCATGCAATTCCTATTGTGAGATGATTGTCTAAGAATTGAGAAAATCTGATCCTTGAATTGCAAAGGTATAGTTCTGTTGCAAAGCAATGGCAAACCTAGGTCTTAAGAGTTGGAGAGATGGTCTCCTGGACCACAGTGGTGGTCATTTTCTCTTGCTATGAAGGCAGTGACTCTGACCTATTTATAACATAGCCCAGAAGTAAAAACTGAAAAAAGAAGAGGTATATCTCTTGAGAAAATAGAATCAACTTCCACATGCTCTTTGGAAGGGTAATAGTTCTCTTTCCTGGTTTATATAGTTATACAAGAAAGAAAAAAATAATGTTAAAATGCTATTTCTGCTTTTAAAGGAGTTATTAGGTTGGTGCAAAAGTTTGCGGTTAAAAGGTTAAAAATAATAGCAAAAACTGCAGTTACTTTTGCACCAACCTAATAATGTCATTGTCTGATTAAAATACAAATATCTTCTATAGAGCATACTGGTAAAGACATATTTAGCAGTTTTCAAAGAACAAATTTCATATTGATAAAATTCAGTTGTATGGTTTTATAACATGTCAAATCAAGAAGTATGAATTTGATTATATTTGACATTGAGTTTGGCAGTAGTCTGTTAACAGACAGCTAGACAGCTAAGTTTCTGGAAATTAGTAAAGTATTTACCTTTAAAATCACTTCTTGAACTAAAACAAGCCTTTAAAAATATTTATCATCTCTGTTTCATTATTTTTTTGCAAGTTTTATTGTAGGGCCAAATTTCTTGTATGAAATTGCACATAAGAAGAGAGGCCAGAGGATTGTATAAGCTAGGGAGTGGAAATAAAGGAATTCTTATGTTTGGACATTTCTATACTTCTTTAAAATATTATACTTTATTCCCCTAGGTGAAAATAAAGACTTTACATATGGCAGCTAGACAATGATAAATGGGATAAAAGAACTCTGTGAGGTCATAAAGTTCTATGTTCAATTACATGAAGCTTCAATCATTATAGGAGACCAGAATAACTGGGCTCTAGACATAATTGATTTCTATAGTGCATTGAATTGTCTATATTTTTATGATTCTCTATTCAGTTCATCCTCTACATACACACATTACCTATTTTTTGTAATGCTATTTTACTGATTTTTTTTTCTGGATCAAATTCTAGCAACTGGAGCATTTAAGTAAACAGATCTATTTTTTGACCATGACTTACTCAGCTAGATGACGAGAAAAATTCTCCTTGACAGGAATTGAAAATCTAGACCTATGTTAGCGTGCAAGAGCTGCAGTAACAAAGTGCCACAAACTGAGTAGCTTAAACAACAGAAATTTATTTTCTCACAGTTCTGGAGTCAAGAAGTCTAAGGTGAAGGTGTCAGCAGAAGTATGTTTCCTCTGAATGCACTAGAGAAGTATCTTTTCCTGGAATCTTTCCTATCTTCTGATTGTTTCTTGGCTTATGGAAGCATAACTCCAGTTTTCACATAGCATTCTTCCTGTGTGTGTCTCCAAATTTCCCCTTTTAGAAGGACACTAGTTGTATTGGTTTAGGTCTACTGTGTTACAGTATAACCTCACCTTAACTAATTACATCTACAGTGACCTTATAAGGTCATTTTCTGAGGTACTGGGGGTTAGGACTTCAACATACGAATTTTGGGGCATACAATCCAACCCATAACAAGAACCATTACAATTTATGGCCAGTTTTAATGAGGATGCCTCCCATTACTGTCTGGTGTTACAATTTTGCCTTCAAAATGCTGTTTATTCTAAAGAGAAAATGCAATCATCAAAGTCTATCAAATCAATATATATATATATTTTCAGTGACTCTCTATGGGGGAAAATCTCATCAGAAGCTATGCTGAACACTTTATTTTTATAATTAAAAAAAATTATTCAGAAGGTAGATCTCATCCAAATGCTATATCTTTTTTAAATATAATTTTTATTAAATTTATTGGGGTGACATTTGTTAGTAAAAATTGTAGAAGTTTCAAGTGTACATTTCTATAATACATCATCTGTATGTCACATTGTGTGTTCACCACCCAGAGTCAGTTCTCTTTCCATATATTAGGTTGGTGCAAAAATAATTTAGGTTATTGCAATTATTTTTAACCTTTTAAACTGCAATTACTTTTGCATCAACCTAGCATTTGACCCTTTTTATCCTTTTCTACCACTTTACATAAAGAAAGATTTAGTGTTCCTGGAAGCCTGTAATGCATAGTATCTGATCAAATATCATCAATGTCATAAGTAATGTGCTTTGTAGCACACAACATTGTTTTTCCTCTGTAATTCATTCTAGCACTGCTTTGGGGTCCACATTTCCTAGTACTGACATTATCCCCTTGAACAGTTTTACGTAGGCAATACAATATTTTTCTTATGTCCCCAGACCCAAGCTGTTTTTCTAAGAGAAGCAGTGTGAAACAATGGTCAGAATGTGACCTGGGAGCCAGGAGACTCTGATCCTGCCATATGTGACTTGGTGCTCTTGGGAAGATCCCAACCTTCTCATGGCTTCAGCTTTGTTTCTTGTCAGGTAAGATCTTGGACTAGGTTGGAATTTGTACAACTGTGCTGTTGAGAACCTTTGAATCTCCAGATGACCAGGAGAAGAGCATGGAGAAGAAGAAGGATCAAGACCCTTCATGCCCTGGCAGTTCCTTTCCCCTTAACTAGGGGAGTAGCTCTAGAGCACATTGTTTATGTATTGGAGATTTGAGTACGATTTTGATCTAATGTTAAATAATGGATTGAAAATCACTACACTAAATTCTATGTTGTCTGCCTGTTCTGAAATTCTATGACTCTATCATTTGAATAGGTGTTATTATAAATCAAGGCTGCTTATCACAGCTTAAAGAAGAAAGGAAACTTGTAGTTTCACTATACAGGATATCTCTAGTTCTCAGATTTTCAAGTGTGTATTACAAAAATCGTAAGAATACTAAACCTTGTATATTACCTTTCTTCAGCACTACCATTTTTCATTTAATCCTATTCAATAAACAAATGTCCTATTATTATTAGCATTAAAAATCTATTGTGTACTTACCATGCATCAGATTCAGTTGTAAATGTTGGAACTAAACTACAAAAGCTCTACCTCAAAGATTTTATAGTCTAGTTGATGAGACAGACAAGTAACCAGAACGTTCCACTATCATGTAGTTGTACATTGGATATTCAGGAGCTTCAAGATAAAACATGTAACCCAAACTGAGTAGGAATTGGGAAATAATCAGGAGAAGTTTCTTTTTCTTTTAAAATTTCAATTAAGGAGATATTAGAGGCAATGGGAAAAAAGATATGGGGGCACTGGAAAGAGAAGAGGCAGACCTCCACTCCACCATCACTCACCCATGGAGATGACACTTAAAAGACCAGAAACGGTAAGAATTGGAAAGACCTCAAAGCCTACCTTAATAATGACAATATCCCTGGAATGCTTTGGGACCAGTGCTGTGCCAAGCAAGAGTTTAATCAGGAGATAATCAGAGGAGGGGTGCTAGAGCTGCATCCTAAAGAGTGTGGAAATGAGAAGGAGATGGGGAGAGAAAAAGGGTTTCCAAGTAGGAAAGCAATCTGCCAGGGCTTAAGACAAGTGACAGCTCGCCTATTTTGGAAACTATGGAACATTCAGTGGGAAGGATATAGTCTGTGAAGAGAAGAGTAGTGAGAGATTAGGATGGAGAGGTAAGCAAGGGCAATTAACAAAAGAATTAAGAGTCTTGAGAACGCTTTGAAGTTTATCCTGAAGGCTGTAAGTAACCATTTAGGGATTTTAAATTGGGATGACTACATGATAAGATACATCCTTTGGAAAGCTCATACTAATTGCAATGTAGAGACTATATTAGAGATAAGTTATACCATAGGTTTAAATATCAATTGAGAACTTTTATAATAGTCCAAGAAATAAATAATGAGGGTCAGGACTGAGAGAGTAGAAATGCAGCTGGACAAAAGATGGATTTGAAAGATAATTAGTAGAAGAGAGGAAAATACAAGGTTTGGTGACTTATTGGATATGAGAAATGAGGAAAAAGGAGGAGGTAATTGTCCCTATTTTCTGGCTTTTGCAGGTGAAATGGGGGTAATGGTGCCAGTCACAGTAGTAAGGGACATATTTTGATAGGTGGCAGAAAAAATATTCATTTAGCTTTGTATATATTGACTTAAAGGTAGGGTGACCATATATATTATTGTCCAATTGGTACACTTTTGTGAAAGAAGAGAGACTTACTATTAATAATGAAGCCATAGAAAACTTAGATACTATGAATAGTGACCCTAATTTAAGGTGGAACAGGTAGGTGGAGAGTTGGATATGTGGAAGGCAATATTGTGTAATACAGCCTACGTTTTACAGTCAGATCTGTATTTGAATCCCTGTTGAATGGAAGAGAAATTTGAATCCTGTTTCTGTTCTTATAGTCTATGTTTTGAGGATATAATTTAACTTTTCTGATCCCCATATTCTTCATCTGTATTATTGGGGTTATGATATCAATCTCACAGAGTTTTCGGAATATCAAGTAAAAAATGTTAAGTGAGCACATACCTGGAACTCAATAAATAGTAGTTATGTAAGGTCACAGGATAGATGAGGACTGGAAACTCTTGAAAAGCCAGTCTGTTACATAAATTTGAAAGAAATCTGGAGTTCTTGTCTCCAAAGGAAATGATGTAGACAATCCCAGGTGTGCTTATCATGTTCATGTTCTAAATCCTAGAATCCTTGCAAATCAGAAGTTTGTTTTTTACTCTTGTTCAAAATATTGTTTGCTATATTGGTATAACATGAGGATTACTCAAAATAGACTATATTGCCATTCAACCTTGAAGCCAAAATTTGAATCATGGAGATGGCAGCAGATTCAAGGGGTAATGCAAAATGTACTCCTTCATCACTAAATGAAAAAGTGTTGGATGAAATTCTTTAGCTGTGAAACCTTGCTTCCAACCTAATTTCACGTTTCCCTGAATTGTATGCAATTGAGACTTGGTCTCGGAAGTAGAACTTGGCACAGAGAATGAAAACTTGGATGCCGTTCAACCATTTCATGGGGTATTTCTCCATCTTTGCTGTGTCATCTTTTAATTTTACTGCCATATAAAATTAAACAATTTTAGTAATAATACTGCCTTTCAGTGAATAAGGCTTTCTTCTTCTTCTTCTTCTTTTTTTTTAATCACATCATATAATTAGGAACCATTAACTACTGTTAGAGGATTTGGTTAAGTCATCTTTAAGTTCATGAAAACAAAATGAGTGGTCTTCCATAATCTTAAAAAAGAGTCATGGACTTTGGCAGGCAGTGAGAAGCTACTGGCGACAATTCTCCTTGGGTATTACTACACTGTGTGATCTTCATCTCAGATGTTTTTAAGACCTTATCAGAGTTTTTGTGTAAACTTACTAAAAGGTTTTGGGTTTACAAAGCAACATTAGCTAGTTATAACAAGCTAGTCATTGTAAGAAATCACTTTGTAGGAAGATGCTGTATTTTCAGTTGTGATGATTTATATATTTATGAATTGATGCACTGCTAAATAAGCAGAAATTAAAATCTAAATACAACTTTCAATGACAGTTTTTAGAACTATGCTTAGTTTTGCTTATTTATTTATTTATTTATTTATTTACTTATTTATTTATTTATTTTCACAAGAGTGAAAAAAGAGACCTTGTTGTTCATGAGTCATGATAGACCTTTCTTCCTGCAATTACAAAAAATGTTTTCCAAAAATTTCTTCTACTTGTTTGGTACAACTTCGCTAACACCAGTATCCTCTCAACTTTCTTAAAGAAGAGAATTTCCTTTTCATTGTACCTCATGTTGTGATAATATGCTTAATTTTAGGTTGTTGAAGATAGTAATCATTGAAATAATATATTTTGCTTTAGCATGACTCATGGGAAGAAGAATTGGTCAAATGTTGAAATGGGCCCAGGGAAATATCTATGATGTCAGACCACTGGGCCAAATCTTGAAAACACCCAATAATTTCTGTTTTCTCTCTTGGTCTTTAAAAATACAAAACAATTCAGGTTACTTCACAGGTCATGGGCAAGTCTGATCTTGGTGGGAAGCGTAAGTATGGAGGAGGCACATGCTCTCAGGGGGAGGGAGGAGTCAGATGTCAAGTCAAGGGGGAAATACCGTTATTTGTCAGGTAAAAGAGGGAAGATCCTGGCCTGGCCTGCGAACCTTACCCAGTTCAAGGAATTAGAGATTTGTGGCAATTTACCTCAGTGCAGGAACAAACAATTCTACATGTAGGCACCGAAACAACTTCCAGGTAACATTTATAGGAAGGTATCTTGTAAGAAGACAGGAAATATGGATGATCCTTTTCAAAGTATCTACTAAAGAAAAAGAAAAGTTTAAACAGACATGTATTGAATGCTGAAAAATGCTGTCTTCTCTCCAATAGATGCTTGGATGTACAAGAGACACTGTATGAGTAACAAATCCCAAACTGGTCTCATTGTCTTTCTCCCCCATCCTCCTAGACTTGTGTCTTTCCTAGTCAGCAGTGACATTTCTGTCAGACCTCCATATCCATTAACTACCTGTGCCCTGTCAGTTCTACCTCTTTGTAGTGTGTCAGGCTACTCTCTTCTTTGCACTCACTACTCCTGCCTTTGTTGTGAATTTTGGAAAGAATTTCTCTGCCCTGGACTTTAAAAATTGTCTCTTGATATTTTTCCTTCAGCCCAATCTCCTCCAATGCATTCTCCATACTCCAGCCCATATTATTTTCCAAAATACTGATAATACTGATTTATGATATTTCTTCTTTTATTGAGACCCTTCAACAATGCTCCATTGCCCACAGGATAATTGAGAAAACTTAGCAAATCACATGAGGTCTTCCATGAAGTGGCCCCTGCCCATGCTATTGATGACCTTGCCTCCCACAGTCCATGACCTTACAACATGTATCTATCTGTACTGTACTAATTGCAGCTTCAAGAATTTATTATGTTGCCTGACCACTGCACTGTACATCTGAAGCTGAATAATATTATATGTCAACTATAATTATATATATATATACATACATGTATATATATATATATATATATATATATATATTCACAGGATACAAAGTACAGCACAGAGAATAGAGTCAATGGAATTGTAATCAATTTATATGATTTCAGAGGGGCAATAGATTGGGCGAGGGGGTTATCATTTTGTGAAGGGTGAAATGTCTAACAATCACATTGTTTTGTACACCTGAAACTAATAAAAAATGTAAATAAACTGACAAAAATCTATGAAAAAAATTCAAGAAAAAGAATTTATTATGTTGTTTCATGCCTCTGTGCTTTTGTCTATGATATTTGTTCTACCTGGAATGCTTTCTGTTTTTCCACCTCCTGCTTCTCTCCTCTGTCCTCATTGCTCACCTGACAAATCATATTCATTCTTTAAAATATATTCTCTGAAATTCAAACTTCTTTGGAAAGTTTTCCCTGAACTTCTCCTCCTCTGTTTGTCATTGAGATATGTAGCATCAGCATGTACCACAGTACCTAGCACATGATAATGCTCAGTAATTGTTGGGTACTGATAATGGTAATGTTACTATCTGTACACGCTTTAGATTATGTAATTCTCTCACCTCAGTTTGGTTGGTTGATTTATCTGTTGGTTGACAAGAGTGTAGAGGCTTTACTCCTTCTTGTTTTTCTTGTATCAAAATTAAAAGATTCCTTTCTGGTTATGCCCAAAGAAGGAGAGATCTATGTAACGAGCAGGTAACTGAGCCTGAGGTGTTAAATCCTGAGGAAATTCTAGCATTGGGGCATTGGAAAACTTTGACCCTGGAAAGTCATATTGATTGATTGAGATGTTGGAATTTACAAAGAGATACAGGAGGACTGAGAATATTACACTAGGGTATTATATTATTAAGTTCATAAAACATACCTTGTTATTCTGAAATAGTAATTTTTTTGTAGATTCATTATAATTTATATGTCTATCAGCATACATGCTTAATAGAGGATGACTGTTATCATTAGCACAGAAATGGAAAGATAAAATATACTTAAAAGGTTTTGGGCTTTTAAAATGTAATGTGGTTAATGTTCTCTATTTTATTTTTGAAGAGACCTGCTTTAAGTAAATGTTTCCTGAATTGTAATTAATTTCCTTTTCTATATTTATTTTTTAAATAAATAACTTTATGTTAAAAATTATTTATAGTAGTGTATGTTTTGCATAAACCTAAATATGCAACATTTAGATGTAATATCTACTAATCATGTACTCAGTTGTTTTAGAGCAACAAAAATAAGTTTCTCAATGGATTATTTAGATCGGTATAGGCATGATAAGTTTTTATTATAGATATATTAGAGGCTTTGGAAAACTACCTTTTTGGTAAGTGGGTTTCTAATCATATTATAGAGAACTGTGCTATGTTATATGTCTCTATATAACTCTACTCTTTTATAAATTTTAGTGCAACGAAGTCAAATGAGTGGGAAGAAATAAGGATAAAAACAAAGAAAATTGTAAAATCTAAAGACGAAAAGTAGTGCAGATCATATTCTTTATTTTTAAAGAAAAAATGTATTTACTAGACCATAATTTTCATTTAAAAAGAATTAAATTAAATGTATTTATAACCATGTTAGTAATACCCATGATATGGATGGTATTTTTCTTTTCTTTTAAAATAATTTTTATTTAAGTATAGTTGGTTTACAATATTATATTGGTTATATTAGTTTCAGGTGTACAATATAGTGATTCGACATTTCTATACCTTAAAATGTGATTACCCCACTACTTCTAGTAATAATCAGTCACTGTGAACCCTTGTGCACTGTTAGTGGTGCTGAAAACTGGTATAGTCCCTATGGAAAACAGTATGGAGATTCCTCAAAAAGCTAAAAATAGATCTACTATATAACCAGCAATTCTACTTGTAGGTAGTTATCCAAAGAAAACTAAAACATGAATTCCAAAAGGTATATGCACGCCTATGTTCATTACAGCATTATTTACAATAACCTAGATATGGAAACCACCTATGTGTCCATTGATAGACAAATAGATAAGGAAGATATGATATATATCACACACACACACACACACACACACACACGAATACATAATACATAGCGTATGTTATATATACAGTATATACAACAGAATGTAATGCAGCAATAAAAAAAGAATAAAATCTTGCTATTTGTGACAACATGGGTGTGTCTAGAGGGTTTTATACTAAGTGAAATAAGTCAGGCAGAGAAAGACAAATACCATATGGTCCACTTATATGTGGAATCTAAAAAAAAGAAAACACAAACAAAACAAAACAAAAACAGACTAATGATATTTTTCTAAAGAACTCTATGCATTTAATAGGCACAGCTTCAAATTTTTAATGTAGAAAATGGGTGCCATGTTGTCAGTATAAAATTAAAGAAGCTTGGAATTGAAGGCACTGTGGTTGTAGACTTCTGATCTTTATATTTGTTATTATAGAGTCTACAAAATTCATAAATATTTCTCTTACTGTGTTTCTGTTTAAATACTAATCATTAAATAGCAGACACAGAAGAAATTTGTGGTAGATTATATGATTGTTAAAATATTAAGAATTGTGACAGCTATATACTATGTTGGAGGGATAGTAGATTGGGGGAGGGGGGTAATCACTTTGCAAGGGGTGTAAATATCTAACTATTACATTGTTTTATACAGCTGAAATTAATAAAAAATACATTAAAAAATATTTAGTACTTCTCTTTTACTGGACCCTTCCTTACTTGGCCTCTTTCTACCATGACCTTTGACTCTGTCAAGCTTGACCAAGTTACTTATTTTGAACAGTGAAATAAGTTACAATGAAATTACCGGGACACAAGTGACGTATGTCACATCCATGCTGGAAATTTTTTTTTAATTAAACTTTATTTGGGTGACAATTGTTAGTAAAGTTACATAGATTTCAGGTGTATGATTCCAGGTGTACAATTCTGTAATACATCATCTATATCTCATTCTTATCTCTGTTTTCTCTCTGCCACAGGACCAACATGATCCACGTCAGGCCACTTATTCAGACTTGCATCCGAAATGAAGAGAACATTGAGAGGAGTTAATGTGTAACTGGCATAAATGTGAGTGAGAAGCACACTATTATTGTTTAATACACAAGAACTGTGATCATTTTTTTAAAAAAATTTTATTGGGGAATATTGGGGAACAGTGTGTTTTTCCAGGATCCATCAGCTCCAAGTCAAGTCGTTGTTTTCAATAGTGGTGGAGGGCACAGCTCGCACTGGCCCTTGTGGGAACTGAACCTGTGACCTGGGTGTTATGAGCACTATGCTCTAACCAACAGAGCCAACCAGCTGCCCTGTGATCATTTTTTTACTATAGCATAATTGAGACTAAGGTGACTGAAACAGATGAAAAATTTTAATAATGAAATGAAAATAGATGTATATAAAACTACATGATAATTTTTTTCAAAGACATCAAAGTACAACTCATTATCTTAATATAAAAAATAAACATATCTTCTGAAGTTGACTTTTATTTTCTACAGAAACTTTCTCCAGCATTATGATTTGTTAGTGTTATTTAGCTATAAATTTGGTTTGCTGTGCTACAGTTTCTTCTGAATTACTGATTCTTAGTTCTGTTTTACCATTCTCCCTTTTTCCAGTCTCCATGCATGTTTCCTTTTCAATCTCGAGAGTATTCACAAGTACAACAAATGTATTTTGAGGCATTACGCACTGTGACCTGCAGAGTTTTAGGAACCACTTCTGGCATCTATTTTGGGGATGTATTTATTATTTTCTTGTCTTCCGGTCATTTGTTGCTAGCCAGGCATTCAAGACTGTTAGCTCCATTCTGGATCCTATTCAGATTTTTTCCAAGCAGATATGCCTGGGGTCTTGATGTCTTACGCCTTTGAATGTAAGGGTTTTGCAAAGCCTTATGAATTTCAAAACATAAATGTGCAAAATGCTGATTATTCAATATAAACCACCTAAAATAAAATCTCATGACATAAATTTGATGATCTTTTACAAAAAGCAGTACATAAATAACAGTTTAAATAACATTTAGTTTAACAAAGCTCTGTATTTTATTTAAAATGATAAAGATTCAGCAGACTTAAAACAGGAATTCATATACATATATAAATTCCCTATAAACACTGTATAGGAACCTGCTAATGTCCTCTTACAAGCTGACTTCATCATGCCGTTTGGCCAGGTTACAAAGTTAGTCATCTGTGGTTTGCCATCCCTTGAAATATTGCGAAGGGACCTTTTGACCTACAAATCCCAGAGTTATCCTGGATTACTTCTAAATTTTGGCAATATCCTGAGATGGCACTTTGACCTTGAGATCCCTGGAGATTCCAAGAGCTGATTTGAATCCACTGGCTATCTGTCCTTTAAAACCAATTTGTCCCAGAAAAATATAACTGTTTTTTATTTTCTCATGGTGCCATCCAGTAGGCAGGAATCCTTGTAAGTTATATAGTTTGTTATGATGATTGTCATTCAGAATTTTGGACAGCTTTTCCCACTGCTATATCTGAAAATCCAGTCAATTACTAGTTTCATTTACCGTTCTCTAAAAATTGAATCCATTGTTTTTCTTCTTAATTGCATATATATACCGAATATTCCATGCCTAATACTAATATATTCAAGTAATATATTAACTATCCACCTACTTATTGTCCTCATGGAATCATGGAAATCTTCCTTATTACTTTGATTATTCTGGTGTTCAACACAAATATATTTTCAGTGAAAATATAAATCATCAGAGGAGATTTTATTATCACTAAACCAATTCTTTCCCAATCTAGTGATCATTAGTTTAAGAAATATGAAATGAAGTTAGAGTAAATGACTATTGATTGATATTGGTCTCTAGTTTCTAAGATTCAGAGTAAAAGAAGAAGAGGCTGAAAAAAATCATTAAACACTACCACATTTATCCCAAATGGTTTTATAAATTAGTGTCTAAATATTTATGGGAAAATAGTAGATAGTAAATGGTTGGGTTGTGTGAGTACTGGGCATCAAGTTATGTTCCCTGTCTTTCTATTTACATTTAGCTTAAAATCTCTTCACTTAAAAAAGTGATTGCCTAGAGACCTTTGAAGCCAGGGAGGATGATACAAGGGCAAGAGGTTTATTCCCAGGGTCACACTTCATTTGAATAAGCTAGTAACCATAGGGCACTGTGGAATGTCTGTAAATAGATTTCATTACAGAAGTTCAGCTTAAAGGGACTAAAATAAATCCTCAAGCAAACATTTTATATTGCTTCAGGTTCTGCACTAATAAAAATATTTTAGTAACACAACATTCTATGAAGGCAGGAAATGAAACAGGAGGGTCTCCGTATCTTTCTTTTGGTGCACGGTTATTCACAAACACATTATTCTTATTGTTTTAATAAAATAGTTCTACAAAAACAGGATTATGTCATTCTATATGGCTGTCATGAGGTAATAAGACAAATACAAATCTCTCCCTCTCCCTTTCCCTCCCATTCTCCCTCTTCCCGTTCTTCTGTCTCTCCTCCCTCTCCCTGTTTCTCTCTCCTCTTTTTCTATTTTGGCATCTTGACCTTGTCTCCCCTGAACTCTTACTCTCTTATCCTCTAAAGTTTCAGGTTTATTGCTGCTGGATTTGTCCAACAACAACATTCCTGGAAATAGTAAATAATGCATTCTGCTGTCCAAAGGAGTTTTGGCTAGAAAATATGACTTAAAACCCAAATATCAGATTTAAACATTGGCATCTCTGAAAAAGGAATGAAGATGAATACATTGTTTTAATTCTGGCACAGAAAAAAGGGACTGTTCCATTAATAAATCATAGGTAAGTTTGAACTTGAGTGAAAACAGTGGAAAAAATCAATATGTCCAATTCATTAGATTATAATATATATACATATTATTATATATATATATATATATATATATATATATATATATATATATATATATATATATATATAATATATATATAAGACCACATACTCTGGTACTTTAAAAAGTGAGTAACATCAATTCTTCAAATAGAAATATGCTTCTGTAAATGTGATTTTCGTGAAATTTATACCACGAACATACTTGCATGATTTTCCATGTTGGCTTTAAGAAACTGTAATAGCACATTTCATGCTTGTGTGTCATGTTTTGTACTCTACTAAGCCTAATATTTTATTTATATATTAATTCATTCATGCATTCACTGGACATTGACTAAGCACCCACTAGATGTTAGACACCATACTACTGGTAGGTTTTGAGCAGGGAGAATGCTTTGGTTCAAGTCTCAGCATTAGATTATCAGACATGTGAGAGGCTAAGTTGGACACTGGACTGATTGTACACTGCAGAGTCTGGTGGACAAGGGTTCAAATACTACTTTAAAAACTAGTCAATTGAGAACTTTGGGGTATGACACTTCACATCGGTGAGTATTAATTTCCTCATCTGGAAAAGAGGTGGGCACACGTACCTTACAGAATGGTTGTGAAGTTTAGGAAAAACTTAGATGAAATGATTGGTGCTTTGTATAGCACATAGATGCTGAAAATATCATAGATAATTTTATCATTATGGTTGGTACTGATTTATTCCACTTTCAAGAAAATCATTAATTTTAATTACTTTATAGTAAGCAATTTAAAATAATCATTTATCGGTGATACGGAAACACATTTTTTAATGGTTTTGAATTGAGTAGAATAGGTCTTAATAAAGTACTTTTTATTTGTATTTACTCCATCAACATAGATTTAATGAACTTAGCCATATTATAATGATTTAAGGATTAGTGCATTTGAGAACCTTGAGGCTTAATCTAGAATTGGTTGGTGTTCAGGAAGACCATCTATAAAAGCAGTAAGACGTTTGTCAGCCTTGGAGCTGTCAGATCAGGCACTAAATATATGATGCCAAATCTTTAATTGCACATTTCCATTTCTATTTAAAATATCCCCACATCTTCCATATATATTTGATGATGAGAAGGTACAAGTTATAACATAGTCCTATTAAAAAAAAAAGACACGTAAAACATAGAGCATATAGATACTTCATTTTTTTCTATGGAAATACTAATCTTTTACAGTAATTTAATCAGATAATTTCAGTTTATATTCCTTTGTGCTTTGTCATGTTTACTTTTCTAATAACTACAATTATTCTCAGACTGACATTACATTTTTCCCCTAGAATAGATGTGCTTAAATTGAAAAAATCCAATTGAATAAGACCATGTAACGAGAAAATGTAATCCATCGTTATTAAAAAAGGCAGCTTACCTTTATCTGGGTGTTAAATAGTACAAATCCATGAGAGCCAGTGAATGTTTTGAAGTCAAAACGAAGGGCATTACCAAGGCTGAAGTGGATTTGTCACAGAATTATATGTATTACCTCAGAAATAGGTTATAACTAGGAGGGGTAATGGGATATATGAACAATTAAATGAAAGAAAGACCATTTTATTTTATATGTCTTCACCTTGGTGTAATCCTTCTGATTGAGATTTTTATGCAAAATTTATTTAAGATAAATACAAAGCATTTTAAAAGGGCTTTATATCTAATTTATTAAATACTATATGTTTTCTAGAAGAAAGCTGTAGATGAAGATGTCTGACTGATAAGAGCTCTTACAGAAGCATTATACAGAATACCAGCATAGAGACAAGGCACTGTGGCAAGTGGCATCTGTTCTGACTGGGTACCCATACACTTAGCCCCCAGGATTCATATTTGGGTCAGTGCCTTTGGTATGTCTTTGAAGTATTTATGAACCATGCCTTTCTTGTTAAAAGATATGACCATTTACATAGTTGTTAAAAATGTTTACAGTGGTAGTAACAAAGTCAACACTACTTTAAAGACAGATTTTAAAATAAAGTATTAAAATATACTCATTCTTATGTAGTTGTAGTGCGCTTGAATGTATTTACAATGCAAATAACAAAAAGCAGTGCAAAATAGCACTTTACTGGGCAATAGCACTTTAGTATTATAGTAAGTATGGCATCGTTTGGAGTAAAATTACCTTATTCATTGAAAGAATTCCATCATAACATGGTCTGACCTATATGTTAGACCCTACAGCGTGGATTTTATGGACCCACTTAGAGCATCGTGCCAATGTTTAAATTACATGCTTTACAGAATCAAATTCAAATGTGTTCCTATATGTCAGAATGGTCATGGAAAGTGGTGAACATACATGTACTACAGTTGTAGGTGAATAATCTTTCAGTAAGAATGGTATATGCCTTAAATCAAGTGATTCAGAGAAAGCTTTATTCATCTTAGTAACTCTTAATACTTATTCACTCTTTATTTTGTCATTTCTTCTTTTATGCTCATAAGAATGAGGTTTCGTTTACCTTCTGGCTCACCCTTCTGCATGTCTGTCTCCTGGTACTTAGGTTAAACACAAGACATGCTCATGATCCAATGTTATCTTGACTATAAGGAAATATTATTCCATGTTTCAGTTTCTGGAACACACCGTATGTAATAATAGCACTGCTATCGAACTTGAGCTGTTAAGACTGAGTAATGCAGTCTCTGTGTAAAGTATCTGCCATTGTTTCCTACTGATGGAGGTTGGGTTCTGTAGAGTTCCTAAACAGCAGGTACTAAATACTCAGGAACTTTGGAATTGACAGATCAGAGAATTCCTAAGCCAGGGAAGGAGGTGGCTTAATCAGAGAAATAAGGGTGGTAATAGTAGCTATTATTTATTAAGCCTTAAGTAGGAGCCCAGAATTATGCTTCACATGCCTTACCCTAACAATAATCCTGGAAGGCAGATATTGTCTTCAGAATTTCACAGTTGAAGAAGTTACACTAAATAGAATTGTAATTTGTCTAATGCCACAGAAGTAGCTCTGCAAAGCTAAGATTCAAATGCAAGTTGACAAAAATAAACTCATAGAGGCAGATAACAGATCAATGGTTACCAGAGGAGAAGTTGGTGGAGGGAGGACAAAACGGGTAAAAGAGGTCAATTGTATGGTGAAGGAGGGAAACTATACTTCTGATGGTGAGCATTCGATAGTATTTACAGATGTCAAATTTTAACATTGCACACCTGAAGCTTATATAATGTTATGAACAAATGTTACCTCAATTAAAAAAATAAAGGATAAATAAGAAAAACAAATGCAAGTGTGACTCTATGAAACAAGCAGAAATGGAAGAATGTACAGGTAGAATGATAAGTTAACGGTGCACGTTGAGGGTCGTGGGGTGGTGTCAAAGGCTAAAGACAGGAAATCAGGCATCTCAAATTTGTTGATGGCCCAGGGTTTGCTGATGCATGTGTGTGGACAGAGTGCAGATAGACTGTATCGCCACACTGGAAAGCCATGGTCATAGGACCTTAGTGTACTGCCTGTATGTGAACAGGTTGAATGGACCTGAGGATTATTTTGTTTTCAGGGATTTTCAGAGATATGTGTGTCTCACATAAGTGACATACGAATACAGTGTCATTATACAAATTTAATCAAAAAGAATTACATGGAATAAAAAGTGAGTCTTCCTTATTTGCCCCCTCACAGTAATACTCTTCAAGAGGTAATCATTTTTAACATTTTTTTTGTGTGTGTAAATTTTTTCTACACATGTCATGTATACTTACTGCTTTTTTGTTGACATTAAAATGGTTACATTCTTTTTTTTAAATTAAAGTTTATTGGGGTGACAATTGTTAGCAAAATTACATAGATTTCAGGTGCACAATTCTGTATCACATCATCCATAAATTCCGTTGTGTGTTCACCATCCAGAGTCAGTTCTCCTTCCATCACCATATATTTGATCCCCTTTACCCTCATCTACACCCCCTGCCCCCTTACCCTCTGGTAACCACTAAATTATTGTCTGTGTCTATGAGTTTTTGTTTCTCATTTGTTTGTCTTGTTCTTTTGTTGTTTTTGGTTCATATACCACATATCAGTGAAATCATAGGGTTCTCTGCTTTTTCTGTCTGACTTATTTCACTTAGCATTATAATCTCAAGATCCATCCATGTTGTCACAAATGGTCCTATTTCATCTTTTCTTACTGCCGAATAGTATTTCATTGTGTATATATACCACAACTTCTTTATCCATTCATCTATCGAAGGACATTCTAGTTGTTTCCATGTCTTGGCCATTGTAAATAAAGCTGCAATGAACATTGGAGCACACTTGTCTTTATGTATAAATGTTTTCAGATGTTTTTTGGTAGATACCCAGGAGAGGGATTGCTGGGTCATATGGTGGTTCTATTCTTAATTTTTTGAGGAACCTTCACACTGCCTTCCATAGCCTCTGCACCAATCTGCATTCCCACCAACAGTGTATGAGGGTTCCTTTTTCTCCACAGCCTCTCCAACATTGTTACTATTTGCCTTGTTGATGATAGCCATTCCAACTGGGGTGAGGTGATATCTCATTGTGGTTTTTATTTGCATTTCTCTGATGATTAATGATGTTGAGCATTACAGGACAACAATAATCAAAACAGCATGGTATTGGCAGAAAAACAAACACATAGACCAATGGAATAGAATTGAGAACCCAGAAATAAAACCACAGAAATATGGACAGATAATTTTTGACAAAGAAGCAAAAAACATACAGTGGAGAAAAGACAGACTCTTCAATAAATGGTGCTGGCAGAATTGGAAAGCCACGTGCAAAAGAATGAAACTGGACTGCTATCTGTCACCTTGTACCAAAATTAATTCAAAATGGATCAAAGACTTAAGCCTAAGACCTGAAACAATAAACTGAATAGAAGAAAACATAGGTACTAAACTTATGGACCTTGGTTTCAAAGAGCATTTCATGAATTTGACTCCAAAGGCAAGGGAAATAAAAGCTAAAATAAATGAATGGAACTATATCAAATTTAAAAGCTTCTGCACCGCGAAACTAACCATCAACAAAATAAAGAGGCAACCAACTGAATGGGAGAAGATTTTTGCAGACAGTGCCTCTGATAAGGGGCTAATATCCAAAATATACAAGGCACTCATGCAACTCAACAACAAAAAAACAAACAACACAATTGAAAAATGGGCAGAGGATCTGAAGAGATATTTCTCCAAGGAGGACTTACAAATGGCAAATAGACATATGAAAAAATGGTTACATTCTAAACAATGTTTTCAGCTTGAGTTTTCATTTGGCAATATGTCTTTGAGATATTGACAAGGAAATATCTATGATGTTCTTTTTAACTGCAGATATATATCAAATGGGTACCACCCTTAATTTAAACCATTCTCTTATTGGCGAATGCTTAGAATGTTTTTACATGTTCACCACTGCAGTTAACAAAGAGAATATTATCATAGAAGCATTTTTTTGCATGTGTGTAAATACTTCTCTAGAATACTTGTATATACCTAGAAGGAATTACTGAGTTAAAATATATTTGCATTTTAAATTTTGATAGATACTGCCAAATTGAACCTACAAAATTCTTTACTATTTTACCCAGCCACATTAAAGCAAATGAGAGTAATTATTTCCCCACATCCTCCCTAACGCTGAATTTAACTGTTATCAATATGATGGGTAAAAATTATACATTCATACAGTTTAGTTGTTGAATGTTTGGTGAACATTGATAAATGATCAGCAAATAAAGACACCTGTGCCTGTGTCAATTATTTTATCTTTACCCTGGTATTCCAATCACTACATTTTAAAAATCAGCTCATGGGTTATTTCGTTAAGTCTGTCAGTAATGGTTTACTTTAGATAGTAGCTGATCAACACAGTTCAACCATGGGTGCAGGTGCTAAAATTTTGGCTATGAAGTATGATCAAACAATACAGTGAATGTTTAAATTTTAAAAAATTATTACAGTAAAAGACACATTGCCATTAATTCCTCTCAAAATATACTCCCTTGCTTCGAACACACTTATCCCACCATTCTTGCCACTTTCTGAAGCAGTTCTGGAAGTCTCTTTTGTCAGTGTCTTTAGTTGTGCTGTCATGACTGCCTCGATGTCCTGAATAATTTTGACTTTGGGGAAGAGCCAGAAGTCGTACAGTGCCAGATCTAGTGAATAAGGTGGATGAGGACACATCATAATGTTTTTATTTGACAGAAGTTGTCATACCAGAAGCAATGTATGACATAGAGACTTTCTGTTGTGATAAAAAAAAACTACCGGAATGCCCCTGCTGAGTGCCATCCAATAGAAAGGCAGGGATCTTCAATACTGGAAGCAGCGCATCGAACCTTAGTAACAGTGTGTGACAAGTTTCAACTTGTTTGTGTGCAGTCAGTTGGGTGTGAGCTGATTGAGAGAACGTGTGCTTTAAAGTGTGCTATAAATCATCTTCCATCATGACAACGCTCCATGTCACACATTGTTTCTGGTAGGGCAATTTCTAGAGGTCATTAGAGGGTTGAAACTTTCAGCCCTGTATCCCAACCACTTGGGAGGGGAGAGGGGCTGAAGATTGAGTTCAATCATCAATGGCCAGTGATTTAATCAATCATGTCTATGTAATGAAACCTTCATAAAAGTCTCTAAGTAATGGGGTTTGAAGAGCTTCTGAGTTAGTGACTACATCTGTGTGCTGAGAAGGTAGAGAGAATAAAAGGTAGGTAAAATAGATGAAAATAGGGAGAGTTGGTAAGTTAATGGTAAACACCATTAAGAAACATATCACCTAAGTACTATTCATACCTGTGGGCTCTTAAAAATAATCTGAAAAAGATTTTTAACTTTGAATGCACTTACATGTTTAATTTTCTAACTTTTAAATTAAAAATTGCACAACATAAATGTACGAGTTTGAACATTAAGGGTTAATGTTATTAACCCTTTATATTTATAAAACATTTTACAATTCATAGAGTGCTTTGCCATACTCATTTTCATTTGACTTTTCTCACAACTCTACCAGACCCAGCAAATATAGAAAGCTGAGACTTACAGAAATTATGTGGCTTGGCCAGAGTCCAGAAAAATGTATTTGGTGAGCCTAGGAATCGAATTTTATCTTCTCATTCCCAATTTAATGCCTTTCTCATTTCACATGGTTATTCCCAAAAACATTCATGAACCTACTATGTACAAGATAATGTCAGATTCTGAGGATGCTAATATGTGCGAGTTAGCACACCTTCATGCTACAACAGGCTAATAGTAAACCATTGGTTGAATATGTAGTAAATAAAGATTCCTCCAGTATCCTAGGCTTGGGTCCAGAATGAGGTCATTTTCAGTAATAATCAACTTTGTTTCATTGGTTCCTGTTCCTACCTCCTAAGGTCTGACCGCAATTACCAGCAAATCTTTCACCTTTGGCTATTGCTGAAAACCTCCAAGTGGTGTCCTATATGAACTTCCAAAACAGTCTAGCCAGCTACCCAGAATGACTCCTTCCTTACAACTCTGAAATTCTGTTTCTGGACCATGCTTGTGCCTGTTTTCTTTCCTTTTGTATGGAATTGTTTTTCCTTCAGCTATCTCTAAGTCTCTTACATAAATGTATTTCTGTTGGTGCTGCCTAGACATATACAACTATATTTTATTCCAAACTGGTGGAAAAGGAGAAAGGTAATAGTGACTTTCAGTTGAGGGGGAAAAAAATAAAACGGTCTGAAAAATGGGCATATGGTAAATGCCAATTTAGTGATTATAACGATCAGGATTATTTCAGTTTGAAGTGACTGGAAGCTGAATTTCAACTAGCAAAAAAGAGATTTATTGACTCATAATTGAAAAGATCAAGGATAGTATTAATTTCATTAGGTACAAAGACTCAAACGATGTCATCAGAACCAGTCTTTCTACATCTTTCCATTTCTACATTTCCTTTCTAATGACTCCATTTTTAGGCAGACTATTATCTTATAGAAAGATGGCTTCCAGTAGCCTTAGGTTTAAATGCTCACAGTCACATATCAGTTGCACAGGACTGAAACAACAAAATTGGAGACTCGAGAGGTCTCAAAAACTCAGCTGGTCTCTTCTGAAAAACATTTGGCAAAATTTAAAGCTGTGCAAGGTGGAAGACTAAAGAAACGAACTCTGAGCTGAGAACTCTTAAAATGATAAGAAGAAATTATAGCAAACTCTTGGTGTTGAGGACAGAAAACATGTTCTCAACTGAAAGTCCTGGAAGGCCATGCTCTATGAATGAGGTGAACCAGAGATATATTGCAGCACAGACTTAACCCATCTCAGTCTCTGATAGGATCAGATGATCAGATTTCCCCTCTGTCTCCCACTGTATTTTCCAAGGCTTTCCTTTAGCCAAGGAAAGGCTAAACCCAAAAAGATGGACTATAACATCATCAGATATACCTTCATCTTTTAATACATAATGACAGGAATTAATTTAAAAGTGACTAGACATGTGAAAAGACAGGGCCATATAACTAATAATTTAAAGAAAATAAGTTAATACTAAAAGGAGACCATAAGTGAATTCAGATATTAAAATTAGCAGATAAGAACTTTACTATCATATATCTAGGTAGAGAGCAGAAAAGGTAGTAAAATAGATAAAAATAGGGATAATTTAAAAATAAAATAATTTGAAAATAGAAAAAAAGGACATTATAGAACTGAAAAATACAATATCTGAAATTAAGAACACTATGTATGTGTTTAACACAAATTGGTCATACCAGAAGGCAGGATTGATGAACTATATATAGGTTAAAAGAAAACATGCAAACTGAAACACAAAAGAAAGAAGGGAAATATAGAACAATATGTAAGAGATGTGGCACATCACGGAAAGAGCTAACATATGTGCAATTAAGGTGACAGAAAGAGAAGAGAGAAAATTGGGAAAAAACATATGTAAAGGGGTAAGGACTCCGTATGCTTCCAAACTGATAAAAGATACAAACCAATGATTTGACAATCTCAGCGAACCTCTAAAAGGATACATACAAATACCAAACAAACAAAACTAACGAACGAACACACACACACACACACACACACACACACACACACTCCTCACTCACACATACACATCATAGTCAAATTGCTGAAAACCAAAGACAGAAAAAACAACAACTTTAAGAATGACAGTAAATTTCTCAACAGAAATAATGAAAGCCAGTGGATATTACTGAAATAATTAAAAGAAAATGACTGCCAGCATAAAATTCTATTCCTGGAGGAAATATCCTTCAAAAATGAAGTGTGATATAAAGATATTTTAGGCAAATAGAAACTAAAAAAGTATTGCCATAAGAAGCCTGTATTGAAATAAATAGTAATGAGAGTTCTTAAGGACGAAGAAAATGATCCCAGATAAGACAACAGAAATATAGACAGAAAGGTAGAGTACTGGGAAAGGTAATTACGGTACTAAATATTGATATAATACAAAATAATGTCTTGTGCAATTCAAGATATTTGTATAATATTTATAAAATTAAAATATAAAAATAATTAAAAATGCAAAATAAGTAAATGATGTTGTTACTTTAAAATTTTAGCATTTTCAGGGAAGTGGTAATAATTTACGTGAGAATATAATTTCTTTAGGATGCAGGTTGTAATATCCAGTATGATGGCTAAAAGAATGCATAATTAACAAATTAATGGCTGGAAATAGAATAGCATAAAAGTTTGATTTGTCCACACAAAGGCAAGGAAGGATAAAAAGCAAATATAACACAGACAAAACAGAAAAAAACAGTAAGATTTTAGATAGATATAAATTTCAGCATATCAGTGTTTAAACTAATGTAACTG
The DNA here is from genome assembly GCF_964194185.1 of Rhinolophus hipposideros. NCBI lineage: Eukaryota > Metazoa > Chordata > Mammalia > Chiroptera > Rhinolophidae > Rhinolophus > Rhinolophus hipposideros. The sequence continues at coordinate 83,623,606 of NC_138047.1, read as the reverse complement.
GACTAAATATACCAAGAAAAAGACCAAGATTGTCAGACTGGGGGAAAAAGAAACTATGTGATGCTTAAAAGCGACACATCTCAATTATAAGACAAAGATTAATAGTAAAAGGATGAAAAAAGATATATCATGTATACAATAACTGAAAATAAATAATACAAGAAAAATTACACTTTAAGTCAAGAGGTAGTATTGGAGATTAACTGGGACATTTTAAATGACGAAATTTGTTTACTCGCTGGGACAGTATGTCAATCTTAAATCTTTTTTATAACATTAGAAAATATAAAGCACAAATTAACTGAAAGAAAAAGAGAAATACACACATTCGCAATAACAGTAGAAAACTTGAATAAACCCAATCCAATAGCTGAGAGAAAAAAATAGAAATCTTAGTGGGACTATAGAACATATAAATAGTACCATCAACAAATTTGACCTAATTTACATATGTAGAACACTATACCCAACAATGACAGAATTCACATTCTTTTCAAATACATGTGAACTGTTAATCAAATTTACTATAATCTCGCTACAAAGAAGTCTCAATAAATTTCACAGGATTAAAATAATTCAGAATATGTTCCCCTAAAGTTAATGAAATCAATAACAAAACCTAACAAAAATTCCACAGTTTCTTTACACAAATATTTATAAAATGTCTGTGGATCAAGGAAGAAATGATAATGAACTTCAAAATAGTTATTTTAAATTAAATGATAATGACTTTTATACAAAGACTTTCTTTTAAGGCAACTACTGGGCTGAAAAAACAAGATCATAAAAACAATTAAAGAAAACTATGTATTGCAGCATTTAAAAAATAAATAAATAAATAAATTAATTAATTAAATGATAATGAAAATATGACATATCAAAACTTACGGAAAGCAGCTAAAGCAGTGCTTAGATGGAATTTTATAGCATTAAATGCATCAACAGAAAAGAAGAAAAGCTGAAAATTATTGTTCTTTTAATTTTAATTTATTTGTAGTGCTGGCATTTTTAAAACTTAAAAAAATTCGTTTATGGTTGGCATACAATATATATTACTTTCAGGTGTACAATATAGTGATTAGATATTTATATAACTTAAAAAGTGATCACCCCAATAAGTCTAGTACACATCTGACACCATTCATAGTTATTACAATATTGACTATCTTCCCTTTGCTGTACATAACGTCCCGTGACTGTTTTTATAACTGGCAATTTGTACATCTTAATCTCTTCCTTTTTTTGTTTTTACTCCCATCCCCCTCTCACCTGGAAACAATCAAAATGTTCCCTGTATCTATGGGCTGGTGTCTACTGTGTTTGTTTATTTTGCTTTGTAGAGTCAACATATAAGTGAAATCATATGGTACTTGTCTTTCTCGGCCTGACTTATTTCACTTAGCATAATAGCCACTAGGTCCATTCATGTTGCTGCAAATTGCAAGATTTCATCCTTTTTTACCGCTGAGTAATATTCCATAGTACTACCTTTTCTTTATTCATTCGCTTATCGATGGACACTTGGTTGATCCCACATCTTGGGTGTTGTAAATAGTGCTTCATAAGGATGCATATGTCTTTTTAAATTAGTGATTTGGATTTCTTTGGATAAATACCCAAAAGTGGGATTGCTGGGTCATATGGCAGGTCTTTTTTAATTTTTTGAGGAAATTCCATACTGTTTTCCATAGTGGCTGCACCAATTTGCAATCCCACCAACAGTGTATGAAGGTTCCCTTTTCTCCCCACCCATGGGAACACTTGTTGTTTGTGGATTTATTGATGATAGCCATTCTGAAAGGTGTGAGGGTATATCTAATTGTGATTTTAATTTGCAGTTCCCTGATGATCAGTGATGTTGAACATCTTTTCATGTATCTATTGGCCATCTGTATTTCCTCTTCGAAGAAGTGTATATTCATATCCTCTGCTCATTTTTCAAATCAGATTGTTTGCTTTTTTGGTGTTAAGTTATATTAGTTCCTTATACATTTTAGATATTAATTCATCATCAAATGTATCATTGGTGAATATCTTCTCCCATTCAGCAGGTCATCTTTTCTTTTTGTTGATGGTTTCCTTTGCTGTGCAAAAACTCTTTGGTTTGATGTAATCTCATTTGTTTATTTTTCTTTTTGTTTCCCTTGCCTGAGTAGACACATCCAAAAAGATATTACCAAGAGTGACATCGAAAAGTTTACTGCCTATGTTTTCTTCTAGGAGTTTTATGGTTTTGGTTCTTCCATTTGAGTCTTTAATTCATTTTGAAGTTATTTTTGTATATGGTGTAAGGAAGTAATCCAGTTTCATTCTACTGCATTTGTCTGTCCGGTTTCCCCAAAAGCATTTATTGAAGAGACTGTCTTTACTCCATGTGAACTCTTGCCTCTTTTGTCATAGATTAATTGACCACATGGGCATGGATTTTTTCTTGAGTTATCTATTCTGTTCTATTGATCTATGTGTTTGCTTTTATGCCAGTACCATGCTGTGTTGATTACTATAACCTTGTAGTATAGTTTGATATCAAGTAGCGTGATACCTCCAACTTTGTTCTTTTTTCTCATGATTTTGTTGACTTGGAGTCTTTTGTGGTTTCACATAAATTTTAGGGTGATTTATTTTAGTTCTGTGAAAAATGCCATTGGTATTTTTATAGGGATTACATTGAATCTATAGATTGCTTTGTGTGAGATGGACATTTTAGCGATGTTAATTCTTCCTCTTCATGAGCATAGTATAGCCTTCCATTTATTTGTATCTTCTTCAATTTCTTTCTTCAGTGTTTTCTAGTTTTCTGAGTAAAGGTCTTATACCTCCTTGGTTCAATTTCTTCCTAGGTATTTTATTTTTTTGATGCTATTATAAATAGATTATTTTCTTACTTTCTCTTTCTGATAGTTTGCTATTAGTATATAAAAAATGCAACCAATTTCTGAATATTAATTTTGTATCCTGCTACTTTACTGACTTTTTTTACAAGTTTCAAAAGTGTTTTGGTGGAATCTTTAGGTTTATCTCTATATAGTATTATGTCATTGGCAAATAATGACAGTTTTACTTTTTCCTTGCCAATTGGATGCCTTTTATTTATTTTTCTTGTCTGACTGCTGTGGCTAAGACTTCCAATACTATGTTGAACAAAAGTGGTGAAAGTAGACATGTTTGTCTTGTACCTGATTGTAAGCAAAATGTTTTAGCTTTTCACTGTTGAGTCTGATGTTAGTTGTGGTTTTGTCATATATGCCTTTATTATGTTGAGGTATGTTCCCTCTATTCCCACTTTGCTGATATTTTTCACCATAAAATGATGTTGGATTTTTGTCAAAGCTTTTTCTGCTTTTAATGACATGATCATATAATTTTTATCTCTCATTTTGCTTATGTGGTGTATCACATCAATTGATTTGCAGATATTGAACCACATTGAATCCCACAAATAAATCCCCCTTGATCAAGGTGTATGCTCTTTTTAATGTATTGCTGAATTTGGATTGCTAATATTTTGTTGAAGAGTTTTATATCTATGTTCGTCAGAGATATTGGTCTACAACTTTATTATTTTGTGGTGTCTGTCTGGTTTTGGAATCAGTGTTATGCTGACCTCGTAAAATTAGTTTGGCAGGTTTTCTTTCGCTTCAATTTTTTTGGAATGCTTAGAAAAGGATATATGTTACTTCTTTGAATGTGTGGTAAAATTCACCTTTTAAGCCATTTGGTCTAGGACCTTGTTTTGGGGAGTTTTTGATTACTGAGTTGATTTCATTAGTAGTTATTGGTATGTTCAGATTTTCTGTTTCTTCTTGATTCAGTTTCAGAAAATTGTGTGTTTCTAGGAATTTATCCATTTATTTCAGGTTGTCTAATTTGTTGGCATATAATTGTTTGTAGTATTTTATAATGTTCTGTATTTGTATGGTGTCAGTAGTCATTTTTCCTCTATTATTTATGATTTTATTTATTTGTACCTTCTCTTTCCTTTTTTCTTGTTGAGTCTGGTTAAAGTTTATCAATTTTGTTTTTCCTTTTAAAGTACTAGCTTTTAGTTTCATTAATCTTTTGTATTGTTTTTTAGACTATATTTTGGTTATTTTCACTCAGATCTTTAGTATTTCCTTCCTTCTAATTACTTTGGGTTTGGTCTGTTCTTTTTCTTTTATAGTTCCTTTAGGTTTAAGTTTACATTGTTTATTTGAGATTTTTCTTGTTTCTAGAAACAGGCCTGTATTGCTGTGATTTTCCCTCATAGAACTGCTTTTGCTGTGTCCTGTAAATTTGGGGTTGTTGTGTATTCATTATCATTTGTCTCAAGGTATATTTTGATTTCTTTCTTGATCTTGTTAACCAATTCATTGTTTAGCAGCCTCCATGTGTTTGGGTGTTGTTCAGTTTTCTTCTTGTACTTGATTTCTAGTTTCATACCATTGTGATTGGAGAAGATATGAATGATATGAATTCAATCTTTTTAAACATGTTGAGATTTGCTTTGTGGCCTAACTTGTGGTCTATCCTGGAAAATGTTCCATGTACACATGAAAATAATATATATTCTTCTCCTTTGGAGTAAAATGATCTAAAAATATCAATTAAGTCCATTTGATTTAATTTTTCATTTAAGGCCACTGTTTCTTTGTGGATATTCTGACTGGATGATCTATCCACTGATGTCAATGGAGTGTTAAAGCCCCCTACTTTGACTGTATTACCATCGATCTCTCCCTTTATCTCCATTAACATTTGCTTTGTATATTTAGATGCTCCTCTGTTGTTTGAATAGATGTTTATAAGAGTTATATTCTCATGTTGGATTGATCCCTTTATTACGTAATACCCTTCTTTGTGTGTTGTTACAGCCTTTGTTTTAAAGTCTATTTTGTGTGATATTGCTACTCCAGCTATTTTATTTTGCATGAAATATCATTTTACATCACTTTACAGTAAGTTTCTGTCTTTTGATCTGAAATGGCTCTTTTGTAGGCTGCATATGTATTAGTCATGTTTTCTTATCCATTCAGCCACTTTATGTCCTTTTACTGGAACACTTAATCCATTTACATTTAAAGTAATTATTGATAGGTATATAGTTATTGACCTTTTAATATTCGTATTTTTTTTAACTCTTTTATTCTTTTTCTCTTCTTATAATAGTCCATTTAACATTTCTTGTAATATTGGTTTGGTGCTGGTGAACTCTGTTACCTTTTTCTACCTTGTCTATGAAGCTCTTTATCTCTCCTTTGATTTTAAATGGTAGATTCTTGCTGGGTAGAGTAATTTTGATTGTGGGTCCCTGCTTTTCATCACTTTGAATATTTTGTTCTAATCCCTTCTGGCCTTCACACTTTCTGTCGAGAAATCAGCTGACAGTCTTATAAGAGCTGTCCTTGTAGGTAACTAACTGCTTTTCCCTTGCTGCTTTTAAGACTCTGTCTTTGACCTTTGGCATTCTACCTATGACATGTCTTGTGTGCCTCTATGCGTTTATCTTGTTTGGGACTCTCTATGTGTCCTGGACTTGTATGACTATTTCCCTTGCCTAATCAGGTTAGGAAAATTTTCATCATTATTTCTTCAAATGGGTTTCTAGTCCCTTGCTTACTCTCTTCTCCTTCTGATACCCCGATAATACAAATGTGGGTATGCTTGCTGTTGTTCCAGAAGTTCCCTTAATCTATCCTTACTATTTTTTAAATTCTTTTTTCTTTTTGGTGTTTTGATTTGATGGTTTCCACTACCTTGTCTTCCAAATTTCTGATTTAATCATTTGCTTCTAATCTACTGTTTATCCTCTCTAATGTAGTAGGCATTTCAGTCATTATATTATTCATTTCTGACTGGTTATTTTTTATGTTTTATATCTCTATTTTTGTGTTTCTTATATCTTTGTTGAAATTCTAACTGAGATCATTGAGCATCCTTATAATCAGTGTTTTGAACTCTGCATGTCACGCGGGGTACCCTGCTCGCTGCGCCATTTGTCGTGCAGGGTCTCAGCTCCCACTCCCCGCCCAAGAACGCAGGACACGGTAAGGCCAAAAAGGAACACCCACGGAGCCATAGGTAGGGAAGTCAAACCAATATATTCTCGCTGGCGGCTGGGCTGGAGACACAGGAAGCAGGATCTACATAATCTGCCTAACAGCAGTCTGCGCTTGCCAGCCACCATCTTCTTGCTAGCCCCCATTCCTTTCCTGCTAGCGTAGCCACAGCCGTTATATTAGTGGCCAATGGCCTACGGGTTACAGCTGACGGCCAACTAGCCACAGCTGCTGGCCATCTGATCACAGTTGATGGCCATTTACTACCCGAGCCAGCACCTTTCTATGTGAGGCCGAGAGCCTGGAAACTGTTTTTTTGGGGTTTTGTCCCCACACTCCACCCCTACAGGGTCTCGCCTCACAATCTACGCGACAAGCGTCTTCTGCGAGGGGCCCTGTGCAAGGAGCCTGGAGGTGAATGCACTATCCTGAACACAGCCAGGCTCTCTGGGCACAGCCAGGGTTTCTCAGGGCACCACCACAGTACTTCTGGGCACAGCCAGACATCCTGGGCTTCTTAGGGTACCACCTGTCTCCCCGGGCACAGCCAGGTTTTCTCAGGGGACCACCACAGTACTTCTGGTCACAGCCAGACTTCCTGGGCTTCTTAGGGTACCACCTGTCTCCCCGGGCACAGCCAGAGTTTCTCAGGGCACTGCCACTCTCTCTGGACACAGCCAGACTTCCTGGACTCAGCCAGGGCCTCAGGGCACTGCCACTCTCTCTGGGCACAGCCAGACTTCCTGGACACAGCCAGGGCCTCTCAGGGCACTGCCACTCTCTGGACACAGCCAGACTTCCTGGACACAGCCAGGGCCTCAGGGCACTGCCACTCTCTCTGGACACAGCCAGACTTCCTGGACACAGCCAGGGCTCTCAGGGCACTGCCACTCTCTCTCTGTGCCTCTCGGGGTACCGTGCTGGAACAACAGCGGCTCACATCAAGGTGCTTACATATTATCAATGGCGGACAGTCAAGACACAAAAGCAAACATCAACCAGTCCCACTACATGATGGTATGTTCCCGAACAGTCAAGCGTCCATTAAATCAGGGATAGAAGGCAATTCCCCATAGTCCATAGTCATTCGCCAGGGCTGTCCTGGGGGTGAGTGATGACCTTGACCTTACCCTCATCTCCCACGGAGGACTCAGCATGCATTTCCTCCTGGGACAAGTCCCGCATCCGGGCTGCCTCAGCAAGCAGTTCCCAGCCCACAGGGCGGCAATAACCTTCGCTTTCTCCGCTTTCTCCGGCCTCTGCTGGTTGGGGAACCATCCACGTCTTTCCACCCCTCCACGGGGATCGAGCTCTCCGGCAGCTGCTCCTCCTGGTCTTCCTGAGACTGAGCTTTCATACGCACAAACTGCTCCACTGCCCTTCGGAAAGCTTTGGCCAGCACCGTATCCTGCCGACTACGCCAAGTGTCACGCGGGGTACCCTGCTCGCTGCGCCATTTGTCGTGCAGGGTCTCAGCTCCCACTCCCCGCCCAAGAACGCAGGACACGGTAAGGCCAAAAAGGAACACCCACGGAGCCATAGGTAGGGAAGTGTGGGGACAGAGCCCCAGAAAGCAGTTTCCAGGCTCTCGGCCTCATGTGGAGAGGTGCTGGCTCGGATGGTGGATGGCTGTCAGCTGTGGCTGGTTTAGCCATCAGCTGTAGCCATCAAGCCATTGGTCACTGATATAACTGCCTCGGCTATGGAGGGGAGCCGAGGAGAGTGAAGGAGGAGACTGAAGGAGAGTAAGGAGAGTCGAGGACAGTTGGTCGGTTGGCAGCAAAGCGGACAGCAGATTGCACGTCGTGTAAACCCAGCCTCCAGTGAGACCATAGCGGTATGACTTCCTGTCACGCGGGGTACCCTGCTCGCTGCGCCATTTGTCGTGCAGGGTCTCAGCTCCCACTCCCCGCCCAAGAACGCAGGACACGGTAAGGCCAAAAAGGAACACCCACGGAGCCATAGGTAGGGAAGTCAAACCAATATATTCTCGCTGGCGGCTGGGCTGGAGACACAGGAAGCAGGATCTACATAATCTGCCTAACAGCAGTCCGCGCTTGCCAGCCACCATCTTCTTGCTAGCCCCCATTCCTTTCCTGCTAGCGTAGCCACAGCCGTTATATTAGTGGCCAATGGCCTACGGGTTACAGCTGACGGCCAACTAGCCACAGCTGCTGGCCATCTGATCACAGTTGATGGCCATTTACTACCCGAGCCAGCACCTTTCTATGTGAGGCCGAGAGCCTGGAAACTGTTTTTTTGGGGTTTTGTCCCCACACTGCATCTGATAGATTGTTTGTCTCCATTTTGTTTAGTTCTTTTTCTGAAGTTTCATTGTGTTCTTTAATTTGGGACATATTTCTTTGTCTATTCATTTTGGCTCCTCCCTGTGATTGTTTCTCTGTATTACGTAGAGCTGTAATGTCTCCCAGTCTTGATAGAGTGGCCTTATGTGCTAGGTATCCTATGGGGTGCAGTGGCACGGTCTCCCTGGTCATGTGAACCAGGTGCTTTAGGCGTGTCCCTTGTGTGTGCCCTCTTGTTGTAGTTGAAACTTCATTGCTCTTGCCATGTCAATCAGAGGGGTTAATCCTCAGGATAATTTGTTGTGAGGACTGGCTATGACTACAGTAGAGGAGTGTTCTGTAGGAGCTGACCCTACAGAGCAGGATTTGCTTTAGTGGGGCTCTGGTGCCTGCTGAGTCTGCCCTTTGATTGAGTCATTTGCATAGGTGGTTAGGTGGTACTCTTGTGTGGTATGAAGCTGGCAACCTGGTGTGTTGATTCTGGGGCCTCTTGGGAGGGGCTCTGGTGCAAAATCAGCTGCTGCCTGTGCCCTGCCTGGGACCAGTTTGTATGAGCTACAAAGTGATCTGCAGATGGTTGTCTCATGTACCAAGCTTAGAGGTACCTGGGGGAGGCTAAGCTGTGATCTGAGGCCAGCTGTCACTAGAGCAGAGGGTGGGGCCCTTATCAAGAGGTATGGGGCATGCTGAGAAGAGGCACTGCTTATTTGGGATTTGAGAACCTTTGAGAGATGTAAGGAAAGTCTGCAGTATGAGCCCAGGCTGGTTGTTTCTGTGGAACTGCCACTGAAAGATTTCTGCCTGGTCTTGAGTTGGGTGGTACAGATCTTAGAGAATCACCTGGAATGGCAAATGGTATTAACCAAGTTAATGGAGCATTCAGATTTGATATTTGCCTTTGGCTGCTTGTTGGGGAGGGAGGTCTCAACAGAAAATTTTCATTTTAATGCTTTCATATGAATAACTTACAAAAAAACTACAATACACTTAATTGAAAAATATAAAAAGGAAATAAAAAGAACTAAAATCAATAAGGAAGCAAATGTAAAATAAAAAAGTTGGCAGTCAAAATTTGGTTCTTTGAAAAGATTAATATAATTGATAAACCCCTTGTAAGACTAATGAAGAGAGAGAACACACATTACCACTGTTAACAATGAAAAAGGCAATATTATTTCAGATATTAATGACATTAAAAAGTAACAAGAGAACATTTGCACTAGTAAGTTTGACTACTCAATGAAATGGATTAGACCTCTAAAAACACAACCAAAATTGATAAGAGAAAGAATATAATATAAATGTTTAAAAGCTTAGAGCCAATTACCTTTAGTATAACTTTCAGGTTACACTATTTATTATTTTATTTATTTATTATTAAAACAAAATTTATTTATTATTTTTTAAAATTTTTATTGGGGAATAGTGTGTTTTTCCAGGGCCCAACAGCTTCAAGTCGTTGTCCTTCAATCTAGTTGTGGAGGGCGCAGCTCAGCTCCAAGTCCAGTTACCGTGTTCAATCTTTAGTCGCAGGGCGTGCAGCGGAAATCAAACCAGCAATCTTTTTGTTGAAAGCTCACTCTTTAACTGACTGAGCCACCCAGCTGCCCCTCTGGAAGCTCAGCAGCAGCTCATTGTCTTCAATCTAGTTGTGGAGGGAGGGCGCAACTCACTGGCCCATGTGAGAATCGAACATACAATCCTGTTGTTCAGAGCTCATGCTCTAACCAACTGAGCTATTCAGCCGCCCTACACTATTTATTATTACTATTTATTATTACTATTATTATTAACTATTATTTTCTTACTTCATAGTCCTTTGCTAATTCTCAAGCTTTTTTTTCTTTTCTATTTCTGCTTATTATCATTGGTGAGGCTTTTTGTGCTTACATTATTGTAATGGCTTCTTTATTTTTAATTAAAATTTTTTTTCTGAATTATATCCATTCCTGACAGTAAATACTTTCTGAATATTTATGGATTTTTTAATATTTCTAAAGCACTATTTTTATAATAGGCTATTTATGCTCCCTAATCAATTTTTGAACTTCTAGGCCCTTAGTATTTCCTTCAACCATTCTCTTTTTTTTCTTCTACAAAGTTGTTTTTGATTTTTGGTCCTTGGATCAGCAGCATCAACATAACCTGGCTGCTGATGCAACTTCTCAAGCCCTATCCAAGACTTATTGAGTCAGAAATTGAGATCTTTTCAATAACATCTCCAGCAAATTCCAGGTGATCTTGATATTTGCTATTATTTGAGAAACATGGCCCTATGTATAGGAAAATGTGCATTTTAAGTCTTCCCTACATGACTTAGGAAGGCATTGCTTCTTTTTTAATACTTATATGTATTTATTATTTATCACATAATTTGCTATTGCTTTGACTTACCAATAATCATCCTTTCATTTAGGTATCTTGCCTTCCTAACCAGACTGTATGTCATGCAAGATAAGAAAATAATTACTCTAGCACTTTACATATGAAATGTTCTCAATAGATTAAATGAACCAGAGTACTTAGGTTATTTGTTTTTCATTGCTGCTGCAGCAAATTGCCACACACTTAGTGGCTTTAATGACACAAAGTATTATTTGTCAGTTTCCGTAGGTGAGAGGTCCTCACTTAGGGTCTCAAAGGCCAAAATCAGGGTTTTGACTGGGCTGCATTTCTTACTGGAAGCTCTACGGAAGAATCTGTTTCCAGGCTCATTCAGGTTATTGGCTGAATTTAGTCAGTTCCCCGCTTGTAGGACTGAGGTCCCATTTTCTTGTTAGCTGTCAGTGGGGGCCAATCTTCATTCCTAGGTTCGTGCCTTCCACGTGGTTATCTCTAACAATGGTGGGCTGGTTTCCTATTATTTTGTGACTCTCTCTGACTTCTTTTATAGCATCTTCCTAACTATAGTAAGAGAAGGTTCTCTGCTCATGAGATTAAATTGAGCCTATCTGGAAAATCCATGATAATCTCATTTTAAAATCCATGATTTTAATTACATCTGCAAAGTTCCTTTTGCCATGCAAATGAGCACATTCACAGGTTCCAGAAATTAGAGCATGGACATCTTTGGGGGTGGGGGGCATTATATCTACCACATCAGACAATTGTTTTAATGTCCATATGAAAGTACTGTGATTCAACTGCAAATGATAAATTCTTTATTGCATTGTATCACAGAAAATTTCAGGATTATGAATTTTACTAGCAGCCAGAAACATTTATGCATATAAGCAGAAATGAATGATATTCAAGTAACAGAAGAAACAATTTCAAGAGCCTTTAACATTTTCAATAGTGAGAAAAGCTGTAACATGTACTCTGGTAAGAAGAACAGACTACATCTATGTATTTCTGTTGATATTGCCTAGTGTAACTTAAAACACTGTTGGCAATTTCTGGATAATGATGGCTTCTCCTCTTGAGATCTCCCTGGGCCCTCGCCACTGAACATGTTGAACAATTATTACTTTCTATCTTAAGTCAGATCATCACAAACATACATGCCAAATTTGGTGAAAATCTGTCTATTTTCAAGTGATGCTGTAACAGCTAGTAAATGGAAATTTTATTTATGTAGATTAGGGTATAAATGCTTTGTATGCCAATTACGATGCAACTGTCATGCCTGAAAGCTTTCAAATCTCTAAAACAAACATAAGCTATTATTATCATCAATAACAACAATTATATTTTATGATTTTCATTGTAAGCATTGTCATTGTATTTGTCTATAAATAAGGAAGGATAAAACATACTATCAAGTATCTGGTTAATAGGGCTTAATTATTTGTTATGGGACTTTACAGTATATTTGATAAAATTAATGAGATTCTGACTGCTTGAGCCTGCCACTCTCTGTGGCTGGGAGTTCTTTTTGATAAGAAGTAAAGCAAGATTGCCAGTTTTCTTATGAGAGTTACAGGGTTTGAGGATTAGTCAACTGAGAATTGGTGAGGTCCTCCTCTAATTAATGTCTTCCCGCCAATGTTTGCCCTAATCTCCCCTTTTATTACATTTATTACAATGCTTTAGTAGGATGTCTGTGTGGCAAGGAAGAACTATTAAATAAGGTTACTGTTCAGTTAGTGAAATAGCAATAGAGGTCCTAATTTTGTATTTGTTACTTTGTTAATTCATTTTAATTTAAAGAGTCATCTTGAGGGAGGCACACATTGATAATGAAAAGAACAACCAGACTGAAAGTGAGGAGATTCATACCCAGTCTTAGCTTTGCAATTTTGAGCAGGTCATTGGTCCTCAGTTACCCAAACCATAAGATACAAAAAGATCTGTAAAATTATGTTAGCCCCCCAGTTAAACAATTTACTGATTTAAAGGAAATATCATTCAGAAATTGATGAGCAGAAACATTTTCAGAGTTTTATTTACTTCCTATTTAGATTTTTGCCATTGTCTCTTAACTGGTTTTCTTGCTACTATTACGTTAAGATAGTAACTATTCTATAGTTCATGGCCAAATTTAGGTTTATAAAATGCTACTCCGTTCCTTGTTTAAAACCCTTCCACATGAAGTCTGAATTTCAAAGCTTCCTGAATTTTTATTTGATCTTAGCTTCCTTTTGCCTTATTCTCTACAAAATTCTTCCCAACCCCACATTTCAGCCAGTTTTCTTTCTTTAATTGAATATGTTTGTATTTTATCCTCCATATCTTCACTTACTTTATCCTATCTGCCTAATATCTTTCCTTCCTCCTTCCCACACCCTGTTCCCCAGCTCTCAAGTACTCATTTCTAACTCCACCTACTGAAATATTAACTCATTCTTTAAGGTCAACCCAAGAGCTATTTCCTTTACATGGTCTTCTATAATTACTGCAACTTGAAGCAATCATTTCCCCTTTGAAATCCTACAGAATTTAATATATTTACAACCCAATAATAAACATTTAGCACATACTTATTTGATGTGCATATTCCTAGGCACTGTCTTTAGCACTGGGGGCAAAATAAAGAAGAAAAATAGACTTTGTAATGAACCTTACAGTCTCATGGGTGAGACAGTTATTAATCATAATTACACAAAGTGAGATAAATTGTATGAAAGAAAAAGTTTTACTTAGCTTTCATTTGCCTTTTTACTGTTTGAATCTTAACCGCTATACTAAATTGTAAACTTAAAAAAGTTTTTATAAATCTCTGACATTATTAATTCATTTCTAAACAAATACTTATAGAATAAAAGAAATGATTGAAACTTTAGATTTAAAGTTTATAAGTTAAAAATGAACTCTAAGATTGTCCTAGACCAGAGAATAATTGGGCATTTTACTCTACTTCCACCTGTTTCCAAAGTTGAAATCAAAGTTAGATTGGATTAAATACATTAATATAAACCATGCGTTCAATTTTGAATCTAAAAGATTCATTTTGACCATCTTGTGTTTTAAGTTTTGCAGCTTTATAGTAATTGTTTTTATTGTAATATTTTGAGTAAGTTTCTCATCTCATTTCATAAAAAAGTGATTATTTTTTCTAATATGTATTTATTGAATACCATCTGTGTATGTAGGACTGTGAAGATAGTTATGGATGCTACAAATTAGTATGAGTTAGTTCGATAACCATTTGTTGAATTCATACTCAGATCACACAGTATAGTGGGCTTTGAGCATGAATCAGACACATTTTATGCAGTCTAGAAGTTGCAGTTTTGGGAGGGAGGCAGAAACAAATATCGATAATTCAAAATTTAGATCCATACATGGATATTTTGTTTAGTGATTATATGAGTATACGCATATAAATTCCACCAACAATGTTCTTAAGAGATAGATTTAAGGGCCACACAATATGAAGGTAATGAAAATTCTAAGGAATGTTATGGCCAGATAAATTCGAATCACACCACTATGTCATGTCCTGGTTTCTAAGATAATTACTTTACTTTTTTTTTTTTTAAGGAATGAAAATGCTGTAATGAAATATTTTGATCTACTATGAATATTTTCAAATTAATTTTTAGATACAATTCATTCTAATTACAGCCCTAAAATCTGGCCTTGTAGATTGACAACTAGTTTGCTATTACTAGAGAGGAAATTTCTCAGAGTGATTAAGCTCTCAACACTAGATTCAGACAGGTCTTTACTAATATCTAAATCAAGGCTTCTCTGCTTCCTAGTAGTATGATGCTTAAAGAATAATCATGTCTCTCTAAATCTCCATCTTCTTATCTATAATTTAGAGGTAATAATGGATCTACCTCATAGTAAGTGCTAAGGAAATGTAGCCATTCTTTATCTTCTTTTCAACCAACATGTAATTTGAAAATGGAGGACCTTTTTTATATTTGTAAAATACTTTCAATCTGATGTTGAAATAAGGACACCTTGATTTGGTAAAGCAGAGATAGTTAAAATGGAGCTAAGACCAGAGGATAGTATTTGGCTCAAAGAAATTAAACAAAACAAAGAAATTAAACAAAACAAAACAAACAAACAAAACAAACAACAACAACAAAAAAACTAAAGGCACTTGTACAAGTATACACATACATGGTCAAGGTACTCCCAAATTTTACTGATCAAAGGAGCATGAATTTTTAAAGAAGATGGAGTTTCCTTTAGTGATAGTTTTTTGTTTGTTTAATTTTGTTTATAGAAACATCATGTGATGCCTCTTGAAATGGTACAGGATAGGTCTACATAGCATTCTTTTTCAGAAAAAAAGGCATAAAAGCACCACAGTTCTAGAACTGTGAAAGCAAAATGAAGCTTTTAAATTTGGCATTACAGAAAAATAGACCTAGGAAGCCCATTGAACAATAGAAGAAAAAAGAAATGGAGAGATAGATGGATAGATGGAAGAAAAATAATACAAGTAACCCTTAATCCAATACATTTTGTTCATTATTTTCTCTTTACAATGTGCATTTAGGGAAACATCTCACAGCCAAGTGGGAATAATATCCTCTTTCCACCATAAATACTTTCTGGGATATTGAAATTATAATAAATTTTGCTGCCAATAGGTTCAGAAATCTAAAAATTAAACTTATATAAATCTCCCTGTTGAAGTGAAGCAACACAAATTATAGAAATAAAATTAATTTTGCATAAATACTATTTGGGTAAAGCTAAGTTTATTCTATTTAGGTTTTTTGTCTTCTTCTGCCTAATGAAGGGCATAACATAGAGAGAGGCATTAAAGTGAATTTATAAAGAAAATGAAAATATATATTTTATCATTAGTTCTTAAAGCTCAGCTATTTTAACTAATTACCTGAAAATATACCCCATAATTTTCAAAATGTCGTGTTACACCCCCAGGTTTTATTGTGTTCTTCACCTAAGCTTGTGATGATAAATGACTGTGAGCAAATTCAGATAGAAACAAATGCCAAATGGAGAGAGAGAAAAAAAATTGGGGGATAGGGAAGTGAAGGAGGGAGGGAGAATAAAGAACAAATGAGATTAAAAGCCTTTATAATCCAATCAGAAGTCAACATCAGCTCTACAGTTGTATAGCTGCCATCTTGAGAAAACTAAGGGGAACTCTGTTTCCTGATAGTCAAGAAGAGTTACCTTAGAACCAGTTTCTTATTTTGGTGATACATTATTTCCTTTTAAAGTGTAAATTTAGGTAAATTTCAAGGTTACCTAGAACAATATGAGAATTCTTTTTAGTATCATACCTTGAAAACTTGCAAAATTGTATTTATATAGGATCTTTAGATTCATGTTAGTATTCAGTTAAATAATATAAAAATTTCATTGATAAAACCTATAATAATGGCTAGCTTTGTTATTATTCACATGCTGGGGGAACAAATGCAGCAATATTGATTTGTCTTGATCATTCTTTGTTCAGACTTAAGCTAAGTGTAAGCAATATCCTTTGATGGAATAATGTGGTTTGATTTAGCACAATTAATAATAATTCAAAGTAAAGTATATGAAAAGGCTTTGGTTTTCACGTGTGATTACTTTTTCTTCTATTGTAGTCTGTGTTGAAAACGATAAAGTGGATTTCCGTGCCAAGTTTCCAGGTTTCTAGATTAAGAGACTATAGAATAACTTTTGCAAAAAATAGTCAGGAAGCAACTTATTTTTGTAATTGTATTCCCTAGCTTCCTATTTTGAAATGGCCAAATTTATGAATATACATTATTTAATACTTATAACACATTTCGAAAACCTAAATCACGTTGTTGCAACTAGGCAACTGTTGAAAAGTAAGTACCAGATTTATTAGCAGCCATTTTACAAAGATTTCAGTACTAATGTCGGTGTGCTTGCTGTAATTTATTTGATTAATAATGTTTGATTTGAACCCAAATGATGACTTCTCACATGTATGACAGAATTAATGAACTGGGAAAGAAGAACCGTTCAGTTCAGATGGTCACCAATAACCACTGCTTAGTTAATCCTTTAAATAAACTGGAGCTCACAATGTGTCCCTTTGAAGTCATAAATAATGTATATTTTTCTTTTGACTTTTAATAAGCCAGTAGGGTTCATCTCACAGTCTCCAAACACATATATTTTATTATGGGCCTCTGCAGTTTACTTTAATTAGTGTGTCTGAGTGCTTTGGGAGACTTAGCCCTACTGAAAACAAACAGAGTCTTACCATCTATAAAACATTAGCTCCCTTTGGTTTATCCTGACACAGCGGGGGAGGCTCAGGGAGAAACACATGGTGTAAGTAAACACTCATAATTGCATTAGCATTCTCTGGTGGATTGGTAATTCAAGCTCTGTTCCATGATATTGTAAGAGCAGTTAGAACAGGTTTACCAATCTTGTGGTCTGCTGGGGATTTCATCAAATTCCATGTGAAAAGAACTTTAAGTGACAAATCTCCTGGAAACAATATGAGAGAAGGAGGCATGCTGTAAGGCATGCTGGAAGAAGCTTAGCATAGGCAGTATAATTTTGTTTTATTTCTGATATAGCTAGGTAGTTTTAAGTTTTAGCTACCATTTCTTTTCCCAAGTTATTTAATATCAAAATTAGTTACAATCTGTTCTTTGGATATGCCCACTCTATTGACTATGATTGTATACTACAATGTAAGACTGTTGATGAAAATTTTTAGCTTCAAATATCTATTTTAATATAACTATACTCAAACATACTTGCCAATATTAATGTATTATTTCTTCAAATAATTACTTTGTAGTTAAAATTCCAGGTTTTGTAGAGCTATTTTGTATGTATAAGCCTAGGATACATTGTCACTCTTATGCTTTTGAATTTAATATTCTAGCAATTGCTTAGAATAATACATAACCAATATACATGGTAGGGCAACAGGAATGTAAAATATTCCTCACTTGGATGGATTTGATGACCTGGATAAAAAGTTGAAGGTGTATCAATAAGCACAAATGGTTTGGCGATGTGAATGACTTGTCCAGTTGAAAATTAGTCAATTTACCTTTTTTCATATAACTTTCCGTGTTTTATGTTTGGTAGTGTTTTTGTATTTACTTCACTTTTGTTTTTCTTTTGGCTAATTTGGGTCATGTTGATCAGAATAGGCAAACTAGTTTGGCTTAGGCATCTCTTAGCCACTTCAGAAAAAAAGAAGTCACATCAAAATTGTGATTTAAGTCACTGATTATTTAGTGTCATGTATATGCAGTCTATACAAGTGCTGTTTATTAGTAATAGAATGCCAAAAATATTATTTTATAATTTCTAGTGGCTATATAAAAAGTAAAAAGAAACAGGTGAAATAAATTCTACTAATATATATTATTTAACCCAATGTATGCAAAATATTATAATTTCAACACGTAATCAATATAAAAAGTTATTCAGGATATACTCTATATTCTTTGTCCTAACTCTTTGAAATCCAATATGTATTTTGCACTTATAGCACAATTCATTTTGGACTAGCTATATCTGAAATGCTCAATAGACACATGTGGCCACAGGCTACCCAATCAGACAGGACAGCTTACAATTTTTCATACAGAAAAAGAAAATGGATGGTGGAAAAAAGAGCGTATGTTAAAAATTTTTTTTTAAATCCACACAAAATTCCATATTCCTTATTATATATATTGCCTTAAGCATTACTCTTTCTGTGAATGAAATCCCTGATCTGATCTGTAAATTGTAATTTTCTTATTTTATTCTACCTCTTTTCTCAGATTCTGAGGTTATTTTATTGTTTGCTATAATTGTTTTATATTTTAAAACTATTTGGATAATATCCATACTTAAGAATGTAATTTTTCCTCTTGATGTCTAGGATGACATATTATGATATAATTGGCTTGATACTTATTTACTTAAGAAGTAGTAAAGAAGAATTACACGGAAATGATTATCTTCCAAGTACAGAAAAGAGACTAATTCATTATGTTTTTTAGATCGTACCACATTTTTTTTTTCTTGGATCGTTTTCATTGGTAAAGTCCTCAGTTTGGGGGCATGCATTGCCTGCTATTGAAACATTGTGAGAGGGAAAATGTTGGAGCTTTAAAATTTGTTAGCAGAGTACTATAAATTATTTTTCCTCCCTAATTCTCATGCTTTAGAAGTTAATTTACTTTCTGTATAGAATATGTTAATATTTTAAAAATTTGTTTCATATACTGCAGGCTCTATAGTTTTTATATAATTCTTATTGCTTCAGAAAAATTTTTTCAAGCATCGTTTTATATTTAGGGGAAAAAAACATAAGATTCAGTTTTACTGGTAGTCAATAATTAGGCAGGTGAAAAGGAAACTTACGTTTCTGATCCATAACTTGCAGTATATACAAAGATATTTCCATCTGGTTCTGTCTATTCAATCCTACACCTATTCAAATTATAATGAGATCAGCTTAGCGAGCACAAATATTTTCAAGTATTTATATTGCTAATGTAAAAAAAACCCTGCAATATTTATGTCGTCAGATGATTAGTTTTAAAATGAAACTGGTCAAAAATACATTTTAAAAATGTTTTAAAATTATATGATAACTCGCGTTGTTATATTATTTAATTTGCTGGGCCAATGTTTAGTCAAAAAGGATCTTTTCATTTATCAGGTTTCATTGATCACATTTCCTTCTGGCTATAATTAATTGATGCCACATTTTTAAAAAGCGCGGTGTTTTTAATTATTTTTTTTCATTTGTTTATATAATACAAATTCAAATGCATATTTAAAAATTTCATACATAACTGAATCCTATATGATATATGAGTACATTTTACATAATATATAGACTATGAACATGTAAATAAAATAAAAATGGTCATTTATAAAGTGAAAGTATAGAGTATACTTAATTTGCATCACAGATAAACTTAAACTATATGTATATTTTTCATGTCAGTGATGTGTTTTGAAGAGTTTTTACACAAAACCTGACATGAGATTCATTATTTGGATATTTTATTATAAATATTTAATTAGAAAATTCTCTACTTTTATAATGACTCCTGGAAATTTCTTTTGAATTTCCATATTCAAAACTATATTCATGTATAATTTTATTACATAGTATTCGTTTTTCTCAGAATCAAAAGGTTGATAACATAACTCATTGAATAAAATAAGATAACTTCTTAAACATCAAAACTATTAGGATAGGACATTATGAGATTATTTAAATTGCTATTTTCCCATATGAAACTGAAATTTCCGACATTAGAAGGCATACTAAAAGACATAACATACGTAAAAAATACATAACATTTTTGAAAAGTCATAACACACCTTAGTTTTGAAAGGATATATTTCCAATGAAGATTTAATTTGGAGAACAATCTACTTTATGTTTTTCTACAATTTATGCAGGCTCTTTGTTAATGCGTTATGATCATTAAAAATCTCATGAAGAAAATCCATCTGTCAAAACTTTCAAGATTTAATTTGATAACTAAATGAACAATGCTAAATAATTCTTTGCATTATCTCTGTAAACTTCTTCCCAGGGA
Source organism: Rhinolophus hipposideros (assembly GCF_964194185.1). Classification (NCBI taxonomy): domain Eukaryota; kingdom Metazoa; phylum Chordata; class Mammalia; order Chiroptera; family Rhinolophidae; genus Rhinolophus; species Rhinolophus hipposideros. Next base: position 83,603,347 of record NC_138047.1, on the reverse strand, counting down.
TCTTCTTTAGGAGTAGAAACTTAGGTTTGCTTTGAAATTGCTCAGCATTTGCCTCTGCCAAAGCGGAGCTACCCAATATGCACACCCACCGGCTTAAGCAAGGTGCCTGGCTGACTAGAATGGTTGATGGGGAATCAAAACTATGCTTTAATCCAGTGTTCATTTTCATATCACAAAAGGTGCTACAGAATGATTGCCATTCACAAAAGAAAAAGACAAGCACAATTAAAGCCAGGTTTCTAATCCCCTTTGCCTGGGTTTAGAACCAGAGCCAAAAGAAATAGTGTTTTAACAGGTACATCTGCCCTCAGGGGGAAGCACGCCCGACCACCTAGCTGGTGAGATGAAAAGATACCAGAAGTCAGTGATATCAGTGGCCAACACATTGTAACCCAACTTCTGGGGCTGACAAGAGACCATAGAACCAGTGGGTGGCCAACAGAACCTGCTTTGTAACAGTGGTCAGACAAGCATTGTGGCCAAATACTGTCTTTTCAACCTGTAGCTTCTGTCTTAGCAGCCAAGACATACAGTATCATCCGTATGTGAGAAAATCTTAGAGTGAGTGCCTGACATTTGTGTGGAGAGCTATTTTCAGATGATTGAAGGGCAGTCTGAGCTGCTAACCACTAATTAGCCTAATTGATACCAAATTGAAAGGGATGACTCAGCTGTTGCAGAAACACTGCTTAATGGCAATGTTGAGTCTCAGCTGCTTGAATGAGAAATGATTATTAATTGTACCTTGTGGAAAGAAATCTGCTGCAATATATTAATATTGGAGAAGTATAGGATTAAACTTATTACTCTGACTGTAAAGTTGCCCCACCTTGTGGCACTCTTGTCATCAAGAATAGCTGACACAGTGGGTTGAGTGACTTACGCTCTACTTTTGCTCCACTGGGGATCTTATAGACAGGTTGAATTGCAAGGCAAGCAGTTTTCTGAGAGCGCTGATACTACTAAAACTGAAGACAAAAATAAAAACAAAACTCAATAGTGGTGCTGAATAAGTGTTTGCTATTGAAGAACACAGGTTTTTCTGGTTAGTGTTTTTTGAACACAGCAAAATAGTATTTTTAATTAATAAATAGAATTATATATTCTATTTTAAGTATAAATTTTCAGTTGCTGGATGTAATAGTAAGTGTCTACTGAAGGAAGGAATCTTGAAGGTATTGTAAGTTACAGATTCGTATATGACCAAACATTTGAAAAGTAAATTGACTTTAGTTGTATTTGTCTTCTTATATTGAGAAAATAATTTCTGGCACAAACAGGAAGCAAAACATTTTTTGAAATGCAACTCCTAGTATCTAGGAGGGCTGTAGTTTTCTCTTTCCATAAATTAAGGATTCCATTGTTTGTTTTATTTTTACATTGAAATTTTCTTTTATTGTTGTTTTAAATTTTTCAATTATAATTGACATTTAATATTATATTAGTTTCAGGTGTACAACACAGTGATTAGACATTTATATAATTTATGCAGTGACTCCCTCCCAGATTGCCCTAGTACCCATCCAACTACATATAGTTGTTGCAACATTATTGACTGTATTCCCCGTGCTTTACTTTACATCCCCATGACTATTTTGTAACTGCCAATATGTACTTTTTAATCCCTTCAATTTTTTAACCCAACCCCCCAAAACCCTTCCCATCTGGCAACCATCAGATTGTTCTATGTGCCTACGAGTCTGTTTCTGTTTTGTTTGTTCATTTATTTTATTTTTAGATTGCCCGTATAAGTGAAATCATACATAGAACTTCCATTACTTCTTAATAAAGATGATATGGTTCCCGTGTTTACAGTTGTAGGATTAGAAGGAACTCTACAGGCTATTTGGGGTTTTGGCAAACTTAAAATAGTCATAGGAACAGTGGAGGAGCTGCTGACTTCTCTAACATGAAACTTTTAATTCGGAAAGAGTTACTAAATAAAAATAAGGCACAATGATAAAAAACAGATCTAAACAAGACTTTTAAAATTTACTTGGGAAAATTAATCAGGGAAGACAACATTTGATCCTACTATAACAACAACTGTAACTACAAAGTTCATAAAGATTTGATCTGGCATTTGAGAAATATATTTTCATTGTTTTTGGTCCCTAACAAGGTGTAGAGTTGAATGAAATTATATCAAATGTAGTCTTTTCCCAAGATGACAAGCGATGTGTTCTAAGCGAGCATTTTTCAATTATATTGAACTTCAAAATGCATTTAGATTCCAGAATAGTGATGGTAACGTGATTATAGCGCCAATGAGGAGATAAAGGCAGGGAAAGCATTGGGAGAATAGAAAGTTTAGAAAAAGATGTATTAGTTGAGTGTAATTCTGAGCCAGGTTGTTTCATTTATTACTATTTTCCAGATGCTCACCTGGCCTCCTGGAGTGCAGGCAGGTTCTTCCCAGTGAATCTAGGCCTGGAAGTTTAGAGCGATAGTGACATTACAGACAGCAGTGACTTTGGACAATTTCAGGAATATAGTATTTTCCCTTACTTGCAATTCAGCAACTTTATTTTTTCACTGCTAAATTCAGAAATACTTCCATAGTGGCATTCATATTCCTTATATTGTGAAATAGCTGAGGATACATTTTGGAAGGGCAACAGTATTATGGATACGTTTTTTTAAGGGACTATCCACAAAATGATATCACAAGATACAAGAGAGGGGAGATGAATATTCACTTAATTATTCAACAAACACATATCCATTCCCTCCCTGTGCCAGGCACTGGGCTGTGTACTTCCATGTGGAACCATTCATGGTGACCCTAGAGATAAGGAAGCGACAAAGAACTTTGGTAGGAGGTTCTGAAATCAGCACAACCTTGCATGTTGGAACAGTTATAGTTACCTTCCTCTTGACTCTAAGTCCATGTGATAGGAAATAATAGCAGTTATGACTCTGGGCCTAAAGAACCACCATGGAAGTTGCCTTTCTCTTCCCTTCCCTTCCCTTCCCCTCCGTTCCCTTCCTTCCTTTCCCTTCCTTTCCCTCCCCTTCCCTCCTCTCCCCTCCTTTTCCCTTTTCTTTTAGAATATGGTTGTCGTGCAGGGGAACCTGCTCGCTGCGCCATTTGTCGTGCAGGGTCTCAGCTCCCACTCCCCGCCCAAGAACGCAGGACACGGTAAGGCCAAAAAGGAACACCCATGGAGCCATAGATAGGAAAGTCAAACCAATATATTCTCTCTGGCGGCTGGGCTGGACACACAGGAAGCCGGATCTACATAATCTGCCTAACAGCAGTCCGCGCTTGCCAGCCACTATCTTCTTGCTAGCCCCCATTCCTTTCTGCTAGCGTAGCCACAGCTGTTATATTAGTGGCCAATGGCTTACGGGTTACAGCTGACTGCCAACTAGCCACAGCTGCTGGCCATCTGATCACAGCCGATGGCCATTTACTACCCGAGCCAGCACCTTTCTATGTGAGGCCGAGAGCCTGGAAACTGGTTTTTGGGGCTTTGTCCCCACAATGGTATTATCAAGGTGTGCAAAGTGGAGAGGGAGGACTTGGTTCTTTAACCTCATGGGTTCAGGGGAAGATTAATCAAAAGATTAATCTGGTAATCAAAAGATTACCAGAGCATTAGACTCAGTTTTCCAGAGAAGAAAGAAGCGTGATGGCAAGAGGGCAAAGAAGGGTAATGACTGCAGTTCCTTTGCTGTGATCTTGAGCATGGCCATTTGGAGTGAAACTCTGGGAGGTCAGTGAATTTCAGAGCTTTATTTTCAAGACTGCTATGAAGTGGCGTGGTATGTTGGAGGTGGCTCTTAGAGGCTCTCTGGAGCTGGTTGTGAACATCTATTCCCAACTCTAAAGTCAGTGATCTCTTTTGGTATCTTGAAATTGGCCCTGGTGGGAACATTTACTTCATGGAAAATGGCTACAGTTCAGGGCTGGGCTTCTCCCCACCCCAGAGGCCTGTAACCATTTACCAAAACACCACTGGCTGTAAATGATTTAAGATCTCAGTGGATCATTCAACCACATACAGCCACACATACAGCAATTAGCCCTTCAGTACTGATGTATTATAAATCCAATCTAAATCACTCAAAGACACTGGTTAATCCAGCCACTGCAGTTGCCACATCAATGATACATAGACAAGTAATATGGCAATTGTTAATTGTTATCACACTCAAGTTTTCTGTATAAATAAAAACAAAATCACAAATAGTTGAAAACTTCTAACATTAGACAAAACACTTTATTGTTCATAACAGCGTCCATATTCAAGGAACTTGTTTCAAATTAAAGCATTGCTAAGATCTAAAGGAGAAACATTTTAAAATCAAGAAACAAGAAAAAATCAGCAAAAGGCATTCTGGGATTGATAATACCCTTTGTGACAAGCTGAAAATAGGGGTATTTCTGCATGGTTTCTGAAAATTTTACAATATGAGCTTATCAGGGTCGTTAATGGATAGAGATATTAATATACTTTATCTTCTTCGATTTATTTATTTTTTTTAGATTTTTCTGGTTCTTGGCTTCTGTGGTTCCTGTTATGATAGTTTTTGTTTGGCAAAGTCCTCTAATTTGATTTCCACAACAATGGCCTAGAAGAATGTAGAGCTATATACTTGATATAGTTGTATACCTTCTATATACCTGGGATTGGAGCTAACAAAAATTTATGTATTTGGGACCAAGATAATATTTAGTGTCTCTGGTGTGTTGAGTAAGTTTAAAATTACTTAAAAATTAGGATATACATGTATTTAATTATGTATACTATATAATTACATATATATAGTATAAGCACACAAAACAGAAAGGATATACGATATTACATATATTTACATTCGAGGAATGGGGTAAGGGAAGGGTGGGACCATTATCTTTTAATGTATACATTTGTGTTATCTGAATTTGTTACAATAAATACACATTGATTAAATACTTTTAGTTTCATTTTTGCAATGCTCCCCTCACTCACCACCTCAAAATGCAGAAATGAAGGCAGTGAAAGGAATAAAAATAAGAAGAGAATGAAGTTTTTTGCTTTTATCTGTCAAAAGAAATATACGTAAGTTTTTTAATGCTTTCTAAAATCTAAATCATTATGTATTTTTTGTTGCTGTTTCTATTTTTATACCAATAAAAGTAATCATACTATCTATTTCCCAAATGAAGTTTTGGCAAAGGCATTTGTTCTGCTCTGTTAATGTTTTGGTGTTTACATGGAAATTTATTAGTCCAGTTTTGACCTGAAATTTATTATTCTGTTGAATGTTTCTTGCCTTGGAATCTTAATGGTATAGACCAATATGCCTAACTGGGATAGTTTACACAGTCACACATTTGTCTGTCATTTGGTTTGTGAAGCAAAGAAAAATACAGCTGAAAGGGCTTTATTTATTCTAATTATGGTGGATTACTATAGTTTTTATGTTGACACAACTTGAATTATAGAGGTAATTTTTTTTTCATCATTATAAAAAAATTGAGTAATTCAAATGACAGTTGGGGTAAAAAACACACAAAAAAACAAAAAAATTGTGGGGACACAGCCAATAAAGGATGGCTCCAAACCTTACTCTACTCTATGTACCTTTTAATAAGATGAAAGTAGCGTTTTCAAGTCTCAGGCAGTCAAAGACAATTTGAGGTGTGTGGTTATCACTTCACCTCAGCTTTTTTTTTCAGTCAAGAGCTATTTCAGATGTCTTTGCAGTATGTTCGGCAATACATTTAGAAGATTACTATTTAAGCTACTAATAATCTGGCTTCAAGCAATTGTCTGTCTGTCCATCTGCTGCCTATTCTTTTCGTTTTTCAAAAACCACAAAATGAGCAGCATGAAACACAACAATAACAACCAAAGGAAGAAACCATAATCCTGTTCAGTTTCCCCGCAGCTTTCAGACAGCTGTAATATTACTAGAAGGCTAATGCACTCTGGACTCTATTTCAACACTCACTTTTAATCCTTCTGGGGGTATGTGGTGGAATGGTACAGGAGATGTTACAGAAGATAATGTGGAGTAGAATAATTTTGAAATTTCCATGACCTCTTCTGTGTTTTAATCTGTCCCTTTCAGTATTTTAATTTACATTAGGGAAGATAAATCTCTTTATTCAGAGGTTTGAAGATTGTTTTTTGGTGGATTAACTTGATGGAGCATTGGCCTCACCAGTCCAGCTAAGGACAAAACTAATTTGGGTTGTTATAAGGACAGAGGCGATTTACAAAACAATAAACATCTTGCTGCCTTTAACTTTCTCATTGCCAAAGTCCATATCTTATTTTACCTGTCTCGTATTTCTGAGGACTCAGATACACACACACACTCACACACACGGTCTGACAATTAATTTTGTGAACTTATTGCAACAATGTTGCTAACCCTTTTTGATATCAGAGGGATTATTCATTATGAATTTGTACCAAATGGACAAACAGTTAACTAAGTTTACTATTTGGAAGTGCTGAAAAGGCTGTGTGAAAAAGTTAGACGACTTGAACTTTTTGCCAACAATTCATGCCTCTTACATCGCAGCAATGCACCAGCTCACACGGCACTGTCTCTGAGAAGGAGAGCAGCGTTCCGGGCCATCTGGGCCATGATGCTTCACCATGGACCTATTCTTTATCAAGAAGCTGGGGATTTGATAGGTCCAGGTTTAGTAGAGCTTGGAAGTTTATACAATCTGGAGGACTGTCTTTTAACAAAAGCATACAAAATTAGATACAAAGGGAAACATTTATTTAAAATGAGCAAAACTAAAAAATTTCAAAATTTCATAACATCTTATCAAATCTAGGTCTTTCTAGGTTTCTCCTCTTTATATTAATCCCTGGCATTCTCCACAGATTTTGATGGTCTTCAAGTCACTCTTTGTAGGTAGACACCTAACCCATATACTTTGGATTGGTCGGTCTGAAATACTTTTTAATGTATAGGTATCTTGGTTTGATACATTCCGTTCACTATACTACTAGCCAATTATAAGAGGAAAGTCATGTATTTATATCATAAAGATTCAGTGAAGTGTTTTAAAAGTAACATCCCTATAATTTTTATTACTACACAGTTATACTCAAATACCTCTCCATACGTGTTACTGTCTTTAAGTTTATTTAAAGGAGATTTTTAATTTATCACTTCCTTATAATGTTTGAGGAATGGGCATTTTTGTTAAATTAGTATCTTGTTAATGTAAGAGTTACCATTGTGCAGTTCATGAATTGCTACTTTTCTTAAAAGTACAATGCACATTGCAATTACAGGGAATGTAAATTTGCTTTGATATTTCAGAAGACATTTTGGGTCCTCTTGTATTACAGAATACTCGTAATGAACACCAAATACTATTGTTCTTCAGATATAGAAAGAAAAGGAGATAGAGTTGACAGGAACCAAGATTGAGTTTATGTTATGATCCAATCAGGATTTAAAAACGAAATCATTCATGTTAGCCTGTTTATTTTTCATTTACCTTTTTGTCTGTCAGAGAGAGGACAGAATAATTGAATTTTTATATTTCCTTTGGACAAAATTGAATGACATTATTTGATAATTAATCTTGATATCTCAGGTACTGGAGGAAGACATTAAGAAACCCATGTACATGGAGACTATGACTTTCCTTATCTCTTAATTACCATCTATCACACAGGCCACTCCTCTGCATGTTTTAGCATTTTAGCTCACTCCCCAAAGTCTAAACACTCAGTGTTTTTGACATCCTCCCTTTTCTATACGCGCAAACTCCCTAGGTAATCTCTTAGAACACCAGTTTTGCTGACAAAGCTCAGACTTATATCTTTATCTATGCCCTTTACTCTGAAGTGCAAACTCAATATTCAGCTGCTTACTCTACAAATCAATGTCAAAGTTTCTTAAGTATTTCAAATTTAAAAGAAATTTTTCATCTCAAGTATATTCTCCCATGCCTAATTCTCTACCAGTTTTGACTGTTTCTATAAATGACAACTCCATCTTTTCAATTGCTCAGGCCCCAAATCATTTTCTGGTCCTTTTTTTCTTTTATAGCCCAAATTCAGTCTATCACATTTCCTGTTCTGTTACTTCTGACCACGTGACCAACATCTTGTGCTGAGATTATTATTGCAAGTCTCTTCACTGAAATGTAAATCAGGTCATGCCACTAAGCTCAAAACCTTCCTGTGGCCCTACCACTTTTCTGTTATATCTCACTGTATCTGTATATCTAAATATCTATATCTACACCTATGTCTCTTGTTGGCTCCAGGAATGCTGGGCCCTCAGAGTTCCTTACTTCCCTATGGACCTGTGTACTTACTATTTCCTCTGTCTGGAACTGTCCTTCTCTGGATTATAATATGGTGTGCTTCCTCTCTTCCTTCCCGCCTATGTGCAAATGTCACTTTATCAAGGAAGCCCTCCAAATCACCTTAAATAAAACAGTACTCTCTCCTCCTCCTCCCTCTGAAACTTTCTATCCCATTTCTCTCCCATAGTGTTTTGCATATCACTCATCAGCATCTGACATACAGTATGTTTTAACTATTTATCTGTTTAATATTTGGCTTCCCTAAGTACAATATAAGCAGTATAAAGACACAGACGTTATCTGTTACTTTAGTTAATAAACTCAATCTCAAACAGTACCAGCCATAGAGTTGACACTCAATAACATTTGTTGAATATTGATGTCTCACTGAATGAATGAATAATAAGTGGCTTTAAATTGTGTATTCATACTGGCATTTACATGAGTTTTATATACTTGACTCATACAGGATCCCAAATTTAAAATTAAAAATTTAAGTGCAATTTAATATCAGAAATAGAAAGACTATAATCTTATAAAAACCATATCATGAAGTCTTCGTTATTTAAATTAAAATTATTTTATTACCAATATTTAAAGAGATTTTTTAAATAACTCTCTATACATATTTCTCCCTGCAAGGTTACTAAAATTAAAATTGTAATTTTCCACTTACCTACAATGAATGGTGATTGGATATTTTTGTTAATTGAATATCTTCTTAATGTAAGAATTGCAATCAATTCACAGATTACTTCTTTTCTTAAAAGTATAATGCACATCACAATTACATCAAATGTAAATTTACTTTGATAGTTTAGAAGACAACTCATGCTCTTTTATTCTTCACTATCTATATACATCATGAACAATCATGGACATCTAATGTTATACTTCACATACAATAACAGATTGTGAAATAATAATATAAGTAAATAATAAGAAAGGTAAATTTTTAATGTAAACTTTTTTCATGTCATAGTTTCTGGTAGAAAAAGTTCTTTTCCTTGGCCACTTTAGTAACCTGAACCATCACCCTGAGACTCAAACTGTTGTGTAAGTTTCAATACCTCATTCTTCAACTGATGTTGAGGCTATGATTACAAATGTACTTCCCATAAGTTTTTTTTTTAATTTTTTAAAAAAATTTATTGGGGTGACAATAGTTAGTAAAATTACATAGATTTCAGGTGTACAATTCTGTATTACATCATCTATAAATCCCATTGTGTGTTCACCACCCAGAGTCATTTCTCCTTCCAACACCATATATTTGATCCCCCTCACCCTCATCTCCCACCCCCTACCCCCCCTTACCCTCTGGTAACCACTAAACTATTGTCTGTGTCTACGAGTTTTTGTTTCTCATTTGTTTGTCTTATTCTTTTGTTGTTTTTGGTTTATATAGCACATATCAGTGAAATCATATGGTTCTCTGCTTTTTCTGTCTGACTTATTTCGCTTAGAATTATACTCTCAAGATCCATCTATGTTGTCACAAATGTTCCTATATCATCTTTTCTTACCGCCGAATAGTATTCCATTGTGTATATATACCACAACTTCATTATCCATTCATCTATCAGAGGACATTTTGGTTGTTTCCATGTCTTGGCCACCGTAAACAAAGCTGCAATAAACATTGGAGCACACTTGTCTTTATGTATAAATGTTTTCAGATTTTTTTGGTAGATACCCAGGAGAGGGATTGCTGGGTCATATGATAATTCTATTTGTAATTTTTTGAGGAAACTCTACACTGCCTTCTGCACCAGTCTGCATTCCCACCAACAGTGTATGAGGGTTCCTTTTTCTCCACAGCCTCTCCAACACTTGTTACTATTTGTCTTGTTGATGATAGCCATTCTGACTGGGGTGAGGTGATATCTCATTGTGGTTTTTATTTGCATTTCTCTGATGATTAGTGATGTTGATCATTTTTTCATATGTCTATTTGCCATTTGCATGTCCTCTTTGGAGAAATGTCTCTTCAGGTCCTCTGCCCATTTTTCAATTGGGTTGTTTTTGTTGTTGTTGAGTTGTATGAGTTCCTTGTATATTTTGGATATTAGCTCTTTATCGGAGGCACTGTTTGCAAAAATCTTCTCCCATTCAGTTGGTTGCCTCTTTATTTTGTCGATGTTCTTTTTTTGCTGTGTGGAAGCTTTTAAGTTTCATATAGTCCCATTTGTTTATTTTAGCTTTTACTTCCATTGCCTTTGGAGTCAAATTCATAAAGTGCTCTTTGAACCCAAGGTCCATGAGTTTAGTAGCTATGTTTTCTTCTATGCAGTTTATTGTGTCAGGTCTTTTTGTTTTCTATTTTTAAAAATTGTTTACAACATTTGAAAGTTGGCTACAGCAATGTATAATACAAGACAGTGGTTATGTTAAATTTTAATAAGAAATGTCAATATTTAAAAAAATTTGGATAACCCTTTGAATATTTTTTCTAAGTATGTAGTGTTATAGTTCTGATGTTATTAAAGTTTAAAACTATGCAAAACATTTTGGAACAACTTGTGTACCTAAGTTTTTATCTATGTATGATATTCAAATTGGATTAATTAACAAAATTCCCTGGAAAGTTTATTAACAACACAAATTTCTGTGCTTCTTATGCTCTTGTCTGTCAGTCTGGATGGTACCCATGGTTCGTCTCTCTCTCTCTCTCTCTCTCTCTCTCTCTCTCCATATATATATATATATATATATGTTTATATATGTTATATATATGTATATATATATATGTGTGTGTGTGTGTGTGTGTGTGTGTATATATATATATATATATATATATATATATATATATATATGCTTTGATGATGAACTGGATATTGTCACACTTGACCTAGTGTAGCATTTCTTGAAGTGAAAATGAAAGAGCATTAGTCTCCCAAATTTCTCGGTAATGAATGGTGTCCTTAGTTAGATGCGATCAGGAAATGTTGGGTCCTATACGTATGGAATGTTTGTAGTTCACATTGACATACTATAGGCTTCAACAAGTCCTGTAGTTTATGAAACATGAAACTATGTTTTATTCACAATTTATCAAACAATTTGATCATGGAATCCCATTTCCTGCCACAGCAGTTGTTAATACCCTTTGAAATGTAGGAGCTCTCATTCTGCTTTCAAACTTTCTATCTTTGTTGGACAACTGAAATTCATCAGGTTGTTCTTAAATAAAAAGGGCAGATTATTCTTTATGGAAGACAGAAGTTTTGAAATATTTCAATTTCTCCTCCAATCACAAATTCATCTATAAACTCTTTAAGGTAAAAGTTCAATTTTTTCTTAAAGATTTCCAGAGATTGTTTCTACTATGCAATATAACAATGATTATTATAGAAATATACACTAGAAACCTATATAATTTTACTAACCAATGTCACCCAAATTAAATTAATAAACATTTTTTTTCAAAAAAGAAAAGACTAGGTCTTCATAGTTCAAAATACATTTCTAATGGTAGATCTAGAGAACTGGCATGCTGGGGGTGCTATCCTTTCCTAGGATTGACATACAGAATGTACTATGTATACCAGGTGTTCTAGGCTAGCATTACTACTGGTAGGTTTGTTTGCTAACAGTGGCCTATGGGGCCTTATGTTAAAAGTGGTTTAAATTGGCTATTACAATAGCTTCTATTCCTGTCTGTTGGTCATCAAGAGTATGCCAACATGAATCCCAGAAATAATATGATCTAAACCCTTCCCAGTCTTTATCTTTATACTTCAAAGCAAACTTCTTTCTCTCCCTGAAAGATTTTTATATGTCTACCTTATTCATGCTCTAGAAGTCTGTTACTGTCACACACACACACACACACACACACACACACACACACACACAGGAGACAAAAACAAGATATGTGGCAGAAGGCATATTATAGTATTTTCCTAAAATAGCACTTTCTCTCTCTCAATCTCAGTTTCTATCAATTCCATCTCAATCTCAATATCTTTTCTTTCTTTCTTTTTTTTGTTTTTACCATCATTGATCGTACAAGGCCTCTCTCTTGTTATATTTATTTATGTATTTATTTACTCATTTTTATTTACCATTTACATACTTGTTCCTTATGAGCAATGATTTTAATTTATTTAACATTTATCCCTTTGAACATATGGATTCTTTTAAATGTATATTGTTGTTAAAGTGTATATTTTTTAAAAATTACCATAAATGTCTTTATGCTATTGTTATCATTCTTCTTCGCACATTTTTCAGCACTCTATTTACTGTGTTCTTTCTAACTACTACATAGTACTTTAAAATGTTCATCCATTCAGCTAAGGAAGGATATTCAAATTGCCTCCACTTCCTATTACCACCAGCAACAATGTATTGGATATCCTCATACTTTCCTACTTATAGGTCTGTTGGAATGTCAATGGGACAGACATTCAGAAAAAATAATTAACTTGGTTGGATACTACTAGTGCACTCTTCTCCAGGGGTGGTGGACATCCTCCATCGGTGCCCACTATCTCCTCTATCACCAAATTCCCATCAACACTTGGTTTCCTATTGCTTTATGATTTTTTGCTGATTTATAGGATGCGGTCTGAAATTTCAATGTGGTTTTAATTAGCATTTCTCAAAACTAATATGGAACTTGAACATCTCTTCATTTTCTTGTTAACTATTTGGGTTTCGTCTTCTCTGAATTGCATGTGCACTGATAGCTCTTTATTGTTTTTCTGTGGGGTGAAGATTCAATTTGAAGACATATAGCAAAAATTAATTACTTTGTGTTGTTTAATTTTTTGATGTTATTACATCTTGTCCATTTTTATTTCAGTTTATTTTTGGTGTATAATCAAATTATTTTTTAATCTTAAATTTTAAAGATACCTATTTTTTTGTTGACTATTTTATATACAAATAATGGTAACTTAGATATTTCTCTTTTCCCTAAGCTAAAATGAAAATATCTATGGTCTAATAAAGTCTTTGCTAACACAAAAATATAAGTGAAAATACCAAAGTGATGCATTGTAGAGATCCTCTCTCTTTACTATTCTGCCAACAAATGATACTAACATGATTGCCGTACAGGAAAATGATGTAATAGAAAACCAAGGTGAACCTTGCTTGTTGCTGCAGTGTCCACAGTGGGCATTCCGTGTTTATTTGTTGAAACAGAGACCCTATGATAATCCTTTCCCTAGAAAAGTTCAGAGACAAGTGTTGATGTACTTCTCCAAGACAGCTGAGAGACATATGCAAGAAAGCTTTAAGGATATCTCTTCTACCTTCCCTAAGTCACTGTTTCTCTGACTGAGGAAGTCTATTAGGAATGGGATCCAAAGATACAGAAGAAAGCAAAGGAAATACCAAGAAGCCAGCCCATTGTGATCATACTTCTGCTTTTCTCTTGTGGCTGTGCTGAAGGCAAGCATGCGGAGATGGGATTCTTGAATATTACATCTTTCACTTCAAACATATTATTAAATTTTTGTAAAGAAAGCATTTTGCACAAAGTCTCTGTGGTTAGACCACACAGTCAGCATGACTGGGAACACTCTTTAGCATTTGAGTTTCTGTGAATATTTCTGGGGCTAATAGTATTAGGACAAATTATTTTGTTGTTTGTTTGCTCTTACTTGTGCAAAAGATTAAGGGTACAACTTCTATAATTCAAAGTGTTTATATATAATCGTTGGGGAAATTGAGATGAAGAAAGATGAAGCACTTTGGCAAGAATGCCAAGTAGTAATCACAGACATATCAAAGAGTAAAAGCCATGTCTCCTTAACTTCATCTCTAGCTTCATTAACTGGAGGCTACTTTCCCAGTTAGGACAAAAAGTCAGTGAAAACTTGGCATATTGTTACAGTACTAAAGTCTAAACAAAAACAAATGGAAGGTTATAAAAGTGACATTTTCATATTTGTCTAATCGTCTTTGACTTCTTTGAGTTTCCATTCCTGACCACACAAAAACATTTAATATCACGTAAAAACTTTACCCTACACTCACTATTCAGTCTTTGTTCTGAAATTTATCCTTAACCAGTTTTTAAAGCCTGATTCTTTCCTGATCCTCCTGACCACAAACTATGTTGTGTTTTTACTTGTTTCCTGCTTCAACTATTCTTTGGATTCAATTCTCAATATTTTCTATGCTCTTTTGTTCTCTATCCCACTGAGTTGTTTCAGTCACCTGAGGTATTACATTTTAGTTAAATTTGGCTCAGAAGATTCTTACTCTGGAACTGCCATCAAAGGAGATGCTTTCATGGGTCTTGCCCCAGATATTCAGAAAGAATCAGATAATTTACAAATCTTAATTAAGAGTTTAAAAGGTTGGCAAAATCTTTTAACAGACACGTTGACAAAGAAGATATGTCAATGGCAAACAGACACATGAAAAGATGCCCCAAATCATTAAACAATAGGAAAACACACAACTGAAACCACAATGAGATACCATTTTACTCCTGTAAGAATGACTACATAAAAAGACTGGCAAAGCAAATGTTGACAAGAATGAAAAGCAAATGGAACTCTCGGACATTGTTGTTGGAAAAACAACATGATACAACCATTTGGAAAAGTTTGACAGTTTCATATAAAGTTAAATAAATACCTACTATAAGAGCAAAAAAAAGGGGGGGGGAATACACGATCACAGAGATTTCTGGTCAAGATGGCAGGGAAAGTAAACACTGTGCTCACCTCTTCCCATGACCACATCAAAATTACAAATAAATTATAGAACAACCGTTTGAGAACCACCTGAAAGGCAGCTGAAGAAAATACCTATAACTAAGGATATAAAGAAGAAGCCATGTTGGGACTGGTTGGAGTGGCAGAGTTGCAGAATGGGCAGGTCTTAAAGCCACAGTGTGGTGATTAAGAATCTGGAGGGATATTTCAGCTGTACAGGTCTTCCCTGAGGGGTGAGCAGTCTCAGCCCCACACTGGGCTTCCCAGCTTGAGGCACCAGTGCTGGAAAGAGGAGACCCCATAACATCTATCTGTGAAAATGAGCAGATATTGCATCTGAGAGAACAAAAGGCTGTGGGAAAACAAAGAGCTCCTCTTAAAGGGCCTGCTCATAGACTCACTCACAAACTCACTTGCTCTAAGCTCCAGTGCAGTGCAGTAGCTCAACAAATGCCAGGGATATATGTGGAGGAATTAAACTGACTAACGTTAGGGCAAGGGCTGGAGGGGAAGGGGGCAGCACAACTCTTTCTGGGGACAGAAGCACTGTCAGACACCGTTGTTCCTTTCTTGAACTCTCCTTCAATTCGGCTGGCCCAGTACAGGCAAGAACCAACTCTGGGCTTTCTGTTAACCTGGCTAATATTGTTCACCCCATCAGGTGATTCCCTGAGACCCCATTCCACACAACTCAGCAGCCAGGCCTGAGCCTCCTCCAGTGGTTTCTTCATATAAATGGCCTGCCTTGACTCATGCTCCAGACTTCCCCCAAATCTCTCAAAGGCCCACAAACCACAAGCAAGCAGCAGCTGATCTTGTCATGCCTTGTAGCTTTTACTAAGCCAGGCCCAGGACAAGAGGCAAGCAGTCTCACTGTGTGTTGTAACTCCCATAAGGTGGCTGCAAACCTGGTGTAAATGGTGGTGGCTAGTCTTGGCCTTGGACACAGCCTCAACTAAACAGCCACAAGATATGTACAAGTGGCAGCCAGTATTAGCTCATTTTGTAGTACCCACCAAAGGATCCCAAGACCAGCACAGTGGCAAGCATAGTCACTCCCAAGCACCTTCAAACCCAGCACAAGAAGCAATTAATTGCAGATCACATTGTAACTCTTACCAATAGGCCTTAAGCCTCTCACAAGCAGCAGCTAAAATTGGAGCCCCTTCCAAGAGGCTCAAGAACGAACACACCCAGTGGCTGTCTTCAGAAGATACCAAAACACTACCCAACCAATTCCACAAATGGCACACCTGAAAGGCAGACTCAGCTGGCATCCGAGTCCCACTAAAGTGCTACCAACACCATGGGATCTGTCCACTGTCCACAACAGCTCTGTCCACAACAGCTCATCCACTGTAGTAATGGCCAGTCCTCACAATGCGTCTATCTGAGGGTCAATCTCATCCATTCACTGATGTGCCAACAGCAATCAAGGCTCAGCTGATTGAGGGCACACACAACCCACACAAGGGACACCCTGGAGCACCCTGTTCAAGTGACCAGGTAGTTTGCACCATGGGGCACCAAGGACACATTTTACATAATGCCACTTTGTCAAGACTGGGAGACAGCAGATTTACCTAATACATAGAAACAACACAGAGAGTCAGCCAAAATGAAGACACAAAGAAACACATCCCAAATAACAGGGCAAAAATCCAGAAAAAGAACTAAATGAAATGGAGACAAGCAATCTACCAGATACAGAGTTCAAAACTTGGATATAAGGATGCTCATTGAACTTAGTGGGGAAAAAATAGATGAACTCAGTGAGAACTTCAACAAAGAAAAATTTCAAAGGGAGATAAAAAACATAAAAAAGAAGAAGTTAGAGATGAAGAATATAACAATAAGAATGAAGAGTACATTAGAGGGAACACACAATGGATTAGATAAAGCACATTGAATCAGGGTTCTAGAAGACAAGGTGGCTGAAAACACCCAATCAGAACAGCAAAAAGAAGACAAAAATAAGAAAAAATAAATGAGGCTAGTTTAAGGGAACTCTGGGACAACATCAAACATATCAATCGACATCCACATCATAGGATCCCAGAAATAGGAGAGAGAGAGAAAGGGACTGAAAACCTACTTGAAGAAATAATGACTGAAAACTTCCCTAATCTGGGGAAGGAAATAGACGTATAAGTCCAGGAAGTGCAGAGAGTCCCAAACAAGATGAACACAAAGAAGCCCAACCAAGATACATCATAATTAAAATGCCAAAGATTAAAGACAAAGAGAGAATCTTAAAAGTAGCAAGTGAAAAGTAGTTAGGTAAGCACAAGGGAGCTCTTGTAAGACTATCAACTAATTTCTTAACAGAAACTTTGTAGGCAAGAAGGGATTGGCATGAACTATTCAGTGATGAAAGGTCAAGACTCACCACCAAGATTCCTCTAGTCTGCAAGGCTATCATTTAGAATGGTTATTTTAGATCCTCATGTAAGAGGAATCATTCTTCTGTAACTTCGTCCTCCTGTAACTGACTTATTTCACTTAGCATAATGTCCTCAAGGTTCATCCATGTTGTTGCATATTACAGAATTTTCTTTTTTAAAAAAAGCCTAATAGTATTCACTGTATGTGTATATCACATTTTCTTTATTCACGTATCTGTCCATGGACATTTAGGTTGTTTCACATCTTGGATATTGTGAATAATGCTGCAATGAACATGGGAGTGATAATCTTTAAGTTTCTTATTTTAATTATTGTAGATAAATACCCAGAAGTGAGATTACTTGTTCACATGATAGATCTATTTTTAACTTTTGAGGAAGCTCATACTGTTTTCCGTGGCAGCTGCACCATTTTGCATTCCCACCAACAGTGTGCAAGTGTTCCAAATTTTCTATATCTTCGCCATCTTTGTCTTTTTTTTTTTTTGATAATAGCTATTCTGATAATTGTGAGGTGACATCTCATTGTGGTTTTTATTTGCATTTCCTTGATGATTAATGACTTTGAGCATTTTTTCATATCTCTATGGACAATTTTGTGTATCTTTTTTGGAGAAATGTCTATTAAAGTCCTTAGCTCATTTTAAATATTGGGTTATTAGCTATTGTTTGCTTGTTTGTTTGTTTTGCTATTGAGTTGTAGGACTTCTTTCTATATTTTGAAGGTTAACTCCTACTTGATAAATGGTTTGCAAATATTTCTTTCCATGCATAGGTTGACTGTGCAGAACCTTTTAAGTTTGATGTGTTCCAATTGTCTAATTTTACTTTTGTTATCTGTGCTTTTGGTGTTGTATCTATAAAATCCAAGACCAATGTCATGAAGCTTTTCTTCTATGTTTTCTTCTAGGAGTTTTGGAGTTTTAGATCTTATATTTAAGTCTCCAATCCATTTTGAGGGTTTTTTTTTTTTCTTTGTGTGTGTGTGTGTGTGTGTGTGTGTGTGTGTGTGTTGTAAGATAAGGATGCAATTTCATTCTTTTGCATGTGGATATCCAGTTTTCTCAACACCATTTGTTCAAGAGGCTATCCTTTCCCTTTTGTGTTTTTTTGGGGCACACTTGTTGAAGATCAGTTGACATATATTCAGGGATTTATTTCTGGACTCCCTATGTTATCCATTGGTATATTTGTCTTCATACCAGAACTAAACTGTTCTGATTACAGTAGCTTTCTAATGTATTTTGAAATCAGCAAGTGTGATGCTTCCAGCTTTGTTTTTCTCGCTCAGGATTGATTTAGCTATTTGTGATCTGTGTAGTTCCATGCAATTATAGATTTTTTTTCCTATTTCTGTAAAAAAATGCTGTTTGGGATTTTGATGGAACTGCATTGAATCTGTAGATAGCTTGGGGGTAGTATTGACATTTTAACAATATTAAGCCTTCCAATTCATGTTCATGCGATGTGCTTCCATCTTTATTTCATCAATATTTTGTAGTCTTCAGTACATATTTTATAATATTAACTAAAATGGCTATTATACAATAAATGGAAACTCAAGGTTACAGAAATAATCTAAAAGTTAATTTAAAACAGCTTAAGCATTTCTTACCTCTCAGAAAAATGGTAAAATTGTAAAAAATTGTTACTCTTTTATCAGATCCATGAAGACTTTAATACCTCTTAGCTCAGAATTATCTTCTTGGTATAGATTTGTGTGCATTCTTGAGCATAAGTGAACAGATTTTTTATTTACCTTTCTATTTCTTGAATTCTTGTTACAGGTTTATTAAGAGGTTTAATATAACAAGCATAAAGTTAAGAGATAATATAGAAGCAGCAAATTCCCAAGGACTCCAATATCACAATATTTTGAATGTTCTTCCTTTCTCTTGAGGCAACTGCAGATGTGAGGGATGTCTTTGGTCCATTTCCCACATGGAGGTTGGACCCTCTGGTTTCATTATAAGTTCAGTGTTCTACTTTTCTGGGCTATGTCCATTGTGGTCACCTTTCTGGGGAGTCAGTTATAAATCATAACTGTCCCCACATAATCCCAGGCTTTTTTTTTTTTCTTTAGCTCTTGGATTACTGTGATTTTTACTTTTCAATTTAAAGGAAGAAAAGAGGAAAGCTAATATTTCTCTAACTTTTGAGGGTTATGTTCTTGGCAATTCAATGTTTCAATTTCTAAGTCCCTTTATTAGAGTATTGAACTCATCTTCAGTTTAAATGTTCTTTAGAAGCTTCCCCCACCTACTTGCATATAAATTTCTCCCTTATTTTTAAAAAATCTTCATATACCTGAATAATAAAAACAGAACTTTGTTTAGTGACTTGACTGCTAAGTGAGGGTGAGTTTAAAATATGTATAAAAGGAAATCCTAATTTTAGTTTAATGTTAATTATTTTTATTTTTTCTAATTTGTCTATAGGTAGTTCTCCATTTATAACAATAGCAGAAATGAAAAAAAAAAAGGATGAAATGCAATGTTTCTTAAAATATGAGCTAATGAATTGGCTATTCTCTTGAAAACGATGAGCTATGGCCTTTCAGTAATTAGAGCCCAGCTCATAAATCACCATCACTTAACCATTTTATTCTGAGACAACTGTGCCAGCTGCTTTATTGGATGGATGAGATGAGAGGACTGCCCTCTCATCAGAGGAAATGAAAGACACAAATGAGGATTTCTAGAAATGTTTTCCATCACTGTTTTTTTGTGGAGGATAAGGTTTATTTGGAGAGAAATGTAAATCCCTTATTTCCATAGTTTGAAACCTTGCTTGTTAGTTTGTAGGACTTGCGTGAATAGAACTTGTTTCTCTGAAAAAGCATGGGTTATACCAGTTTATTTTTAATTAAATTTATTGGGGTGGCAATGGTTAGTAAAATTACATACGTTTTAAGTATGCAATTCTATCATACATCATCTATATACCAGTTTTTACCAGGTTTATCAGAGCTAAAATAATTATAATCCATCTTATAATTAAGCAAGTCTTGTTTTCCAGATCATGTTTAGCTTAGGGCAAACTGCAGCAGACTTCTTGATGTGTCATTCCTGCAGGAAAGCAGATCTGAACACCAGAATTCCACGCATACTGTAGCTTAGAAGTTTCCCATTAGGTATTTGTTCTCTATATTCTAATAAACTGATTTTGATGTTTAGTAATCTCCTTTGTAAAAGCACTTATGTATAATTTCAGCACCTAACACTTTTCCAGTGATAAACCCTTTGATGTCTTTGTTTAAAATTTGTGACTTTCAAGTTGTGAGTCAAGGAAATAAAATAATTTTCTAAAATTACAAAACAATTGATGACCATACTATATGGGACAAAATATATAATGATGTCTATATTAATATGTATTCAAATGGACAATGATTGGAAATTTAAAGATAAAAATGAAAAAATATTTCATTAGGATGGTGGCATTTTAATGTTTAAAAATTCTTTAATTTTATTGTTATATCTTTTTTCCATGGAGACGCTTGTAAAGCCAGACTTGCTAGTGAGATCCCTTTCATTTTCAGAAATTACAATTTGATTTGAAATTTGTTAACCACAATGAATAAGCATGAGCAGCTGTTTTTATAACTGTGGATTGTTTAGCCACAAGAATACAGAAGTTGCTGTAGCCAGCATTTGCGTCGCTATTTCAATGGTTTTATTAAAGTAGTAGTTATTTTCTGTTTACTTCAATAGCTGAATTTTTTAAAGGACATCCAAGTTTCCTAATGTGATAGTTCATATATCTCTATATCTTTATGTTTTTAGATAGCTATATCTATATTTTTCTATTTTAGAAAGCAAATAATTTATAAAAGGCAAATACACAAGAAAGGTGAGAAATACACATTTCTGTCAAAACTGCAAAGTATATGCAGTTTTTACTTTGCTTTGGAAGTTCTTTGTCCTACATTCAGGTTCCAATTTCAATTTCTAAAATTATTAGCCTGTGACAAAATAAACTTTAGGTGATAGATTCACATGTCACATATTCTTAATAGGTTAATTAAGGCCTGATATAATTGCAGACCCTCAAGAGAAGCTGTTTCTAGAAGGTAGGGAGCAGGGATGCTGTTCACCAGCATCTCCAAGTTATTGCAATCAGGAGGAAGAACGTGTGATGATGAAAGCCATTTTGGAAACAGGTCCCTAAGTCAGCCTCCTCAGTGGTTTTGGGAGAGTCCAGTCTCACTCAAGTCAAAAGCTGGGTTTGCCACTTTAACCTGTTAAGGCAGTGGGAGCAGAGGGCCTGCTCTAATTGGTATTTATTGCTGCCATTGTTTTGGATTCCAGACCTTTGATAAACCTTTCCCAGCTTCAGCAAACCCATGCTTAACTTCACAGCAGTGAGGAAGCTATGGAAGCAGAACTGCAATTAACCTTCACGGGCAAAACAAAACATAAAAAACAATGAGGAAGGTTCGCTTTTTACAGATGTAATTTTAATGACAGCTGGCAGGTGAAAACAATATACCTTCAAATGAGAACATATTTTGTGTTCATGCACAATAACCAAGGAAGAGACTTTTATCAAAAACGGACTAATTATTCATATCGCAGTGAAGAGAAGAAAGGGAAAGAATGTGAAAGACAAAATAGTTCTAATTAAAAAATAGATTGTTTCTAATACTGGGATTCAAGTAGAAGTGTCAGGTGGCTTTGTATTTAAGTGCCAGTGCTCAAAGAGTACAAAAAACCTAACCATTTCCTCATAGCCTTTTCTTTGTTGTTATGTGGAAGGGGTGGTGTTTATAAAGGGAAATTTTCTGTCTCAAGAAGCTGCAAATTCCAGGTAATTGTCAGTAAGTGAGACACTTACCTGCTTTAAGCCTCAATTTCAGTATCTGAAAAATTCAAAAAGCCACCTTAACAGCCTGTAAGCTGAAGACTCTGTCACATTGTGTTTTGAGGCCCTTTGGGGCTCTAAGCTCTGTGACTCCATAATGTTCCGTAGTAGAGCCTCTTCAGTAATTTATCCCTTAACAGTCTGTTTCACATGTTAGTAATAACAGGAGGCTGAAGAAAGTTCATTAGAAGAAGATTAAGGGAAATAAAACTCAAGAGAGAAGGAGTCAAGCTCCGAAACTAGAAAAGAACAGTATTTTGAGGCAGGGGAAAGTGGCCCAGTAGGGGTGAAGAGGCCAGGTGAAGGCAAAAAACAGGAAAAAAGGAATCAGAATAGGGACCAAGGTAAGGAGGGGTTTTATGCATGAATTAGTTAAGAAGACGTATTTCAGAGGTGGAATGAGGTTTCAGAATTGAGTCAGGCTTGTTGGCAGGAGGGTGCTAGCCTAGCCTCTCACCCAGCTCTTGCCTGAGCAGTTACCTGTGGTTGTTACCTGTGGTTGTGAATAGTCTGTTGTCCTGCGGGGACCCTGCTCGCTGTGCCATTTGTTACGCAGGGTGACAGGCGGGGTTTTCTGGGGTCTCTAATCCTGCTCCCCACATAAGAATGCAGGACATAGTGAGGCGAAAAAGAAACACCCACAGAGCCATAGGTAGGGGAGTCAGACCCCTATAGTCTCGCTGGTGGCTGGGTTGAAGAAACAGGAAGCAGGAGCCACATGATCCGCAACCTGTCGTTCACTTCTCTCTGCCAACCAACCTCACTTGCTAGCTGCAATTCGCCTCTCTGCACTCCGCAATCCACACTCCGCTGCTTGCTAGCTCAGCCACCATCTTCTTGCTAGCCCCCATTTTTCTGCTAGCGTAGCCACAGCAGTTATATTAGTGGCCAATGGCCCACCGGCTACAGCTGACGACCAACTAGCCATAGCTGATGGCCATCCAATCACAGTTGATGGCCATTTACTACCTGAGCCAGCACCTCTCCACGTGAGGCCGAGAACCTGGAAACTGCACTCCTGGCTCGGTCCCCACATCTGTACATAGTGCTTGTGGGCTGACTGGCACTAGTGAATATAGAGGTTTATGAATTTGAAAGGCAGATATATCTTTCCATCTCGGTTGCAAAGCATTTCTTTTTTCAAAAACTATGCTTTGAATTTAGAGACTGCAAGGAAGGTTGAACCCTCCAGAGAACAAAAGCAATGTTGAATGAGGGACATGGTTGAAATCTGGGCCAAGTCCCAGAAATTCTGACACTGTGAATCTGAGTGCCTTCCCGGAACCTCTGGGAGTTACTGACACAGAAAACTCTCAGCTGAAATATATTCTGTACATTAATTTTTTTTTATTGTGTCAATTTCCATTCTAAATTATTTGTCAGCTTGGGAATATTCTGGTATCAGCCTTTACCCTTGTGTTACAGTTTTTCTTATACTTTTTCTAAATTTGAAACTTAAGAAAATGCTATGTGAAGTGAAGACTTGCTCCTATCGTCTCCCTTGCCATCTCTTTTCCCTAAAGTTTAGCGGTGTTTTTCAAACTTCAGAAGTCCTTAGAAATTTTATCTTGGTACTTTTGTTACTTTAAATTGATTTTCTATGCAAGGGTACTCTTCCTGGATTTGACCTCTATTCGTTTTTTGTCTCATCTTTACACACACACACCAGCTGCTACCAGGTGGTGAAGAAGATTGGACAATGGGCCTTTGCGGGCAGTAATTCAAAGCAACAATTTCCCCCCTTTTATCTCTGAACTATGCTGAGATTCTCAGTGGCCACTGGGGGGAGCCACATACCCGTTTTCTTTCAGCCTTAACAGCGTTCCTTTTTTAGGAAGCTGGGATTATATTTAGTTTGTGGCCAATATGAAAAGTAAATTGTTTTAAACGCCTTTGGAAAAAAGCAGCAATTCAAATTGGCAAATTTATGGGTTTAAATTTGATGTAAAGTGGTTTGTGTGACTTTCTCCACTTCTTTCTCCAGAGCATGTGGAAACTAATGAAAAAAAAGGGCTGCATCTTTAAGGAGAAATGCATACTTTTAAAGTACTGATCTCCAGTCCTCTTTCTGCAGGCATTTCTGAGGTTGGTAGCTGTGAGGCAGTTAAAACTCCAAATATATTGTCTTGTTTAGTTCGTCAGCACATGTCATAAATATTAGAGCTCCCATATACTCCAGGGAGATTAGACAAACAGCGTTAAAGGGCATACTTTTAGTTTCATTATCTTTGTTTTGCATTTCTCAGCTGTCTCCAAATTGAATTTACTTTTAGCTCCATCATCTAAGAACAATCTTAAATCATAGAGTCAAGAGATTATCAATACTATGGGAAGCAGAAAGATGAAGAGTGGAAAGCTATCAGGGCTGCTGCTTGTACTAATACATCAGTTTATAACAGTAGTTGTTTTGTGTATTTTTTGAACACAGTGATTAAAAACAATTGAGAGAAAGTGATGAAATAAAAAATTGCATACCACCCTAGAACGTGGGACTTATTTTAAGAGTCTTTTCTTGAGGAATGGGGTCTAATCTATAGACCCCATTATTGAGAAATACTGGGTATGGGATTTAAAATGATCGTAAACTTAGTGATTTGGGACCTTGATTAATGTGATGCAAACAGAAGCACCAGTGCAAACAGAAAGACCCTTTTGCTTGGCTTATCTGTAAGGAGGAAACTTGGTTTGATTAGACTATTATTGACTGTAGACTATGGCTGTAGTCACTTCATTTTCCCACAATGCACTTTACCAAGTTTCATAATCTTGTTCCTGTTTCCATTTAATTGTGATATAAGCAGTTATTTGAGGGATAATAATTTTAAAATCCTAATTTTTTGTGTGTTTTTATTTCTTTTCATTAAATTTCTTATGCATAGAAATTTTCTAAAAATTATAATCACCATAAACTAATAATTTTCTGCACTCAATTTATAGAAAGAAATAAGAAGAGAAATGAGCAAATGAGAATGTAGTGGATAATCACTCAGATATAAATATTTCTGTTCCTTATGAATCAAACTAATATGTTAAACATTTTATATTTGCATTATTGACCTCGTACAGTGGTACCTCAGTTTTCAAATGTCTCTGTTGACGAACATTTCGGTTTACGAATGCCGTAAATTTTATGGATCTATGGTGTCTTTAGATAGTAAAATTCATGCTAAATTTGCAGTTTTAGGGGTTGATTTTAAAAGTCTAGAGTGGATTAATCCATTTTGCATTACTTTCTATGGGAAAACCGTGTCTCGGTTTTCGAACGTTTCAGAACTCGAACTGACCCTGGAGCGGATTATGTTCGAAAACAAAGGCACCACCGTAATAATAGCTTCAAGATGATTAATATAGTACAATTATGCTGAAAGGTTTACATTTGCCTAGAATAAACGGAAATGAGATTATTTTTAAGATTAGGATTGGGGAGGAATTTTTGTTGTTCTTTTTAAGATTTGTATTAAAAATATAGCTAACATATTAGTTTCAGGTGTACACCATAGTTACTCAACATTTATATACCTAAAGAACTGATCACAATGATAAGGCCATCAACCATCTGACACCATACTACACTATCACAATATTACTGACTATATTCCCTATGCTATAATTACATCCCTGTGATTTGTTTTATACCTCGACATTGAGATCTCTTATTTCCCTTCACCTTTCCCCATCTTTAAAAAATTTTCAATTATAGTTGATATTCAGTATAATTTTACATTAATTTCAGGTGTACAGCATAGTGGTTAGACATTTGTATAATTTAAGAAATGATCTCCCTGACTAGTCTATTACCCACCTGGCATAGTTATTGCCATATCATTGACTATATTCTCTATGCTTTAAGTTACATTCCCATGACTATTTTGTAACTACCAATATGTACTTCTTAATCCCTTCATCTTTTTCACCCTTCCCCCAACCCTTCCCATTTATCACAGCCAACAAATCTAGTACCCATCTGACACCATACATAGTTATTACAATATTATTGACTGTATTCCTTATGCTATATCCTACACCCCTTAACTACCTTATAACAACAAACTTGTACTTCTTAATACCTTCTCTTTTTTTCACTCCAAATCCCGAACCCCCTGTCATCTGGAAACCATCAAAATGTTTTCTGTATCTATGAGTTTGCTTCTGTTTTGTTTGTTTATTTTTTCTTCAGATTCCATATATACGTGAAATCAGATCACACCTGTCTTTCTCTGTCTTACTTGTGCTCCACTCTGCATCATACCCTCCAGATCTATCCATGCTGCCATGGATATCAAGAACCCATTCCTTACAATGGTCAACCAATATTTCATTGTGTATATCCCCTCCTTTTTATCCATTCTTCTATCAACGGACATCCAGGCTGCCTCCATATCTTGGCCATTGTAAACAATGCTGGAATGAACATATGGATACACATGTCCCCTCGAAGTAATGTTCTTTTGGGTTTCTTCAGATGAATACACAAAAGTGGGATTATTGTGTCCTTCATTGTCTCTTGTTATAGCCTGTGTTTTAAAGTCTGTTTTGTCTGGTATAAGTATTGTTACCCCAGCTTTTGTTTTGTTTTCATTTTCATGAAATATTGTTTTCTATCCCTATACTTTCCATCTGTGTATCTTTTAATCTGATGTGATTCTCTTGTAGGCAGCATATGTAAGGGTTTTGTTTTCTTATTTATTCAACCCTCCTATGTCTTTTGATTGAAGCTTTTGATCCATTTATGTTGAAATTAATTGTTGATAGATATGTAGCTATTGCCATTATTATTAATAATTTTGATCTTTTATTTTCCTCATCTTAAAGAAGTACCTCTAACATTCCTTATAATACAAGTTTAGGAACTCCTTTAGATTTTTCTTTTCTGGGAATCTCTTTATCTATCCTTTGATTTTAAATGATAGCCTTGTTAGGTAGAGCAGTCTAGGTCTAAGTTCTTCCTTTTCATCACATTGAATATTTTGTGTCAATCCCTCTGGCCTGCAAAGTTTCTGTTGAGAAATTAGCTGACAATTTATGGGAGCTCCCTTATAAGTTACTAGTTGCCATTCCCTTGCTGCTTTTAGGATTCTCTCTTTGTCTTTGACCTTTGCCATTCTAATTATAATGTGTCTTTGTGTGGAACTATATGGGTTCATCTTGATTGGGACTCTCTGTGCCTCTTGGACTTGTATGTCTACTTGTTTTGCCAGGTTAGGAAATGTGTCAGTCATTTTCTCTTCAAATAGGTTCTCAATCCCTTGCTTTCTTTCTTCTCTTTCTTGTACCCCTATGATATGAATGTTGTTATGCTTGATGTTGCCTCAGAGGTCTCTTAAACTATCCTCATTTTTTTTTTTTTTGATTCTTTTTTCTTTTGGCTGTTCTGATTGGGTGTTTTCTGCTACCTTGTGCAAATTGTTGATTTGATCCAAATTGTTGTTTCGGTTCTCTGCTTCATCTAGTCTGCTGGTGATTCCTTCTAGTGCATGCTTCATTTCAATTATTGTTTTCTTCATTTCTGACTGATTTTTTTAATGGTTTCTATGTCCTTTTTGTGCTTGCTATCTGTTTGTTGAAGTTCTCACTAAGTTCCTTGAGCATCCTTATTATCATTGTTTTGAACTCTGTATGTGGTAGTTTGCTTGCCTCCATTGCACTTAGTTCTTTTCCTGGAGTTTTCTCTTGATCTTTCATTTGGGATGTATTTCTTTGTTTTCTCATTTTTGTCTGCCTCTCTGTGTTTGTTTCTATGTATTAGGTAGATCTGCTATGTTTTCCAATCTTGGCCAGGTGGCCTTAGTAGTAGGTACCCTGTGGTCCCCTGGCATAGTCTCCCTGGTCACCTGCTCTGGGTGCTCCAGGAGTGTCCCTTGTGTGGGTTGTGTGTGCCTTCCTCTTATAGTTGAGCCTTGATTGCTATTGGTACATCAGTAGGTGGAATTGACCCTCAGGCTGATTGACTGTGGGTATGGCCATTTCCACAGCTCAGAGGCTGTTGTGCAGGGAGCTTACTCCACTGAGTGGGATTCACCCCAGTGAGCTCTTGTGCCTGTTAAGACTGCCCTTTGGGTGTGCCGCTTTGGGGCTAATTGGGCTGTAATGCTCTGCTGTGATCTGAAGACAACCTCTTAGTATGTTGGTTCTGGGGCCTCTTGGGAGGGGCTCCAGTGCAGGCCCAGATCACCCACTGCCTGTGAGCAGCTAGGGAATAGTTGGTAGGAGCTACAAAGCAATCCATGATTGTTTGTTGCCTGTGCTAAACCAGGAGGCACATGGGAGTGGCCACATTGTGAACTGAGCATGTCTGCCACCAGTACTGAGCCTGATGTAGCTCTTCGAAAAGCTAGGACACACTGAAGCCTGCTGCCACCTGCTGGCTCCTTTAAGGTTCAGCCACTGATAAAGCCTCATGCCGTACACAATTTGGACTTGGTCTCAGGGAGCCACTAGTGTGGGAAGAGTTGTGGTTACCATTTTAATGTAGACTGGTTTGGTGCCAGTGCTATACATGAAGCTACTCAGCAAAAGTCTCAAAGCACACCAAGTATAGTCACCACCTATCTGATAGTTTTCCAAGAAAGAGTACGATGCAGGTGGGGATGGTTGCTCCTAGAGAAAGTGCCTCCAGTGTTGGGGGAGTTGGGTATGGTGGGTTCCCAATGAGGTAAGTTAGCGGGTGGAACAGCAGCACTCATTAGACCAGTCAGATTCAGATTTGGCCTGTGGGGGAGGGCTCAATGCAGGAAAGATGGGGCCTGCTGCTGACTGCATAGGAGAAGGCCCACTTATAGGGAAAATGGTGCCTGTCCTCCAGCCCTCGCTTAGAAGCTACACACCTCAGTCTGTCCCCCATATGCCTCTGATGTTGCCTGCCCTTCCCCTCTGCTGAGTCACTATTCATCTGCTGGAGCCAAGGATCCTTAAGAGTATGTCTGCATTTTCCCCTGCCTTCTTTCCCACTTGGACAGTCAGAATTCCCACTGTTTTTTGCAGCCAGATGTTCTGGAGGCTCCTC
Organism: Rhinolophus hipposideros; assembly: GCF_964194185.1. NCBI lineage: Eukaryota > Metazoa > Chordata > Mammalia > Chiroptera > Rhinolophidae > Rhinolophus > Rhinolophus hipposideros. The sequence continues at coordinate 83,574,115 of NC_138047.1, read as the reverse complement.
TTCCTGCGACCAGTACTCAGTGCGGGGTTGGGGTCCGTTGCTCCTTCTGGGGGAACCACTGTGGCCGAGATATTCCTCCTGATTTTCAACCACCACATGGAGGTTTGGAGCCAGCCCATTTTTGTGTCTCTACCCAACCTACCAGTCTTGATATGGCTTCTTTTTATATACTTAGTTATAAAACTTCTATTCTGCTCCACTTCAGATGGTTCTCCGCGTTGATTTTTCTATAATTTAGTCGTAATTTTAATTCTTCTTCATGGAAGAAAGCAGGCACAGTGTTAATCTACTCTGCCATCTTGAATATCTGCTTTTGTTGTTTCTCTAAAATCCTAAAATTTTAATCAGATTAATGCTGTATAACATTTATGTGAATTATATGTTAATGCTCATTATAGTTAGAGAGACAGAAAATTATTAAACAGTATTAGAATTCTATTACCTAAAAAATGATCTTAATGTAACCTTTGGTTTTTCTTGGGAAAAAAAAAAGTCATACCCATGTTTGTGATCAGACTTAATTTTGGAAGTCAAATATAGTTATAGATGTGATTACAAAATTTAGTGATAGATGTGATTTTTTACTATATTTATTAAGATACTATTTTTTGTAAGGAAAGATATAATATTGGTGAATCATTTTTGGACAGTAGTTTTGGTAGAAAACTAGCATTTGTTGAGGGTTTGCTCTGAACCAAGCATTTTATGTACATTTATTCATTTATTTTCCCCAATAACCCAGTGAAAATGCTATACATTTTAAAGATTAGGGAACTCAAGTGCAGATGTTAAATAACATATATAAGTTTGAACAGTTAGTGTCAAAGATATTGTCAAAACAGGTCTCTGTAATACCAACTTCTATTCTCTTAGCTCAAGAAAAACTTTTCTCAATTTTGTATCATTTAATTAAAACTATTATATGTGTTACTTTATATAATTTGTTTCATTAATTTTAAACTGCTATGTCAAAAAGTCTAAACAAATTCATATTGTCTGCTTGTGTCAACTTACATAGAGAAGCTTGCATGGCTATTCTCTGATGGTTATGCTGATTAACTGTTTAACTATGTCCTTTTTCCAGAATTCAGACTTGCAGATTTATTAAAATTCTCATGGTGAATAAATAAATGTAAGCTTGTTGCTCTGACATATAATAGCACCTTACAAATTTCACATGTATAATTAAATTTGTTTCTAATGAACCTCTTTTACCAGTTTTAGTGTTGAGTACTATCTTACCACTTAGAGGTGAATGGGAATCCCGCATGAATATCAGAGAAAGAATGAGGGGGAAATGTGATTTTTATTTCTTTGGCACCTCAAATATTCAATTGAAGCAGATGTTTATTGGACAATAGGGAGAAGAAGGTGATGGTGGAGAAGTTAGATAGGACAATAAAATCTGCTTTAATAACAGACACTAAAGAAATATTCATAGAAAGCCAGAGAACAGCGATGAATGAAAAACATTCTTCTTTTAGTCCCTTAATTTATTTCTTGGACTAATATGTTATTTAACAAAAAGGCTTAGTTTAACATATGATGGCTTAGCAATAAGTAGAAAATAGGGGATACTTTATCAGAGGAATAAACATAATGACAGTTAAAAGAAATACTTTTCAATGACAGTGGATTTTGTCTCAAATTTTTCTGGATCAGCATCACAGCCTAGCCAATCAAATAGCCAATATACCAACTATGTATAATAGATACATTTTAAATTAGAACTAGCAAAATATTTAAAATTACCTAGATAAAATTTTCTCAAGAGCAAAATTTTTTCATTTCAGTGTTCCAGGGACAAACTTGTCTTGAATAATTTAATATGGCTTCTAAAGGTCACTTATTAGCAGCCAGCAATCTAGCCTCTGAGTCTACATTATTGATTTTTTTAATTAGAAAAGACCTTGAAAGCATGTATTCGTATTGTCTGTAAATTTACTTCTAATTTACTTAAGAGTTAAGAAAACGCTCATTTTCCCCAACTTTTTATTCTGAGAATTTTATAACTACAGAGACATTTAAATAATAGCATAGTGAACACTCACATGCCCTTAACCTAGAATCTGTGATTGCTAAAGTTCTGTCACATTTTATTTCTGTTTCTCTGTCTCTATCTCTCTTTCTCCACATGCCCACTACTGTCTTTTAAACATGTTTGAAAATAAGTTGCAGATATCATGCCATTTTACCTCTGGATATTTTGGCATTCACCTTCTAAAATGAAAGAATTTTCTCATACTTAAACACAAAGCCATTATCATCACACTTAAGAAAATTTACAGTAATTTAATTTTATTTAATATCTAGTTCATTTTAAAATGTCTCAAATTGTCCCTCAATGGGGTCCCCCTAGTGCTCTTGGCAGTTCTTTGAAGTAGCTCAGCAAGTCTAATTTATTTCATTGGAAAAAGGGGCTGATACCAGGTGCTGGATTCTAGAGGCTCCATATTGCTAGTCAGACCATTTCCTCCACCTAGGAGCTTGCAGTGTTGTATAGGTGCATAGATCACTTCTCAGTCTGCATCTATAAATATGTAGTGACTTATCAGTAGGGAAGGGCCTCTCTTAATTGGAACGTTGGCCAGGCACTTAGAGTTCATCTATGTACAACCTAAATTGTGAGATTTAAGAGTTATGGGGAATGCATGTACTCTGTTCTTTCTCTTTTTTAAACCTTTCACTTCATAAACCTTATTTTATATCTGAGTACTATGTTTCTGCGATCTCTTTGGATGGCGTGCCCCAGAGACTTAAGCAATTTATTTTTTCCTAAGCACAATCCAATCAGGGTTCACAGATTGAATTTGGTTTTGATCTCTCTTTAGTTTTATCTAGAATAGAGCTCCATTCTTTTATTTTTACCCCATGACAGTGACTTTTGAAGAGTTCAGGGTATTATCTTCTTAGATATCACATATTCTAGATTTTTACAATTGGATTGCTTCCTCATGGTGTCATTTAATTTGTTCCTATATTTCCTGTAATTTGGATGTTTGATCTAAAAGCTTGACTAGATTTTTAAAAACATTTATGGCAAAATGATTTCATAGGTGATGATCTTTTTGTATTACATTATATCAGGAGGCATATAATATAAGGTTGTCCCATTATTAGTGATGAGTTAAGATACTGACCACCAGAATTTGTATTGAACAGGCATTCATTTTACTTTTTTAATTAATATTTAATCTACAAGACAATATTTTGACACTATGTGACTATCCTGTTATACAATCACATTTCATCCAATAGTTTAGCTCCTTTATGATAATCTTTGCCTGAACCACTTATTACATTGTGAGTTTAAAAAATGGTGATTTTCTAATTATATTATTTCTTCTATATTTATTAGATGGCATTCTTTTATAAACAAGACTGTTCTAGTCCTCTACTTCCCATCTTTCCTAATAGCTATAGACAAATGTTTTTTTAATTCATTGCATCATAATCAATTATCATAGTTATTTTTGTTGATGATCAAATTGTCCTAAACAGTCAATTCAATTGGAGCCCATTCAAGCTTGTTCCTTTGACCTTTGACATGATCTTTTCAATAGGCACCCACTAGAATTGCTTCCAATGACCTCTGCTTCCTAATATTCATGCCCTGATATAATCTGTCCCGTGAGTGTGGGCTGGATATAGTGACTCATTTCTAACAAACAGGTTAGGGCAAACAGTGGTATGCCATGTCTGAGATTAGGTTATGAAAAACCTGTTGCTCTGTCTTGCTTATCCTTCCTTACTCTATTGCTAGCTAATGCTAATGGAAGCCAGGCACAATGTTGTCAGCTGAACTATAAGAAGCCCACATGGCTGGAAATTAAGTGACTTCTTTGGTAAATAGCCAGGAAAAAACTTAAGATTTCAGTATAACAGCCCATGAGGAAACAAATGTTGTCAACAGCCACAGAAAGTAGTGAATCCTCTCCTAGATGAGCCTGAGAGGACTGCAGCCAACCTGACAACGTCACTGTAACCTCATGAGAGACCCTGAGCCATGGAATTCAGCTAAGCCACCCTCACGTTTCTGACCCACAGAACTGTGACATAGTTAATGTTTGTTTTAATCCCCTAAGTTTGGAAGTCATTTGTTTTGCAGCAATAGATAACTAATACAACTCCACTGGTCTTGGAGCACTTTTATTTCTTTCTGGTGTAACAGGATTTCTCAGATTCACTTTGCATTTTCCCTGACTCATACCTAGAATAAGCATTTCTCCAAGTTTCTCTCGTTTCTTTTCGTGGAGAATGGTGTATAGAATACAAGAGCCAGGCACAGAATGTGTTCATTGATACAGAGATGTCATTGTTTCTACATTCATTCTGTGACTAGAACTAGAAAACACACACACACACAAATCTTGAGCTCCTACTGACATTTCCAATTCACATTTAATATTACATGACTCTTCCTTATCACATTTTCCTCTTGTAGTGAAAATCTTGGTTCCTTATTTCAACAGCAGAGGGTTAACATTTAACAGAAGTAGAGTAGTGGGTGTCACAATTTTAGCAGTGACAGTAAGTCATTTGGCTTTCTAGAATATCTTTCCTGTATAATGCCTTCATTTCTACCACTTGAGATTTATTCATTTGACTGAAGGGCATTTTTGAATGTTAGCCTTCATTTATAACAATTTGTTTAGAATTATTTCCAACCTAGAAAAATGGTCCAGAAGGAATAGAATACAAATTGGAAAGAAATGCAGAAAAATATAAAAGTAAATGACTCTGGGTAGAGAATTTATGGGTATTTTTTGTTTGATTACTTTAACAAGAAATATATTGTTGAGCACCTCAAATATGTGCTGTTTACTGCTTAAGGCTGCAGAATTTAAAGTTTCTGTTATCCTGCTGGAAGAACTTATATGTATGCAGGGGAGAGAGTAGTATAAATGTGTCATTATAATCGGTAAGTGATAACATAAAGAGATACCCAGTACTTTCCCATGTTTAAATGTAATCTAAAGGACTGCTATTTTAGTAATAAGAAAACATAATACTTTATTTTAAAGGGACCAAAAGATAGATCAAAGGGGGATACAAACAGGAGGTGGAAGAGATTTTTTTGAGTTGGGAAAAATGTCAAAGGCAAACCTGTTTATTTCACAATTTTTATTCAATTCTGATGAACTGAACCAGAGGGTTTCTCAAATACAGCTTTGCCTATTAACCTCTCTGCTTCAAATTAAACTAGAGTTTCATTCTGTGCTTTGGCCAATGGTAGTATGCATATTTATAGCCAACTGTCATGTTTTAACTAAAGATTATGAAGGTAAATATTAAACAATATTAATTTTATGATTTCCTTAGATAGTTAAACTTTTCCTTTATTTGTTATCATTCTAAAAATTATTATTATTTTATTTTGCATCTGTACTTTAGCTATGCTAAAGGTGAAGCCTTTAAAAATTTGCACAACCATAATTTACGCTGAAGCTCCTGAGTGCATTAGTTTGTTCAGTATAATTCATAGCAATCCTTGTGAGAAACAGAAAGGGAAGGTAACTCAAGTGGCATTTATATTTTTAACTTGTGTTATTTTTGGGCAATTTTGTTTCAGGTAATCCATATCTGTTTTCTTTTGTTACTTTTCCTCATTCATATTGATTGAAATGATAATCCTGATGGAGTCAAAAAAATGCTGTAATATGAAATGACTTTATTAGAAAATAAATCAAAGCTGACATTTTAAATCTGTTTGGTAATAAACATACTCAACTGAAAACTTTCATTAGTATCAGAAACATTAACTAATTCTAGGGAAGAGCAGCATATCTACAGATGATAGCTACCACAGTTTATGAAGTTCATGCTCAGCCCCTGGCACATCGGCTTTGCAGAGGCAACCCATGTTTTTGACGGGATGAGAGAAAATCACCAAGGAGACATTCTTTTGGGCCATGTCATAAAGAACTTTACTAAAAATTGCAATTTACTAAGCTCTTGGATATTTTAACTTGTTAGTTCCATTTCTAGCTCATGAAGATAGTCATTGGAACAATGCATATTATTCTACTTTCAGAGAAGATATTTCTGATTTGCAAATTCAGAAATTGTTATCTACTGATTGCCTTAGGCACGGCAGATACGGACAATGATAAGACAAAACCCTGCTTTCAAGCCATTCCTGGTTTAAGCCCATCTGAGTCATTACATGGACACAGGCATCTGTATTAGCAATGTTTTATAGGGCAGTGTCAACCAGTGAGGGCCATGGGATATGATTGGAAAATACCCATTTAGGAGAATACCTAAGGACTATTTGAGCTCGTATGTCCTTTCTAATACTTGTAACAAAATTAATTTATGTACTTACGGTCTTAAGGCCATGACAAACTAGTCCAGTTCCAAGGCCTTTTAAACAACAATCAATATGATGTTTAGGTGTCCATGCAAAGTGGTTGTTAGTTATGGTTAAGTGATTATGATATGTCTGAAAGGCAAACTTATGTCACAGAAAAGAAGAGCTCTATGGATAGATGGTTATGTATAGTTTTGTAAAGGCACCTGGAAACTTTGATCTGGGAGAGACCATATCACAGAGAAATTGTTATTGTCTGAGAGCACGCTGGTGATAAAAACCTTTAAACACATATTTTAACAAAATCTTATATATGCTCAAATTGCCACCTGTTTTGTGATCACTGGAGTCTAATGTGTGCCTATGAATTATTTTTCCAGACATAAGGGTAAGTGAATATCCTACCAGTCCTTGGAGAGTGTATACTTCCTCTCTGATATTTGATTTTTAAGTTTATTTCTAATATTCACTGAAAGTATGATAATATCAAAAAGTTTCATTCAGGATTTTCACGTGTAATTCCATTGCCCTTTCATAAGACTACACAAATAATAGAAGTAAAAATAGAAGGTACTTAAGAAAGTTGCTTATTTATTTAACATAGTATGCAGCATTCTCCATGGTCTGGCTCCTAACTTTCCACTCTGATTTCATGCTGTATCCCAATATACTTTTTTTTTCTTTATTCATTCAAACTATCCAGTTGGTAATAGTTTCTGAATATTCTAATTTCTCCTGATTGCTGCACATTATCACCTTAAAGTGTTTCGTATGTGCTTTTTATTAATGCCAGCAATAGCTTAGAGGACATCTCCAGAAATAAAATTATATTGCTATTGGCCAAGCTCATCTCATGAGTGGCCAAATTTGGGTTTACTTCTGATCCTGATACTTCTTTTTTACATAGATTTCAGGTGTACAATTCTGTAATACATCATCTATAGTGTGTTTACCATCCAGAGTCAGTTCATTCATCACCATATATTTCATCCCATTTACCCTCATCTACTACCCTCCTCCCCGCTTATCCTCTGGTAATCACTAAACTATTGTCCATGTCTATGAGTTTTTGCTTCTTTGTTTGTTTATCTTGTTTCTTTGTTGTTTTCAGTTTTATATCCTACATATCAGTGAAATCATATGGACTTTTTCTGTCTGACTTAGTTTGCTTAGCATAATAAACTCAAGATCCATCTATGTTGTTGCAAATGGCACTATTTCATCTTTTCTTATGGCTGAATAATATTCCATTGTGTATATATACCACATCTTCTTAACCAATCACTGTTTCTTTTTTTTAACCACACTCCTTCAGGCCTTTTTGACTCATATGTTTGGTGATGGTTAGGTTCTATGGGAAGCGGATATGGAGACTGAGTAGGAGTGCCAAAGGGGAAGGAAAAGGGAAAGGAGGCAGACACAAAGGGAAGCCATTAGATGGTGATGCTGGCTTGATGAAGCCCAAATAATAGTTTGGAGCAATGATTGCCACTTACGGGGGTTCCTCACTGGATGAAATTACCAGCACCTGTATCATTGTCTTGTTCAGTCATTGGCTAGCCCCCTCCACCCTGATATCACTAATGGCTAGAGGCCATCAGTCTTGCATTCCACACCTTGCAGTTGGGAAGCTTGTCCTTTCTCAGAAAGAATTATCTTGTGCCTACATCATGTGCCTCCATCTCCCCCACCCCCAGGATTCCAGTTCCAGGACCTGAGTTGTAGCAAAGTCCTCGACACCTCCAATTTCTGGTCCTATTGGGGGTATTTTCCTCCTCTAGGTAGTAGGAAGGTGACTTATATTTTCATATTTGAATTTTAACCTGATTTTAAGAAGCCCTCATACATGACTGTGTTGTCAAATTTAAAGGCTCTATCTCTTTACTGTTTCTCCTTGGTCTCTAACACTAGGAGGCAAATAAAAAAAAAGAGAAGAGAGAAAAAAGAGTCAGATCAAAGATCATTTTTTTTAATGGGAGTTTTTCCAATACTTTACTGTAGGCTAAATTTACTGTTTTTCATCTGTACTTGCATCATATGCTGTGAATTCCTCAGTCACGCTCTTATCATGTTGTATTCTTGTAGTTGACTTTCTTATCTGTCTCTTCATTAGAGTGAGAGACCCTTCTCACTCCTCTCTTTGCAGCACTATTATCTTAAAAAGAGGTCAATTTGATAACTCAATCAGTGTTTTCTCTCTGTTTTAGTTGGTATTTCTATTTACTAATAACTTGAATACTTTATTTCATATTTTATTAACTATATGCCATCTTTTGTGAATTTTCTATTCACATTATTTCTTCATTTGTAATAAAAGTTTTTTATAAATTTAAGTTTTTAATATGGTAAATTTTCTTAAACATCTGTCATTGTTCATATAAATACTTTTCTCAGTTTGAATTGTCTTACAATTTTATAAGGTTTTGCTCTTCAGAATGCTTCAAATTCCACATAGGTCAATTTAATGATGGATTCCACTTGTTTCTACGTTTAGAAAGCGTTTATTCTGAGATCAGTTAAGTAGTCATATTTCCATCTGTTTTCTGCTTTTATTTTTAGATAAAATTTATTTAATGGATGATAGCTGTGATCCAACTTAATCTATTCTTCAAATTATAATTTCCCCAGAACTTTGGATAATTCATTCACATGCATTGGTTTGCTATGCTTATTTTATCCATTATGATTTTACTTTACTGATTTTAAGATAGTCTCTAATGTTCTGTTGAATTGTTTATCCACTCTGAAATAATAATTACCAATGTTTTATGGATGTCTGAAAAGAAGGAATATTCCTCATTAGTGAAAAACATACCTACAAGTATCCATATATTCAATATTTGTTTCAAGTCAATCCAAACACTTTCAGAAATCAGGCATGTGATATCAATGTGCTCAACAGCCAGATGTAATTCATTAGGGAGTGGTGCTGATGAGGTGGCAGGGAGAGCACACACCTGGCCTAAAGACACAAACTTTTTTTAAAAAAATTGTACTGATACAGTTTCTCAACCGCATCTACATTTATAGAGTGAATTTGGCCTATTGTCTCTTCATTTCCATATCTAACATAACTAATTATATTATATGGATGGGGCATTTTATTTAAAACAAAACAAAGCAATTGTATTATTAACTGCATTTGCTTTTTAAGGAGGCAAGTGTGACATATATACATATATATATGTAATTGGGAAAAGAGATTGGAGAGGAAGGAGAAAGGAAAGATTGGACTTTCAAAGCTTCTATCAATTAATTCATCCATGTTCAAATTAAACTATTGGGTCATTTGCTTATCAGAGCATATGATCTAATCTTTAGACTTTTGGAAAGATAAATTACTGTGCAAATATATAGTACTAAAGCTTAGGGGTACCAATTAGATGGAAGAAGAGATTAGTGACCTTGTCTTTGTTGAGAAGTAAAATGATGAGAAGCAAAGTTTGCAACAATATGTATTTGAGTTGAAATAATATTTAAAAATAAGTAGACTGCAATCTGAAGGGGAAAATACTTGGCATTAAAATAAAATAAAACCTGGTGGGGATCCAAGATCTTGGAGTAGATGAAGGCTGAGCTTGAGTTGTGATCAAAATCACAACTAAATTATAGAACAGTCAACATGGAGAACCATCTGAAATTTAGCTGGACAGAAGTTTTATAACTAAGGGTATAAAGAAAAAGCCACATCGAAACTGGTAGGAGGGGCAATAAGAAAACAAAAGTCTTACATATGAGCAAATGAGACTCACTTCAGTTTGAAAGACACACACACAGAATGAAAGTCAAGGGATGGAAAAAGTTATTTTGTGAAAATGGAAACAAAAGACGAAAACAAAAAACTGGGGTAGAAATGTTCATACCAAATAAAATAGACTTTAAAACAAAGACTATCACAAAAGACAAAATATGACCCAGTAATCCCATTTCTGGATATTTACCCAAAGAAATCCAAAACACTACTTTGAAGGGACATGTACATCCATATGTTCATTGCGGCATTATTTACAATGGCCGAGATGTAGAGGCAGCCTGATTGTCTGTCAATGGATGAATGGGTAAAAGTAAGTGGTACATATACAGAATGGAATATTGCTCGGCCATGGGAGGGAATGGTTCTTGCCACCTGCAGTGGCATGGATGGACCTGGAGGGTATTGTGCTGAGTGAAGGATGTCTGACAGAGAAAGATAGATGCCATGTGATTATATGTGGAATCTAAAGAACAAAATAAACAAACAAAACAGAAACAAACTCATCAATACAGAGAACATTTTGATGGTTGCCGGATGGGAGAGGGTTTTAGGGGATGAGTGAAAGAAAGTAAAAGATTAAAAAGTACGAATTGACTATTACAAAGTAGTTATGGGGATATAGGGTGTAGCATAAGGAATATAGTCAATAATATTGTAATAACTATGCATGGTGTTACATGGGTACTAGATTCAGGGTGATAGATGGAAGGGGAGTTAGGGGTTGGGGGACTAGATGAAGAAGGTGAAGGAGTTCAGAAGTTCAAATTGGTATTTACAAAATAGTCATGGGGATCTAAAGTAAAGCATAGGGAATATAGTCAATAATATGGTAATAACTATGTATAATGACAGGTGGGTATTAGACTAGGCAGGGGATAACTTCTTAAATTACACAAATGTCTAACCACTATGCTGTACACCTGAAAATTAATATAAAATAACATTGAATGTCAAAAAAAAAGAGTAAATAAAACAAAACCTACAGGACTCGTAAATACAAGGGAAGTGAAATCAGGCTAACCAGCTAGCAACACTTGTACCAATCAGAGAAAATAAGTGTTCCTTTCTTTGCGGTTTTCCTTCAGCATTGTACAAGATCTTTTGCACAGACTTGGAAGCAAATTAACTAACAGTAAAGTTCTTAGCAAGGCATAATTACATAGGTGCCTGATGAAATAGCCTACGATACCAAACCACTTACCATCATATAAAGACATGCCAAGGAATGGAACTGGAAGTACAGGCTTAAGCTTCCATGCCAGAGAATAGCCACAGGATAGGGTGAAAAGCTCACATATGCCATTCCATGAGAAATTAACTCTTTCAAAGTCTTTCACATGAAGAGGCCACTTAGTAGTAGCCTGCCAGGATTAGTCAGAAGAGTAGCATAAACCAGTATAAACAAATAGGGAGTCCTGTCATACTTACAGAACACTGAAGAGGAACTTGGGTGGAAAGAGAAAAAGGAAATAAAGAAGGTTTTGTTTCAGTTTGTTTCTGTTTTGTTTAAATCTAAATAAGCACTGTTTATTAAGGGATGGATCTCAACTGGATGGAATATAAATTTGAGAAGTTTGATTTTTCTCTAATCAGTGCTTTCAACATCTTAACACATTCTCCCTTTCACTTTTTAAGGATGTTGTAGACATATTCCATAATATTTGGACACTCTCAGATTTAAAAAGTCAACCCATTCAAGTTTAAAATTTTCCTCATACATTGTCTAAAGTTTTTCCACGCCAAATTACCTCTTAAAATCACAATTCAAGGGTCTTTAAAGTGGGGGTTAAGGTGGTCTGCACTCCCTGACCATAAGTCCTCATCCAGATTCTAACTCCTCCTGTTTAAGGACAAGAGGAAGGAAAGGTGAAAGTCAATCTGTTTTAACTGGTATAGTTGTACTTCTTCCTTCATTGGTTTCTGCTCTTCCTCTGGCTAATCCTGACAGGCTGCTGATCATGGCCTCTTTGTGTAAAGGACATTGATAGAGTTGCTGTCTTATGGAGAAGTATGTGTGACTTCTGTATCCTGTCCTGTGAGATCTTCCTGTGGCTCTCTTCTCTGGCATGGGGCATCTTCTCTGGCACAAGTACTTCTAATTTCTTTTACTCAGTTTCTATCCACAGTGGTATATGCTATAGGCTTCCCCTGATGGATTCTCTTAGCCTGGATGGTAGACCTTTTTGATGAGGTGCTAGCAAAATGATCTCAAGATTAGATTAGCTCCTTTTCTGGTGTTCCATGGACCTATGAGAAATTCACACACTGTTAATACAGCCAATTATCAGTGTCTTGGCTGCTCTATTGCCACCATCTTTCTCAGTCTACTATCATATCTCTTTAATTTATAGGGACAGGTCAGCAAGTCTTAGCAGATAGCCACCCCCCAAATACAAGACCAGTGATCTCTTCACCTCCAATCATCTTATGTAGATGATTGTGGTGGGGTGGGTGGGGCCTGGCTTGGGGTTGTAGGCTCGATTCTTCTGCTTTTCATGAGCTCTTGTGAGAGATATTGAGCCCCAGAGCTTCTCTTTAGAATGTGGTATGATTACACTTCCTTGTCTCAAGTTTGAATTCAAGTCAGATCAGTGTAATTAACAGATTTAACTAATAAATTATACATTTGCATATCCATGTTGCCTGACTATTCTATTAAATATTGTTGCATGAACAAGATGATGGATTAAAATAAGGCAGAGTATCATGTTCCTGTGGTCTATGTGGATTCCAAGCAATGGAGTCATCTTGTTGCTTAGTGTCATCTCCCTGTTCTTATTACTGCCCTGTAGGGATATCCTAGTCATGTGAGATGGAGTCAAAAGACTTGAATCTTCATTTGCACACTGAACACAGAGTTTTCTACAGTATGTGCAGTGCTGTGCTGGTAAACTGGCCCTCCAAGCAAACAAATAATCCCCCCAAAACAGAAAACCACAAAGAAAAAACCCAATCCCATACAAAAACACTGATATTTACAGTGTTTGTCAACTTTGAAGGTGTAAATATTTTTACTATGTGATTTTCAACCTACTGATGTGAAGTCACTGAATAGGGAGTTGGAAAGAAATCCACATAATTGGCTCTTGTGAGCCAATAAGATAGCTGCAGTGCATCACTGAGTCTGTGTTTATTTGACATGTCTCTATGGAGTCTGATAGAAATTATGGTGATACTGTAATCCTTCTGAAATGTTCCATCCAAGCTATCTGTTTGAGCTATCTCTAATTTTTTTTTAAAATGAGGAAAAGTTATTTTCTGAGATGACACAAAATAGAGTGAACCTGAAAACAGAGCAACAGGAAATGTGAGGGCATTCTTCCTAGCGGAAGCAGAGCTGAGTAACAAGGTGAAAGCTAGATTTACCAGAAAAAATGGGTAAAATTCATGGGTGGTGGGGTTGCCAAACACTAGTGACTTTTAAGAATAATCTGCCTAGTATGTATAAATAGTTTGTTTGTTAGGGCTGTAACTCTGCTGGTTTGGTCCACAGACCCAAACTTTCAGTTAACTTGATAAACAAAAAAGACCTATGTGGGCTATTGTTAGATAAATGAAGAAAAGAGTCTGTATCCCATATCTGGACCTACCCATACTGTATAAAAAAAGAATAAGACAGAAGGCAAAAATCTAATGAGGTTCAGAGGGCAGGAACAAGGCTAGAGGGAATCTAGAGAAGGAAAGACATGGAAGTTCCCAGAAGTCTTGGTGACTGAACCCTTTGCCTGATGTGTAATGGGGACATTTATTAATTTCATTTTTTATGGAAACATGACCTTAGCTGACATCTAGATGTTATTTATTCTATTGTTAAAAATAATTTTGACCTTATTTTTATTTATTTGGTCTGCCAAATATTATTTGTTACTATATTTGTGTTGCTGTTATTTACACATATATTTAACAATCTTGTTTTATACACATTTTTATTATACTATTTGGTGCATTAAAATTTATGGCTATTACAATTTATTTGTAGATTATCAAGGTAAAATTTCTCTTTGCTTATCCAAGAACATGGTGTGTGTTTTCATTTATTCAGATCTTCTTTTGTATCTCTCAGGCAATTTAAAAGTATATTTAGTAGATCTTACATATTTCTTTTTAAACATTCCTAGGTATGGCAGAGACTGCTAGTTGTTCCCTAATATCATTTCTCCCCTTCTTTCTCCACAGCAAAAGCTCTGAATTTTAGCTGGCACATGGCTATCCAGAATCAAAACTTCATTTCACAGCCTTCCTTGCAGGTAAGCCTGGCCATGTGACTAAGTTTTGGACAATGAGATATAAGAATGTGTAGTTTTGAGAAGTGTTCTGTAAGGGAGAGGAGTGTTCTTTTCTTTCCTTTCTTGTGGTGAGAATGAGAGACTATGGCTAGAGGAGAAAGCTGGAAGGAGCCTGGGATTGGCTTTGTGGATCTGTGTAACTGCTATTCTAGTCTTGGACTCCTGACAACTGGACTTTTCACATAGAATTATAACCACTTGTGTGTCTAAGCCATTGTTTATTTGGGTTATATGTTGCATGTGGCTGGACCTACTGCTATTTCAAATCTCTTTCATTGGTTTTGTAAATGAAATATTTTCCTATTATATCTTCTAATTGGTTATTATTTCTGTGTATAAACTCGCTTGATATATTCACTTTGTACCTTACTAAATGATTGAATTTTAATATTGTTTGTAGTAGTTAGGGAAAAAGATTGGGATACAGAAGAAAGGGGAAGACTGGTCTATGGTATAGCTTTAGTGCTTGAAAGATATGGGAGCAATGTTTATTATAACAATAGTGGAGATGATCCAGATTTGTTAACTGCTACATAAATTTCACAGGAAAAGAATGACAGATTCAGGGCTGTGAACTACCAATTTAGGGCACATCGTGTAAGCCAGAAAGCTTTCAGAGCAGCATTTATAGAGAACCTCATCTCCTTAAACTAGAGAACTACCTGTACTGAAATCTAAGCCTGAAATTTGAGCATAAGACTAGCAGAGTTCCAAGAGATTGAATCCATAGCTCTAGCTAGTCACCTATGCTGCAGTCAAAGACTTGGAATGGGGACAAGGGATAGACTCTCTTGAGAACAACAGATCCACAGGTACCCATGAACCACCAGCCTGGCTAACCCACCTCCCCCTTGAGAAAGGACAGCATCCTCCCATTGCATGGAGGCAAAGACTTTATATTAAGCAGTTTTCTTTAAAAAGATGTTCATTCTTCTCAGAATCTTTCCCTACTTATTCTTATTTTTTCTAAGACAATAAAGCCAGATCTCAGCATGGTCTTTCCAGGGAAATACTGTCTCCTCAGGAGGCATGTGCTGCAGGGTATGCTTCATATTTACCCCAGGAACCAGAAAAAAAACATGTATATGAATGGATTTGGAAGCTGTTGAACTTGGATGGGCACAAGAGAAAGCTGAGCAGGGGAGAGCTTTGCCTTTCATCTTTTTTGTCCCTCTTTTCATCAAACTTTTTGTTAGATTTGTTATTTGGGTTACTTTTGGGATCTAGATTTTAGGTTTTGGAGTCAGGTGTTTATGGTGAATGGGATTTGGGTAACAGGAGAGTGAAGAAAGGAGATTACACCTGTATTGGAAGAGCCGTGACAGGTACATCCACAGGCTGCTGGTCTAATGAGGCTAAAGTGCTATTTGGGGGAAGATGTGGAACACGCCAGATGAAAGGAGAAGCCGTTGTGGTGAGAATTCAGGGTATCTGAATATTTTTGGAGTAGAGCAACTGTGGATGGTGACAAGGATTGGGGCACAAATCTGGTTGTGGGTATCTGAGTTGTCAGCAGACAGCAGGTCACTTGGAACTGAGTAGGCCAGGGAACTAAAAGGCTGGGTTTTGATGGAACACTGAAGTCCTTCGGGCAGATGGCAGGGTTTTTTTCACATGGAGAGGGAGACTGAACCAAATGACAAAGGCCTTCATTTCATTTGTTATAGTTCCAGGAAAGGGGCAGAGAGTGTAATAAAATTGCCATGAATCTGAAAGAGTGAGTTTTATATGACAATGGTGGAAGTAGTAATGGTCTGGAAGCAAAGGAACAATACTTAGAGTTCAGAATCCACAGGAAGATAATGGAAGAGGACATATTTTCTTCCTTTCTTCTTTTGGGTAGGAAAATATTTTTCTCTGCTTCCAGTTAGATCAATTTTATTGTTTGTAGCGAGTCCTCCAAAATTCCAGCTATATCATTTCTGTCAGTGTCAATACAGTTGAAATGAGAAATTATGAGATGTCGAATACATGGGACTGCCAACCCACTGCCATTTTAAATGAAAGTTTAAATAAAATCTTTATTATATATGTCAGTGTATTATATATATCAGTGGGAAGCAATTTCAGTTTAAATAAATTTTAAGAATTTATAATATTCTTCTTCAGCTATTAATGGCTTGAGACAAAGTGAAGCCAATGCAACAAGACAATTTAATAAAAAATTCATAACCAGCTTTTTAAAACAAAACTGGTTATTCAAAATGAGTAATCTGTTAATTTTTAATACCAGTTTAAAAGCAACATGTTCTGCCTTTCAAAATTTTCCATGACAGTTGTTTTCTTTTATTTGTTTCTATTTTTGCCATGACTTTATAAGAAACAATAAACAAAAAATTCTAAAACAGATGGCTACTATTGTATTTTGTAGTTTATTTTAAAAATAAGCAACCCAAAACATCTGCCATCATCTGGAACTAGTTATTAGAAAATGATTTGAACTTGATGTTTAATGTGGACCCAACTGGAAATAAAAATGGTAGACAGTGACTAGACAAGCACTGCCTGGAGGCCTGTGCCCCTGTGGAAGCATTTAAGGCAGTTCCTAAGGTTTTATTTTATTTTTTTATTTAAATTCTGCCCTTGTGTCGATAGTCTATTAAATTTCAATTTTATTTGTGTGCTTGCATTTGTGTTCCTCCCATCAAACGTGTACATTTGCCCCATTTATTTTATAGATTTCAAGGCGAAGATCCCTGTTATTTGTAAGTTAGCCCCAAGGTCCTAAATTTGATGTAGGAACCTCATTAAGAGAATCAAGAAATATCTAAACAAATACCTGCTTCAATGGTTACTTATTAATAAAATGCATTGTTTGCACTGATATATTGGAATATTGATATATTCAGACATATATCAATTGGATATATTGGAATAATGATATAGTCAGACATTTCCTAGGCCATCATTTTATCACTTTGAGTTTTCAAGTTCTCTGTTGGTGTTCCAGGAAACCTGGAGAGCTTACAAAGCATGAAAGAGTTGCCTTGCTCATTCTTTGTAGAAAAATAGAAATGCTAAAAAGAAGATATTTAATTAAGATTTTAGAAAATATGTACCTGTGGTAAGTTTATACAGCTCATCTAACAAATATATGTATCAATTGTACATGTACATGTTTTGATATTTTAAATTAATTGATTTTTTTAGCAAACATTTTTTGAATTCATACTGTTTTTCAGACAATGCATGGGTGTTAGATGTGAACAAACCAGTCAAAATTGCATTCAAAGGGAAGACATTTAAACAAATAAATAAGTATACAAACAGTATGATTTTAGTAAATCACATATGCTGGAGAGAAATATCAGTGTAAGGGAATAGAGAATGACTAATGGATAGAGACAGGGGCATATTAGGTATGTTCTTTCTTCACTTGATGTAAAATCAAATTTGTAATATTGCATAAATATTTATATAGATTTTAAAGATTTTTTTATCTCTGGTTCTGCAATTGATATAAAAACACTAACCTTCCCCTTTCATCCCAATCATTGTTATTTGCAGCCTTTACCTAGAATTTTACATGTGCATGTTTAGGCACTATTTTTTCCTCATGGAACCATCTTGGGTGGCTTAGTTAGGGGTGGACAGATAACAGATCCATTGCTGGAGAGGGCCAAATGAAAATAGACTTAAAGTCAAATGTTCAGATATTTAGAAAAGAGTGTGGCACATAGCTCTATGTGAGACCTGGATTTCAAATTTTACCTTCATTTATCAATTTCCATTTAAAATACTTGGGTCTCATTTGCCTTATCTACAAATGAAGACAGAACATTTTCTAAATTTGAAGACTGACGGTTGCATAATTAAACCAGTTCAGGAAATTTTCAGTTCTAATAGTTTTGATCTATGAAAAAAAATATAATTCATGTTCTAGATAATAATGCTATGTTTTGAGACTTGTAAATTTCAAATTTTGCAAATACCACTGTAGCAAATACTATCTCTAACCAAATTCCTTTTTTTTTTGATTGTTTGTTTTGCCTGGAACACTTATTGGATTACCTTAATGGCTTGTTTTTTTATCCTTGTTCCTTTTCAGAGCACATAGTGGACTTGTTTATGTCCTGTATTTAAACTAGCATCAAATTTGTCTTTTTACTCTTGCTAATTCCAAAGTTCTATTTTCTGGCAAAGAACCATCACCTTGTTATTTCTTTACTTCATTAATTATCATTAACTTTTGCTTTTTGGTGGGGCACTTTTCCCAAAGAAATAAATTGCTCTTGTAATCCTAAAAACAAGATAAAAGGGAGAAGGACAGCCTGACTTCCTCTTACTGAACCTACTTGGCTTTTAGTGACCACTTCCTTCATAATGCTTTCAAACAACCCACTAAAGGCCTGTTTCACACATTTAACCAGGATCGATACAAAGCTTTCTGTCTTCAATTCATGTTTCCTATTTTCTTCTGTTTTTCTTTTAAAATTAAGATATGCATTTCTCAATTTAGTGTTCAGCAATAGACATATTACAATTTTATTTGCAAGTTATTTCAGTCACCTGGGTTGAAATATATTGGAGTCAAAAGTCTAGAAAACAGTAACGTATGTCAGCCAAATATTCCCTGTTGTCTGATCACCTGCACTGTTGAAAGTGGGCATATTCTAGAGAAAAGGAATATGTTTATATTCTGAATATTCTGAGTTTTTCCAAAGATAAATAATCCATCACTCTCTTTGGCCTACATTCCTTACATGTGTTCAATATAATTTCAAATAACTATCTAGCAAGAAGCGGGGGTCGGGGGGCGGGGGATGTGGGTGTGAGAGTATTTTAGCTATTACTTAGGCTGTGGTCTTTGTTAGTGGGCCAGTTGTTAGTGGGCCCCAAAGGCCAGAAACCAAGTAATACAGAGATGATACCTACTAATTCAATATTTATAAGCTTCTTTTGTTTATTTCCGAGTATATATACTAAAGAGCATAAATGAAAGACAGTTTTGAGCTGAGGCAGTTCTGAACTGTACATCTGGTGTCTTGAAGAACCTCCCATAGCCCACCCTGTCTTAAATTCATTATCTGAGTTTCTGAATATTCAGTACAATTCCCAAAAGTATCAATCTCCTGCTTTGAAAGATACTATTATGGAAAATTTGATTCAAACGTCCTATTTGTTGATTTCTTGTATTATCACATAAGACAGACAGTATTTGTTCACGTACTCCCTGTTTAAAGGGTTAAAATTTCTCTAATTTTCCTATAACATTAATTGAGTCAAATGCTACACTAATACAAACAAATCAATAATCTTCCTATCACCAATGAAATGCATTAACAAATTATTTATGATTAAAATAAGTATCAGTAATGTTGTCATCTCTCATTTTACCAGAATGCCTTTTCTTCAATCCTCTTTTCGAGGTCATGCTCTTTTTGAGGTAATCAGTCACTATTGATTTGGGTCATTGATGACAAGTCCAGGGAGGTTTTAGTTCATCCATCTTCCCTTAGTCCAGGCAAAAAGGCTACTACAAATAAACATCATGTCTGAGTGATTTTTGACAGAACTCTAAGAAGCCTCCTGGCCTATTGTGTACTTGTCCCGCCAGGAATGACACAGTTCCAAGTGGGGCCCAAAACCTAACTGTGAGATAACCTTTTTGGAGCACTAACTTGACACCTTGACATTTTGGTACAGTTTCAGGGATTCCTAAGGCCATCTGGGTGATGGTGGAAAATGACATATAAAAACACAAATAGTATAATATAATACCATATGCAGTGCTTGTAAATGTGTCTTTCTGCATGATAGGTCTGCGTTCTGACTTGTAAAATGACAAAAGTGATAGAAGAAATTGTGCGGTGGGATACTACTTTTTGTTCCCATGATAGTACTGCTTTCAAGTCTTCCTTTTCCTGGCTATGACAAAAAGTGATTTTTTAAAGTTTCTGTTTCAAAGAGGATGTGGATATAAATGGCAGGTGAGCTGGCATCCCATTAACAAATTCTCCAGTGCACATTGCATTGAATGTGCACTGTTCCTGATTTTCGATTTATTCTCTCGAGGATTCTGTTCTTGTTTTGCAGGGAAGTGTTAATTATCCTCCACTCGCATTTCCTGGGATTATAAAAAAAAACTATACAAAACAAGAGTTTGAGTAATTTGAGAAACTCCCTGTACAGTGGAAATCCAGTGATTTTATTAGCATGACTAAAGTCATTAGAACAATTCTGTGCATGTCTGCTGTGCTTTTAAGGGGTAAACATTTTTTCTCCTAAGCCTGCTGGTAACTGTCATTATTGTACAAGGCGATAACAATTTTTGTCTCATTCATTTGGTTCTTAGATGTTCATATAAAGTTGGAACCAAACTTGAAATTTGGGCTGGAAGTCATGAAATGAATTTAACCTGTGAAAAGTTCTTTGATGGTAATATCCTCCCTGCATTTCAATGTAATGAAACTGCTACAAAGAAAGACAAATTTCTGGATTAATTTGGTGCAACATTTCTGAAGCTCTCCTTTTGTCTCCCCTATATTCTGAAGTCTCCAAAAAGAGAACACTTCCAAGTAGCTTCTAAGTGTCTCACTACCTTAAATCCACATGTCATGCTATGCCTTTTATTCTGCCAGAGTATCTGCCAGAGTGACCAGGTCACTCCACTGTTCACTGTTCATTACCCAGAGAATCTAATGCAAACATTGTAGCCTGGCTATCTGGGCTCTCTATACTCTGGGCCTATCAAACTGTGATATCTGCTTAATTGCCTTTTCAAATCTAGTGACATTTCTGCCTAAATATTTGGGACTGTTAAGCAACAATCATGTCACTTGCTACCACAGCCTATGATTTTATTTAATCAGTTATGCCTTTCTGATTATTTAACTTTTTCAAAGATCATTATTTAACGTTTTCAAAGTATACCAAAGTCTTGTTTTAAAACTGCACGAACTAGATCCTGGCTCAGTGGATCCCTTTGACCAGCAAATCCATTTTGTTGCTACCTATCCAGCAAAGTTGAATGCATATGCCAACCAAATAATAATATTCAAAGAAGCATTATTTGTAATAGTCCAAAGGCAAAGTAGTCTCTTTTAGCTAAGGTTAGAATTTATACTCTGTAAGTTGCTCATGAAAGCAATTGTCATTCAATCATAAATGTCCATTAATAGAAAATGTACAATATGTATTTTGGTATATTTGTAAGATGGATTATTATAAAGCAATGAAAATTACTGTTACTGCTACATGAATCAACATGAATGAATTTTATAAAATTCAGTAAAAGAAGACAAAAATTTTAAAAATACCTATTGTATGATTTAATTTGTATAAAGTTAAAAAATAAGAAATTTTGTTAAAAGCCAAGATAGTGGGTACCTATTCAGTAAGTAGGGAGAGTGATTGGTAGATGGCAAGATGGGAATTTCTGGGTTGCTGGTCATCTAGTTTTTGCCCTGAATAATAGTTGTATGGTATGATCATTTTGTAGTCATTGAACTCTTTACTTACATACACATTTCTGAATCTTAGTTATAAAAAAAAAATCAAGTTTATTATTAGGTTGGTGCAAAAGTAATTGAGGCTTAAAAGGTTAAAAATAATTGCAAAAACTGCAATTACTTTTGCACCAACCTAATCATAATACTTATTTATAAAAAAATAGTCTTGATATCTATTTTTAGGAATCAAGTTTTGGTCAGGATATTAAAGATAAACTAGAATGATTTGAAAAACATGTTTTAATCTTACTCTCATAACAAGAGCAGAGGGAAAATGTAAAAGAGCAAAATAAGGAAATAAGACTAACTAAATTAAAAGAACAGAGGTATTTTTGTAAGAGAAAGTTTGCAATACCCAAAAACATACGAGACAGAAAAGAAGGGAAAAATGGATATTAAAATCCAATATCAAGTGAAAAAGAGAAAGAAAAAATATACACAATATTAAACTCTTTAAAAGAGGGGCCTAGAAAACTCATGTGTAGATTTTGGTTGTTATTGATCAAAAACTGAATTTGTCCAAGTGAAAATTAACAGTGGAATAAATTGAAGACTGGGATAACAGGAGTCAGGGCAGTCATCTCTGGGGACAGAAATGATGGCAGGCAACATTGTTCCTTTGTTGAATGCTTCTCCCACCTAGCTGGCTGAGGGCAGGCATGCGTCGAATCTGTGCTTTCCATTAACTTTGCTAACACCATTCATTCCACCCTGGTGATTCCCTAAGACCCCACCCCACCCCACTTGCCCGCCTGACCTGAGCCTTTTACAGCAACTTCTCCACAGAAGTGACCTGCCTTGGCTTGCTCGGTTAACTTTTGTAAAATGTTCAAAACTCCACAGACCCCAAACAAGAAGCAGCCAGCCTCCACATGCTTTGTACCTATTGCCAAGAAGTTCGAAGCCCAGCACACGTGGCAAACCATCTAAATTGCATTGTAAATTCCATCAGGTGGCCCCAAGCCTGGATAAGCAGCAACCAGTCTTAACTTGGAACACAGGTTCAACTAAGTGGCCACAAGACCTGCACAACTGATGGCTGGTCTGAACCAGAGCTCCTCCCAAGAGGCTCCAGAACCAACATACCTGATTGCTGGCTTTGGACCATACCAAAGTATGCAAACAGCTCCATAAATGATATCCTGAACATCAATCTTGGCTGACACCAGAGCCTTGCTAAAGTGACTTCCACTCTGTGGTGTCAGTCCCTGAACAATAGCTCATCTGCTATAGTCATGACCAGCCACACAGGCAGCCAGCCTGAAGATCAACCCCAACCCCAACAGTAATCAAGGCCCCCAAACAATAGGATGGTACAACCAACCCACACAGGGGACATTCCTAGATAACTAGAAAGACTGTTCCACCTGGCCCCACAGGACACCTTCTACATAAGGCCAACTTGCCATTCCTGGCAGACATAGCAGATTTACTTAATACATAGAAACAAGGAGTCAGCCAAATAGAGGAGACAAAAAACAAGTCCCACATAAAAGAACAGGACAAAACTATAGAAAAAGAACTAAATGAAATGGAGACAAGCAATTTACCAGATACAGAGTTCAAAACACTAGTTATAAGGATGCTCAATGAACTTAGGGAAAGTATAAATTAACTCAGTGAAAAATGTCAACAAAGATAGAAAAATAAAAAAAGAGCTAGAAAACATCAAAAAAGACACAATCAGAAATGTAGAATACAATAACTGGAATGAAGAACACATTTGAGAGAATGCACAGGGATTAGGTGATGCAGAGGATTGAATCAGTAATCTGGAAGGCAAGGTGGTGGAAGACACCCAATCATACAAGAAGAAAAAACAACTACAAAAAACATGAGGACAGTTTAAGGAGCCTAGGGGACAACATCAAACATACCAACATTCACATCATAGGGATCCCAGAAGAAGAGAGAAGAGAAAGAGAAAGGGATTAAAAACCTATTTGAAGAAGTAATTACTGAAAACTTTCTTAACCTGGTGAAGGAAATAGATGTACAAGTCCAGGAAGCACAGATGATGCTAAACAAGGTGAAACCCAGGAGGTCCATATGAAGACACATTATATTTTAAATGCCAAACATTAAGTACAAAGAGAGAATTTTGAAAGTAGCAAGGGAAAACCAGTTAATTACATACAAGGAGGCTCCCATAATACTACCAGCTGATTTGTCAACAGAAACTTTGGGGGCCAGAAATAAGTGGTACTAAATATTCAAAGTGATGAAAAACAAAGACATACAACCAAGATTATACAACCCATTGTGGCTGTCATTTACAATCGAAGGAGCGATAAAGAACTTTCTAGACAAGAAAATGCTCAAGGAGTTTGTCACTACTAAGTCAGTATTATAAGAAATGTTAAAGGGACCCCTCTAAGAAGAAAAGAAAAGATCAAAGATATTAATAAGAAAGTATAGGAAAGGGAAAAAATTCTCAGTGACAATGGCAAACCCTTAGTAAAAGCAATGGATAAACCAACTATAAAGATAGCACAAAGGTTAAAAGACAAAAGGAGGAAGATCATGAGTGATTACAACAATAAATTAAAGGATCTTAACCAATACACACACACACACAAAGTAAATAATGATAAAACATAAACATGGAGGGAATGAGTAAAAATTGAAGTGATTTTAGAATGTGTTCAAACCTAAATGGTCATCAACTTAAAATAGACTGCTACAAACATAACTTGGTATATATGAGGTACACGGTTACCATAAATCAAAAATCTACAGGAGATATACAAGTAATAAAGATAAAGGAATCCAAACACAACCCTATAGAAAGTGATCAACATACAAGAGAAAAAAGCAAGAGAATAAGAAAGAACAGAGAAGTACAAAAAGAATCAGAAAACAATTAATTCAAAGGCAATAAGTGCATACCTATTCACAATTAAATGTAAATAGAATAAATGCCCTAATCAAAAGACACGTGGTGACTGAATGGATAAAAACACAAGACTTGTACATATGCTGCCTACAAGAGAGCACTTCAGATTGAAAGACACCCTCAGACTGAAAGTAAAGGGAGTGAAAAAGATATTTCAAGTAAATGGAAATGAAAAAAAAAAAAAGAGCTGGGGTAGTAATACTTACTCATGGGTTGACATCTCCATTTCCCTGCTGTCAGCAGTAGGCTGGTCTCAACTCGTAAGAGACCAGGAGTTGAATTGTGTATATATATCACAACCAGTGTGCACACCAGAAGGCAGGAATCTTGGAATCATCTTAAAATTCTGTTGATGATACTTGATTTAGGTTGTGAAATGAAATAAGGTCAGCCAATACTAAATAAATAGATAGATAGATAGATAGACAGATAGATAGATAGATAGATAGATAAGTAAAAAGAAACCACTAAAATAATAACAAATCAAATCATAGTTATTAGGGAATTTAAAAACAAATTTATATTGATCATGTAAAAACAAATATTTTTAATTCTAAATTTTTTGTCTGGTGAGGAAGTAAGAACTAATATACTTTTTAAAAATCACATGCCACATATTTATATACTATCTTATTTAATCCTCATAAACCTCAGTGTAAGTGACCAAGATAGAATTTGAACCCAGGCCTCACTCCAAAATCTTGTTCCAGCATGGGAGCAATTTTTAAAATATGTATATGTATTGAAAAAACAAACAATTAAGCTTATTTTAAATATGAGCTGTATGTCTGAAATATCACAGATCAGTTCAGTTTCTGGAAAGTTATATTATTTGTTGAGAGGTTTGGGAATTTCTTTATTAAAGTCATCTTTTCCAAATGGCTGCACTATTTAGAATACAGAATCTAGAATACTATTTAGAATACAGAGTCTTGCTCCTCCTACTCCCTCCTTAGATTACTTTGGGACTCTCTTTCTCTTTCAATGTATCATTGATAATAGCACTAAACTGGAACTAATGGGAGAAAGAGAAACTGAAACTGCAGCATCCAAATTGAAGGTAGATAAACAGAGGTCTTCCACTTGAAGTCGTTGATGGAATCTTTAGTACAGTCTTCAAACCCGACTGCAAAGTGACTCCTCAACATATCACTCCCTTTATCTTCAGCTCTTCATGCATGAGGCAATATTTACGGGCAAACCAAAACAAAATGAGTGTCCTTGATTTTTCAAGTATGGATTCATTTAGATGATTCTTTGAAATGTGTTCTTATCGGTTTCTATTGATAAATTTTTTAAAGAGAAACAGCAACTTGAGTAAAGATTTTGGTATCAGTCTTTTTCTGAGTGTAGCATTTATGTCAATGTAAAGGGAAGAAATTGTTCGGAGGCTTGTCTTAAAAGGCTAGATAGGAGTCCTGTGCCATTTGGTACTAGGCCCCGCTGACAGATTTACTGCCTGCTTGGAGCTGCAGCCGCAGCATGATGGAACTGGCAGATGGGGGCTCCAGAGCAGAGAATTCCCATGCTCTGTGCACGTGTGTAACTGGCAGCATCCAGGGTCACGGAGGGGCAGGCCTATGTTTACAGTTAGGATTTGTGGGGAAAAATGTTACTTTCTCTTATCCATCATGGCAAAGAACTCTTATTGCTTGGTTAGGAAACATTCCCAAATGACCAAACCAAAGACAGCCATTGGAGCTTTAGAAATAGTGCATTGATTATGTGTTATAAAAGTTCTATAACATGAAAAAAAAAATCACAAATGCCACAAGATTAAACTAATCTGCTTGCCCACCAGGTTAAATAAATAGCACTTGTTGTAAACTAATGGCAGTTAGGGCGTGGACGTGACAATGTGTGAGGACTTTTTGTCTCCTTTCTGTAAGTAGTGCTGATAATAACATATCATATGCAGAACTTCAATATTAATATAATAGTCAGACTTACTCAGTTCATAATGAATTAACCTTCAACTTAAAAACTGTACTGGGTAATTGTTAAAGACCTACTGCTGAAGTACAGTAATAAATTTAATAGAAATTGTAAATTCATCTAGTCTAGAGGAAAAAAGGGACTACTTTGGGAAGTGTAACTATAGATTCAAGGGATCAGTTTGACAGAAGGGTTGTGTGTAAAAGTAGAGAGACCCAAATTGGAGCTAATGTATGCGTGCAGAGAGAATTCTGCCCAGATGATGCTGGAAACACTTCCTTCAGTGTGTGTTGATGCTACACACACTATGATATTCCTTAAGAAAGAGAATTTCAATCCAATTAATTAGGGAGCATCGCCACTCCCACCCACTATTAAAACACATCTTCAATATTTACAATTGGTAATGAAATGTAGTAACTAAATTGGTAGTTAATATTTGGAAGTTAAAATATCTTTTATATTTTAAATTGGTAGCTAATGAAGAAGCAATTTTTTTATGGAAACATTGTGTAGTCAAATTTGCTGATAACTGTTCTGTTAACAAACACAAGATGTCTTAATCCATTTCTGTATTTTAACATCAATTGTTAGATTATGTGCTCCCTGCAGTAGATTCTCTATATTCCTTTCTGAATCCACAGTATCCAGCAGAGCCTGGAGCCCATCCTGGAAGTGCTCAGTGAGTGTGTATCAAATCTGTGCTTAAAAGGAGACACCTCAGGCATTCGTGCCAACGATTTTGTTCTTTCAAGACTTTGGACTCCTAGTGCCATTGTCACTTTGTAGCCCAGTTCAAATGTTTCTGTTTGCTTTGATATGTCCAAGAGGAGCAGCAGAACTGACTTTGCTCAGGGGGTGTGTTTGTAGTGGGGACAGTTTTGAAATCACCTGATAATAATAATGAGCTGCTGCCAGGGAGGGGAGTTTGCAGATCAGCTGTGTTAGGCACCAAGCGACTTTAATATTTAACACTTGCAGTGTGGGGTGGTATGGTAGCCAAGGATGGTGCTACAAGTTGATGAGTTATGAGGAAGTCGTAGACGCAGAGGAAACAGACCTAGACACATTAAACAAGAGGTAGATCAATTGAGTTTCCCTTGTATGGAAAATCAATTGATCTACTTCTTGTTTAATGTCTATAGTAAAGAAAATCACTAATACAGCACTTTTCACACTATATAGTAATTATCTGTTTATGAGTCTGTCTCTTTTTGAAAACAAATTTAAAGTAAAGTTTATTTTCTATATACGTTTTTGTGTCTGTCTCTCTTAGTCATATGTGAGATTCACAAAGTCTGAAAACAGGTTCTAATTTATCCAGTATTTAGTGCCTGACATTACAAGATCCACCATAATTATTAATTAAACCAATAAAACAAATGAGTACAAACAGAACCGTCTCTTATTGTGTTTTGGAAAACCATGTATGTGTGTTGCTTTATTTATATATTATATACATAATTTCATGTTTTTATATTATCTATATATGGTATTTGTTGGTTGTTTTTGGCTTTGGTGCATAATAAAAGAACATTCAGTGTGATGGGTTACTTGAAAAATTAAATGCAGGTAAACTCAAGATTAACTGTTGAAGAACTTTGACAGTTTGTAAGATTGATGCAAAGTAATGTGCTGTAAAGGCTTGTATCCTACTGTTTTCAGTGGTTCTTGGAATGTTTATTCTCTGTGGACCTATAGTTGCTCCTATATTTTGAGATCAGAATGGAAAAAATCCAAATCTTTTTCATTGAGAATGACTTTACTATTAATGAAAGGAGAGTGGGATTTAAAGTTATTTATATACCTTAATGTGAGAGAAAAAACTTGAACCATCTTACATTTTATTTTTTATGGAAGCGAACAATACATGGCATCGCTTTGTCTGCCCCCATCCCCTCAACCCCCCAAATACATGCAAAAATGACTAAGATCCACTGCTCCTTAAGAGGCTGTTTGTTCCTAAGTAAAGAGTTAAGCTTGTTTGAGCATTTTTCTTTCCAAACCTGAGAAAATGGGATGGAATTAGTCCAGTGAAGTTGCCTTTTCTCATCTGTAAAGGGCCCGGACAGCATAGAGCCTCCTCACTCCCCATTCTTTATTGCGCTAAATCAATTATTGAGCAGCCTTGATGCTTTATCCCTTTGACTTGAGCAAACTTTTTATATATTTCCTAAGATGTATTTTTCTTATCATATCACATTAGGTCACTTAAAATTATCAGATAGTTTATTTGAGCCTTTGTCAAGAGTTACAAGTTGCCTGTTTTACCTGTGTTAGGGATAAGTTGAATGGCATGTTCATAATGTATGTAGTTGGAATCACTGCACATACTTTTTGCTGGAATTGTAAATTATTTCTGCATTTGAGTAATAAAAACATAAAAATTATTATAATAAGCATGGGTGCATGTTAAGTTTTGGAATTCATATACTAGTTGCCAGTGATTTAATGTCAAACACTAAATACTCTATAGCACAAACTGTAATCATATTGCATAGAAGGGAGTACTGTATGGATTTTGGAAGTGAGAATTCAAAAATTCTCTGTAGTTCGCAGCTATTCATAGCTTCCCTATCCCCCTTCCACATGGAAGAACTAGTCCTCAAGTCTATTTTTGTCTTTAATTATGTCAATGGTCAATATCAATTTTTCCAGTAAAATATCAAACAAAGTAAATGATGACTCATCTCTATGTCTGTTTATTAGAAAGCTTGTGAGAGAGCTATTGAAGAATTTGTTGGGAAAGGCCTTAATGAATTTAGCCTATAATTTAAGACATTTATTTCAGCAAGGTCAAATGCACCCATGTTGTCAGCATGGTGACATACAGCGTCACTTTTATTTTGCATCACGCCAGCTGTTGATGTCAGAAAGAGTGCTGTATCGTTCTCAATGCTATCTGATTTATACTTTACTATGCACACATCTCTGGTAGCATTTTTCTAATAAGCCAGATAATGAATCAAAAAGTTATCTCAGGAGCTGATACCAGGTTCTGGGCCAGAGCCTGTCCTGAAGGCTTGGTTTTTACAAGATCTGCATTAGAAATATATTTATGCAGTATTAAGTCTTAATGTAGGAAAAAAAAACTTTGTTAAAATGCCTTATGAATTTTATTTTCAAAATAATAATTTGGGTGTAAAACTAAGTAAAGTTGAGCAATTCTTCCTAATGCAGACTTGAGTCCTGAGGCTGTTTTAGAGAGACACGGGGCACAGTCATGACTGGATCACTTTCAGAGAATTTCTTTGCCCAGGATGCATTTCTGAGGGCAGAATGTGTTATTTTGATGGGCACTTGAAGAAAACGGTAACTTCAAAATAACCATGAAAGACTGTGTGTATAAATACTGCAAATTATAATTCTGTTGTTAAAAACACCATATTTTCTGGCTTCTTGTAAATAAGTTTGTTTCACAGAGAGCTACATTTCCACAGAGTTCTTGAAAGTTTTAAATGAAATATATATATATATAATTAAATATATATATAATTAAGTATATATATGTATCTCTATCTATCTATCTATCTATCTATCTATCTATCTATCTATCTATCTATCTATCTATCTATCTATCATCTATCTCACTAGATTACCAATTTATTAGAAAGGACATATAAGGATACAAATCACAACTGGATAAAGAGATATATAGGGTGAGGGCCTGAACACAGAAGCTTCTGTCCTTATGGAGGTAGGACCTGTCATTGTGGCACAAGGAAGCATTCTGTTTCCCCAATATGGAAGCTCTCCGAAAAAGGCTTAAATTAAATTTTTGAATTTTGACCAAACAGCAGCCTCAAGACTATTTATGTATAATAGTAGTGAACTAGTTGAGGGCGAATGGAATTACAATTTACCACCACTACCAAAGCTTGATGGCCCTCAATTTGTTTTGCATGAAGTGATAGCACCCTTTAACAGATATTTCTATTAGATACTGAGTTTAGATTATTATTGGTCAAATCTTTATTGAAGTTTGAACAAGTTGATCGGTAGGACTTTCAAAGTAAAAACAACAATATACTCAAATTTCCAAATGGAAGAATTGATCTCAGCTAGCAAGTCAGACTTTGGGGATTTTAAGTAGAATTGAGTGGCTAAGGCAGGTCCCTCATCCAGTTTGTTGAACACAGCAGTGTATGGTTGGAAAAAATCTCACCACAGCATGTGCGTACCTTGTGTAGTAATCCCTGTAGTCATCTGAGAAGCTTCTGCTTCTGTGGTGACGTGCTGTGTTCAGCCCTGCTGCAGCCTTATGCAATGGGCTGTATTTTATTTTAGACTTGTTTCTCCAATGAACTATTTAATAGCTACTTTGGCATCTACTACTAAAACAATGTTATTCACTTAAATTTGTGTAGTATTTTAGAGCAATTGTCTTCAAAGTGTGGCCCCTGGCAGTAGCAGCATCACTTGAGAACTGCTTAGAAATACAAATTCCCAGGCCCCACCCAAGATCTGCTGAATCAGAAATTCTGAGAGTGGGGCCCAGCCATCTGTGTTGTAACCAACCCTTACAGTGATTTACTAGACTTTGACAATGATTGATTTAGAGTTTTCAGAGTTTTCACCTTGGTGTTGGGAAGTACAGCACTGATTTTGTTTTTCAGAGGAATCTAAGGTCTAGGGAAGTTGACTCATGTGCTCAAGCTCACTCCAATCTAAGCGACAGAATTTGGACTTGAATCATGTTTTATTTGCTGCAAGTCTTACTATTCTTATCACCTCATGCTTGCCATCCCAGTTTGTCGAAGTGACTTCAGCTTGAGAACTGGGGGTTGGGGAACAGACCCAGCCTTTCAACACACAATTTTGTGATGGTGAAAGCTGTCTGGATTTTAGGAGTAACTGCTTTAAGGGGCAAGATTACTTTACTTCCCCTCAGTGGGCAGGCAGGCAATGTGAATCGTAGCAGAGCTGTGATTCCTATCAAGTTCAAGGAATCAATATACTGATCCTAAAGACCCCAGACTGGGGATTCTAGTTCTCTAATGAGATGCCCACTACACTGGTCATGTTGTTTATTACCACATCCAGAATTTTCTCATTGCAGTGACGAATGGGTGTAAGGGGCACATATGGCTCTATATTGAAAGTGTGAACTCAAACTGGACAATAGGATACACAGTACAGAGTAGTTAAAACGAGGTGATTTAATTCATGATGTACAACATTTGGTATTTGGACAAAACTGATCATGGTTTGCTTTCTGTGTTGATGCCACAACAATTCTGAGAAACTCTAATTACAACTAAGTTATCCCAAACTTCTTTTCTTTTGATTTCTTTTAAGGAAAGAAACCCTTAAACACAAAGGAGAAAGATTGTCAAGTTCCTCTCCTTGTAAAACATCAGTTAGTATAAAAATATTTTTAAAAACGTATGTTATGTTTACACACACCTCACTATTTTGCCTCACTAATATATATCTTGATATGTGAAATACCTGAGTTTCTGAAAAAAATGTTATTTTGTAATGGAAAGAGAAGACTAATTCTATTATGTTTTAAGGATAGGACATAAAATATTTCAAAACTCGATTTTAGTTAGCATTTAACAGGGAGTTTTCTCCCATCTTTTATTCTGTAACTTCAATCCTAATTTCAGGAAAAAAAAATTTAATAAAGCTGGAAGAAAAAGAATAATTTCTTATTTGTTCATTTTTGGCAATGTGATCTTCAAAAGGATAAAAATGATTATGTCATAATTCAGTATAGCACTTTTTAAAAACTGATTAAATAAACCATTTACATATTTTTGTTTAATTTTCATGCTAAAATGTGATTAATTATGTTTTATTTTATAGATGAAGATACGGTGGTTTAGGGGAGTGATGTGAATTTCAAATTTGAGTAGCAGGGTGGGTCCTCTGACTTGAAATCTGATTCACTTACCACCATACTAAGCCTAACAGAAAGGCCACAATGAGCTAAATTATGGGGACATTTTACTGGTCAATGTATGGGGGATTTCTTTATATCTATGAAACAATTTTTTTTAATTATGAAATAATTTTAAATTGTTATGGTATCTTGTGCCATTTTGTCCATGAAGTATAGTAACTATTTTGTGGAAAACCTTGCTAACATTCAAAATCCTTGTAGTTTGAAAATTGTGATCATTTACTCAAAGAAAATTGCTTCTGATGTGAGTTTATATTTTAAAAATATCACAGTAGAGCAAATTACCCTCAAAAATTATTTCTTTCTTAATATGTTTTCTTCTATCTTCTTTCCTTCCTTCCTATGTTTCTACTGGTTTTCCACATCACACAATTCAGCATCCTGAATTGTAGGGACAATTAAGAAAAGTTAAAAACTCTAAGATTTGTTTCATGTTTCATAAGTTTTGACATTCTAGCTTGTGTTTCTCATATAAACTGGCAGACGAAAAGAAATACCACTGTTTGACCAGAGACTTGTTTATTGGTATCCAAGTCTGCAAGCCTCACTTCATATTGGTAGAATCTTTGATTACTGAGTTTTAATAAAACTCATAAAAGTCTAAAAATTAATCAAAGGGATGCCTGATTTATGGAGAGAAATTTGAAAAATCTTATGTGATGATTTAAAAAATTATCTTCAGGGGAAAAATATATGTGTTGTTTGTTGAATAAGCTACTGTTCAGCAAGCTGTGGCTCTGGAAGCTGCTGCTCCTGGCATCCCCATCTAAGGAAACAATGGGAACTGGTGAGTCAGATATTGCCAGGGATCCAGGTAGTCTGATGTCTTGTGTCTGTCATAAATCTCTTTTGACTACTGCTAAAAACCTCTTTCCATAATCCAAAAAAGACCTATTTTTGGCAGTATATCACATGGGATACATGGGATATATCACTTTTCTTAAGACATTAATAATTAATTATTACATAAATAATTATTCCATGAAATGTTATTTCATAAAATATTAGCATGAGTTAGAATTGGAAGGAGCCATTCCTTGTTTATTGGCCTGATTCTTTCCAGACTAAACCACAAGTGTTTTGTTCTTATTCAGGCCCTGAGTTTGACGACCGACTGGACAATAAGAAAACCGAGAAGTGTGACACTTTTGTCACCAAGAATATAAAAGCTTGGCAGCTCTAATGTAAAGTTCTTCAACAGTGTGTGTATGCCACATTATCTGTGAAATAGAATGACAGCATGATGTTAGTGTTTCTTTTCTTCTTATAGAAAAATGAACACAGGTCATTAGTTTTCCTTCCTCCTAGGGACTTGCTATGGTAGATAATATTGTCCAAAAATGACACAAGCATTATTGTTCATCCCACATGCTCTTCTATACCCTCAAAAAAGTGAGTTTATTTTTCCTTCTCTTGAAACCAGGCAGCCTTTGGGGAGACTCTGCACAAACCAAATGCAGCTGAGTCATATGACTTCAGGGTTCATGACTTCTGAAGCCAGGTCATAAGAATATCAAGGCTTCCTTTTGTCTCTCTTTTTTCAGACTTTTGCCCTTGGAACCTAAACACCATGCTGAGAAGAAGCTAAATATCTGCATGGAAAAGCCATATCCAAATGCTCCAGCTCCAGCTCTAGCTGAACTCCCAGAAAGCATGCAACATCAAACTCCACACATGTGAATGAAGGAATATTTAGGTGGTTTCTAGCCCTCAGCCTTTCAAGCTACCCCATTTGATGCGAAGTGAATTAAAGATGAGCTGTCTCTACTGGGCCTCGCCTACATTGCAGATTCATGAGAAAATGAGTATTTGGGGTGGTTGTTATGTAGCAATAGATAAATGGAAGAGTGCCTGCTCCAGAGGAAAAAAAAATTACAACAGCATTTCAAATAATTACAATAAGAGAAAGAAATCTACTACACATATACAAAATACTTCTGAAAGCTAAACCTCATAAATTTCTAAAATCCATCAGAAAATTATAGATTAGGCCATATAAGCAAAATTCTCCATCTCTGAACATCCTTTTTTTGCTCTACACCACACCCAATAGCATCTGAAAGATCTTCACCACTTTCACTTCCCAAAGTTCCTATTCCGTCAAGCATTTTTGGGTTTCCTGTCAGTCCTTCTTTGTAGCCAAGAAAAGAAATAGTATTTCTAGGATAAGAACTGATCCATGATACTCTTTTAGGAAGACTGGCTCTAATAATCTTGGAATAGATTTGAGCTATTAATAAATGGGCTGAGAAGACAATCTAACTAAAACAAAGTGGCCTTTTCAAATGCCACAGAATTATTTAAATCAATCAACTAAAATTTTTAGTTGATTGGATGGCCTTAATATTTCTTTTTAAATGTAAAATGTTTATCAGTGAGTGACTATTAATCACGAATGGAGCTAATGATTGTGAGGATTAAGAATTAATTTGTTTAAAGCACTCAGAATAGTTCCTGAACAGAGTAAACACTATTTGTATATATTACAATTATGATTATGATTGTCAAATGTTATTATTTATTTAAATATTAAAATAATGTTCATTTGTCATTTCCTATTCTGGATCAGGTGAAGATGAAAAAACTTAGTAGTGAAACTACCGTTCAGCAGATAATTTGAAAATTACTATGGAGACTTGCAAAATAAATGAAAAACAGTCTAAAAAGATCTTTCTTCTAAAGTTATAAAGTCCTGGTTAGTTGGTGCCACTGGAGACATTGCTGACAATAAGGCAGGATTTCTGCAGCACCATGAAGTCTTTTTCGCCCAAGACAGAATACACAGTAACCTTCTGATTTTAGGCAGTTTGGTTTCTCATTTAATTTAATTCCTATGTTGCAGTGCCCTGAGAGTCTGTGACTCAAAAAAAAAAAAAAAAAAAAAAAAAAAAAAAAAAAGGAAAAGAAAGAAAAAAAGCAGCTTTGTCCAAAGTTACAGAACAATCGATAAGACCACTCACTTCTGACACCATTTTCAGAGTTTGGGGTTCCAAAGCCCACCTTCAGGCTTGCCAGTTCACGAGAAGGATTCACAAAACTCACTGAAAATGGTTATACTCACAGTTACAGTTTACTACAGTGAAAGGAGACACACAAAAAAACAGCCAGGAGAAGAGATTCATGGATCAGAATCCAAGAAAGTCCCAAACAAGGAGCTTCCAGTTATCCTTTCCTCATGGAGTTATGGGCAGTATTACTTTGTGGTGATGCTGTGTGACAATGCACATAGAGTATTGTCAACTAGGGAAGTTTATCTGAGGCTTATGTTCAGAGTTTTTGTTGAGGTTTGATTATGAAGTTGGCTGCCCGAATGTCTGCCCTTTAGTACCCAGCCTGGCCTGGAGGTAGAGCTGATACCTTTCATCTCCAGCCACACCTTGAGGTAGTAGATACTGGACAGCTGAACCCCACTCCTCCCCCAATCGTAAGTCCCATCATTAGAATGCCTGGTGTGGCCCAAAGCCCTCAGGTTAACAAAGACACTCTTTTTAGAGATCATCTCCTGGGAGATGATGACAAAGACCAGTCCACTTTAATTTTCTTCTACATATTGTCAACTGAACTAGTTTAAGTGACTGAATGCCTGATTCATTTCTTTTCCTCACTCCCTGGTAAGGAAGAGGAGCTGGCCCTGATTACTCAAGAGGTGTCACAAAATGTGTGTTTTATTGCTTCCTCTTAAATAGTTATAACATTTGGTGATACCTCTTAATGTGTTATCAGTAGGGAAATGATGGAAGTGTGCAGCAGGTTGGGTTAAACTTTTCTACCTTTTCAAACATAAATGTTCTGATTCCCATGCAGAAACCTGAGGTCCAACACAGTCATTAAACTCTAGAGCTCTCTTTATCTTCTGTATTTTTATACTAGCATTGTCCTATGCCTCAATACTGCCTCTTTTCTTTCCCTCAACATCATCATCTTCTTCTGTGTTCTCCCCATCACTGGTTAGAGAGCACAAATGTTAATTAGAAAATAATACAATAATAATACATTATTTTCTAATTAACATTTGTGCTCTCTAACCAGTGATGGGGAGAACACAGAAGAAGATGATGATGTTGAGGGGAAGAAAAGAGGCAGTATTGAGGCATAAGACAATGCTGATTTCACTGATATGTGGTATATAAACCAAAAAGAACAAGACAAACAAATGAGAAACAAAAACTCATAGACACAGACAATAATTTAGTGGTTACCAGAGGGTAAGGGGGTGGGGGGTGGGTGATGAGGGTAAAGGGGATCAAATATATGGTGATGGAAGGAGAACTGACTCTGGGTGGTGAACACACAATGGGATTTATAGACGATGTAATACAGAATTGTACACCTGAAATCTATGTAAATTTACTAACAATTGTCACCCCAATAAATTTAATTAAAAAAAAAAAGAAAAGAATACATCAAAGTAATTTTTTTCTAAAACAAAGTTAAATGACTTCACTCAAAATTATTAGCACTGAATTATTGGAACTGAAAAGTTTAACTTTACCTTGTTCCATTTACCTTGTTCATTCAGAGTTTATTAATCTCCTGTGATGTGCCAGGTAGTGGTATACATACAAATACGAACGCAGTATATCTCCTCTCTACAGTGGAGAACTTTGTAAAAATACACAAATGACCTCTTCTTTTTTCTCTACTCCTGACTTTCCAGTGTTTGTTAGTCTTTAGGATGGAGTGGAAAGTGCTGGGAAAGTGAATGTATATATACAAAGAGGTCTCTAAATAATCTACTCACCTACAGCATTAAGAACTGCTGTTAGAAGTTTACAGTATGAAGAGGGAGACAAAATAAATGAGTATTACAACGCTCCAGGTGAAATACTAATAGAGGTATATTCAAATTATTACTAAATATATTAAAGTGTTTGTCTAACATTGTCGAAGTGGAGAAGCAACGTAGAGAAATGGATTTGCTATTAGATTTCCCAGTAGATTTCCTGGAAAAAAAATTGTAAAGCGAATTAAAAGCAGAAAAAGATGTATTCAGTTACTTTTATATTTTTATTTTTTACAATTTATTTATATTTACATATTTGAGCTTCTTCCATATTGACAATTATTTATCATGCTTTTTTTCATAACATTACCAAATCAACATTTTTCCTGTTACCAAACTTTCTATTTGCATAATTTTAATGTCTGCATAATATTACATGGATAAAGTTCATTTTTTTTCTTTTTTTTGTCCTATGAGTTTATGCTTCTCAAGCACTTGGCATGGGTCATTTTGATGATTATACTGAATGGTGAGTTACTAATAGTTTTAAGTGTTCTAACCATGGATTAACATCTAATTTCAGAGGAGAATGAATTTAGCTTTACAATAGGAGAAATTTAAAAAATTGCATTGTTAATTGTATAACACCATTCATAGGCATTTTACTGTAAGCAGAAAAAATGAGACTTTTTTTCTTTTTCATTAAGAATAAATCTATATAGATGTAGCCTGGAGAGGATGAAAGTGTCGGTTTTTACATTTAAGGATTTGTGCTTTATGAGCCTTGATACATTAATGCTTCCTCTGGGGCTCTTCTGGATGAGCACATTGCACAGGTGGCCCATTGAATTTATAGACATAATAACTGAACAGCAGAAATAAGAGGCCAGAACATTTGTGGCACATGGGATGCAGCTGGTTTGGCCACTTAACAGCTGACATAAATTTTATGTGACACAGCCACTTACTGAAACACAGGAGACACTCTTTTTCCTGGGACCCCAACCTACTGCTTTTTTCACTCTCCCCTTCCTCCAGCACAGACCAGGGAATGCCCTGAGAGCTGCTTTGTCAAACTCTGAAATGAGCAAATTAATTTGCAATAATTTATAACATTGGAGCTCCTTGAAATGAACATCTGTTAGCTGCAACTTCACTTTACAACGTTCTAAAAGTCAGATGAGTTAAACAGTTAAGGGGCTTGGAAATCTGAAAAAAGTAAAGAGCCTGTTTCTGAAGAAAGTTTGGAAAAGCCAGAGAACTAGCTTTTGCGCATTAAAGTGGTTGTTTTACCATCTAAACTATAAGCACTACTTGGCGGTGGGTGCTTTGACTAGAATATCCTCAAGACCATTGAGATCTCTATGGCTAAACACTGCTGAGAATAATAATAATGATAACAAAAGTGGATCACACACACACACCCCCACACACAAACACACACAGAGTCTAAAACTTAAAAGACATGGAATTAGTTATTGGCAAATACTTTTAAAGACTCCCCTGCCATTTTAACCTAAGCTAGTGCTGTATTCAACATGGAGACACTTTGGAACATCACTATTTCCAGGTAAGTGTGATGGGTTCTTCGGGAAAGAGAGAGGAGAGATGAAAACATGACAGAAATGGAAAATGTTAGCGAAAGAGTGAGATATGAAGCAAGTGTCAATGAGAAATTAGAAATGATAGGTAAAAAAGATGCAAAAACATTGTTTCCTTACCTTTGCATATTATTTGCAGGCAAGATAATTTGTTAAGATAATTTATTTATTTTTGTTTTTTTCTCTACTATTCCTCCCCGCCACCGCCCCAGATTCTAACTTGTAGCCAGACTCTGGTGCCTTTAGGAAGTTTATTTAGAGAGTAAAAGTAGGTGTGTTTGCAAACCACCTGCATTTTTAGATTTTGTTTTCTACAAGCTTGAGCTCTTTGAAGAGAGATAAATGACAGCAAGGGACATTCCTTGAGGCTGGGGTGGGCCTGGAAGCCATTTACTCCCAATCTGGGAAGTGGACAGTCCTCAGAGGGCAATACCCACAAGATGGACCCTTTGC
The DNA here is from genome assembly GCF_964194185.1 of Rhinolophus hipposideros. NCBI lineage: Eukaryota > Metazoa > Chordata > Mammalia > Chiroptera > Rhinolophidae > Rhinolophus > Rhinolophus hipposideros. The sequence continues at coordinate 83,534,795 of NC_138047.1, read as the reverse complement.
CTTTGATTTCCAGTCTTAGACAAAATTCTCTTGTGTTATCTGTGACACAAGTTACCACAGCAAGTTGCCAGGGCCCATGAGAGCTTTAACAAGGGACATCTCTTCACCTAACTGTTCAGAGAGAAGTCCAGAGCAGACTTCCTGATATGCTGACACTCATTGGACTTCTGGAGCATTGCAACACTCATATGCAGTAAGGAAACCCCCCAATAATGACTGAGAAAAAATTCCCTGCCTTCCAACAGAATGAGGGTTCAGAGTAGGATGTGGTTTCACATTCCTCTTGGCTACATTTGGTTTATGGGCTTGGAATTTCCTTTTCAATAACTCCTGAGTCCATCTTACCCACTTCTGTCATCTCATTTCTAATAGAGAAAAATATTCACAGACGTGTGTGTATATATATGTATATACACACATTCAGTTATTGAAAGCCATCCTTTCCCACAAAGGATTTTAGACAATGTAGACAATTTGCTTTGGGATGTTATCAACTAATTGATAATCTTTCCACATTGAACAATAAAATATAGCTAAAAAAATATTGTGGAACAATTGATTTGAGACAAGAGCTAAATGTAAAATATCCATTGCTTAAGACAAAAGGTCTATTTAAAAATTAAGAATATACAAAATGCTGTGGATTGGATATTTGATATTTTTGTGAGGCAATATAACGTAGCAGATAATTAACTTGAGCTCTGAGGCCAGACATATCTGATATTCAATCCCAGCTTTTCATAATACTATCTGTATAATATTGGGCAAATTTCTTAATTTATTTTTTCTTGTGTTGTGAGGATTGACTTGAACAGTGCCTGACAGAAACTCAATAATATTAGCTAGTTTGCTTCTACTAACGAGTCCTGTTTTCAAGGACGTAGGATATACTCACGTGAGGTGAACAATTAATGTGCTCATAGCAAGTCATAATCCTTAGTTCATTTAAGTTAGACTCCTAACATAGTCTAGACCCTAACAGAACATGTTTTAGTATTGTTACTATGTGTACCCAGAGATATACATCTATATTTCTTTGGGATGTCTTATAAATCAAATAATTTACTACTTCAAATTGATATTTCTCTGACCTACAGTGAAAAACGAGATATCACCATGATATGTGTTGGCTTGCTTTGTCTGAAAGTAGTAATGGATTGCACTAAATTATTAGCACAGTTTTTTTCCCCAGTTTTTCCTGTTACTTATATGTATTTGTGTTTGCCTGTGTACATGTTCAAGTGCACGCACTTACATGCACCTGAAGAACATACAATTACTTAATTTCAGTATTTTAATGGATGTTGATGTTATTACATTGGCCTCACAAGCACGCTTCACGAATTTAAAAACTAACCACTTCAGAATACATAGGATCACGACAGGATTAGATAATGCAGTTTTACGCAATAAATGACGTGTGCTGATAAATATCATTTTTCTTAAGGGACCTACTGTAAGGAGTAATATTTGTTTTGTGGGTTTCTTTTTTAAAGTCTTGATTTTAATAATAATAATTTGACTTCTATTTCATTCAAGATATTTATTAGAAAGAGGTATTTTTATCAGAAAGTTATTATAGCTCATAAAATGATGAGCTAAGAATAATTGAACATGTACAATGGAATGAGAATGTACAGTATTAATTAACAGTTAATTCAATGTTACTATATAGTTCACAAAATACAAATAACTAAAAGGGTGGTTAAGATGGTCCTATGTCAGGACTTACAGTCATGATGGTAGAGTGCATAAACTTTGAGCTCACCTCCACACACAAAATCACATCAAAATTGTAACTAAAATATAGAACAACCATCATTGAGAATCACCTGAAGACTAGCTGAACTTAAGTCCTACAACTAAGGACATAAAGAGGAAGTCACATTGTGACCAGTAGGAGGGGAGGAGATGTGGAATGGGCAGGCCCCACACTCATGGTGTGGCGAATAAGTATCAGGAGGGATATCTCAACTGTGGAGGTTCCCCCCTAAGGAGTGAAGGGTCCCAGCCCCAAAAGAGCCTCCCCAGCCCAGGGTATCAGTGCTGGGAAGAGGAGTCTCTGCAACATCTGGTTTTGAATAGCGGCAGGAATTGCATCTGAGAGAGAAAAAGGATACCAGAGACAAAGACACTGCTTTTAAAGGTCCCCCACACAGACTTACTCACAAACTTACTCACTGTAAGCTCCAGAGCAGGATAGCAGCTCTAAAAGCTCCAGGGACATATAGGTAGGAACTAAATTGGCTAACTTCTGGGTGAGGGCTATAGAGGCAGGGATTTGGGCAACTCTCTTCAGGGATGGAAGTGCTGTCACACACCACTGTTCTTTTGTGGAGATCTCCTCTGACTCAGCTGGCCCAACGTTGGTGTGGACCAAATGTGTGCTCTCCACTAACCTGACTGACATCATTCACCCTGCCCAGGTGATTCCCTGAGAACCTATACCTGAACCTCTATCCTGACCCTCTTTCATGGGTTCCTCCACACAGCAGCCTATCTTGGCTTACTCTGCAGACTTTCCTAAAAATCCAAACTTCACATGCATGGTGGCTGCTCTAGGCTTGCACTGCAGATTTTATGAAAGGTTGACAAACTACACACAAGCAGAAGTAGCCTCAGTATGCATTGTAACTCCTGCCAAGTGACCCAAACCCAGCACAGGTGGTGAGTGGCCTCAACTTGCATTGTTACTACCATCAGGTGGCCCTAATCTGGCATAAGTGGTGGCCAGTCTTGGCCTGTCACAAAGCTCCAACTAAGTGGCCGTAAACCCAGCACAAGTGACTCTGGCCTCAGCTAGCATTATAGAACCGATAAAAGGATCCCAAGCTTTTTATAAGTGGCAGTCAGCCTTGGCTTGCAGTTTAGACTCTCTAAAACACCCCTAAGCCCAGCACAGTCATAGCCAAATTCAGTTAACTTTGTAGCTCCTACCAAGTATCCCCAAGCCTGGCAGAAGTAGCAGCTGACTTTGGCCTGCACTGGAGCACCTCCAAAGTGGCCCTAGACACAACACAACCAGTTGCCAGCTTCACACCACACCAGAGCCCCACCCTATCAGCTCCACAACTGACAAACCTAAAGGGAAGACTTGGCTGGCACAAGAGTACTGCTAAATTGACTCCTGCACCATGGGATCAGCACTCCCACAAGAGCTCATCCACATGGTTGCAGCCAGCCCTCACAGCCAGTCAGCCTGATGGTAAACCCCAGCCACTGATGTGCCAGCACAATGAAACCAAACTGCAACAGAAGGCCACACACAACACATGCAGAGTACACCCCTGTAGCACCTGGCTCAGGTGACTAGGGAGACTATGTCACTTGAAAGAGTGACTACATAAGGTCACTCTTTCAAGACTGGGAGACATAGCAGATCTATTTAATACTTGAAAATAAACACAAAGAATCAGCCAAAAGGAGGAGACAAGGAAACATGTCCCAAACGAAAGAAAAGGACAACACTCCAGGAAAATAACTAAAGAAAATGGTGACAAGCAATGTATCAGGCAAAGAGCCCAAGACACTAGTTATAAGGATTTTCAATGAACCTGAAGAAAAATAGATGAATTCAGTGAGAACTTCAACAAGAGATAAAAACCATATAAAAGAACCAATCAGAATTGAAGAATACAACAACTGAAATAAAAAAATATTCTACAGGGAATCAAAAGCAGGTTAGATGAAGCAGAGAATCCAATTAGTGTCCTGGAAGACAAGTTAGCAGAAAATACCCAATCAGAATAGCAAAAAGAAAAACTAATTTTTAAAAATGAGAATAGTTTAAGGACTCTTGGGGACAACATGATGCAACCAACATTGACTTCATAGGGGTACCAAAAGGAGACGAGAAAGAGAAAGGGATTGAAAACCTGTTTGAAGGAAAATGACTGAAAACTTCCCTAATCTGGTGAAGGAAATAGATATAGAAGGCAAGAAACTACAGAGAGTCCCAAACAAACGAGGCTCACACCAAGGCACATCATAATTAAAATGTCAAACGTTAAAGACAAAGAAAGAAACTTAAAAGTAGCAAAAGAAAAGCAGTTAGTTACATACAAGAGAGCTCTCATGAGACTATTAGTTGATTTTTTAACAGAAACTTTGCAGATCAGAAATGAGTGGCACTAAATATTTAACACGATGAAAACAACAATCCTACAACCAAGATTACTTTATCCAGCCAGACTGCCATTTAGAGTCAAAGGAGAGATAAAAAGCTTACCAAGAAAAATCTAATTGAGTTTATCATGACTAAAACAGCATTACAAGAAATGTTAAAGGAACATCTTTATTAAAATTAATCAATGTCAATAACTACATGCCTATCAATAATTATTTTAAATGTAAATGGACTAAATATTTCAATTAAAAGATGTAGGGTGGTTGAATGAATAGAAAAATAAGACCTATACATATGCTGCTTACAACAGACTCACTTCAGATTTAAAGATACACACAGACGAAAGTAAAGGCATGGAAAAAGATATTTAAAGCAACTGTAAATTAAAAAAATAAAAACCTGGGTTAGCAAAACTTATATCGGAAAAAATAGACTTTAAAATAAAGGCTGTACCATAAGACAAAGAAGGGCATTATATAATGATAAAGTGATCAATTCAACAAGAGGATATAACTCTTGAAAACATATATGCACCCTACATAGGCACACCTAAATATATTAAGCAAATATTGATGGACATAAAGAAAGAGTTTGACAGTAATACAGTCATAGTAGGGGACATTAACATCCCATTGACATCACTGAAAAAAAATCATTCAGACACAAAATCAACAAGGCAACAGTGGCCTTAAATGATATATTAGACCAGAAAAATTTATTTGATATGTTTAGATCATGTCACACAAAAGAAACAGAATATACATTCTTTTCAACTTTCTGTTGAAAACTCAACTATAGTCATATGAGATTTCCCTTGTACGTAACTGCTTTTCTTTTGCTACTTTTAAGATTCTTTTTTATACATTCTTTTCAAGTACACATGGAATATTTTCCATGTTGACCACATGTTAGGCCATAAAACAAATCTCAGTGAATTTAAGATGACTGAAATCTCTTCAAGCATCGTCTCTGAGGACAATGGTGTGAAACTAGAATTCAATTACAAGATGAATACTGAAAAACACAAACATATGGAAGCTGAATAACATGTCACTAAGCAGTGAATGGGTTAACAATGAGGTTAAGCAAAAAATCAAAACAGACCTTGAGACAAATGAAAAGGAAAATACAACTGCCCCCAAAATCTATGGGACAAGCCAAACCAATTCTAAAAGGGAAATTCATAGCAATACAGGTCTATCTCAAGAAACAAGAAAAATCCCAAATAAAAAATCTAATGTTACACCTAAAGAAAGTAGGAAAACAAAAACAAAAACAACAACAAAAAAACCAACAACAACAAAAAAACCCCAAAGTGAGGAGGAAGTAAATAATAAAATCAGATCAGAAATTTTTAAAAATGGAGTGTAAAAAAACAATAGAAAAGATTAATGAAACCAAGAGGTGGTTTATTGACAAGAAAAAAAAAAGATAAAACTTTAGCTATACTCATCAAGAAAAAAAAGAGAGGGCCCAAATAAATAAAATCAGAAATGAAAGAGAAGTGGCAACTGACACTACAGAAATACTAAGGATTTAAAAAAAAATACTAGTAATTATATGCCAACAAATTGGACAACCTGGAAGAAATGAATAAATTCCTAGAAACTTATAATCTTCCAAGCTGAATCAGGAAGAAACAAAAAATCTGAACAGACTGATAAGTACTAACAAAACTGCATCAGTAATCAAAAAACTCCTAACAAATAAAAGTCCTGGACCACGGCAGCTTCTCAGGTGAATTTTACCAAACATTCAGAAAAATAATTAGTGCCTATCCTTCTCAACCTATTCTAAAAAGTTGAAGAAGGAAGATTCCCAAACTTATTTTATAAGGCCAGCATTACCCTGATAACAAAACCAGACACTACAAAAAACAAAACAAAACAAAAAAAAAAAAGAAAAGGAAAATTGTAGTCCAATATCCCTGATGAACATATATGCAAAATTCCTCAACATAATATAGGCCATATTTGACAAACCCACAGCTAACATCATACTCATCAGTGAAAAGTTGAAAGCTTTTTCTTTAGCATCAGAAACAAGACAAGGGTGTCCACTTTCACCACTTTTATTCAACATACTGAGTTTCCCTGAAACACAAAATGTGTAGAACACTAAGGAACCCACCTAAAAACTATTAGAACTAATAAGAGAATTCAATAAAATAGCAAAATACAACAAAGGGGCCAGGAACATACCATGGGGATAAAGACAGTCTCTTTAATAAATGATGTTGGGAAAACTGGACAAATACATGCAAAAAAATAAAATTAGACCATTTTCTTATACCATATACAAAAATAAATGGATTAGAGACTTAAACCTGGGTTCTGAAACCAGAAAACTCCTTGAAGAAAATATAGGCAATACACTTTTGACATTGGTCTAAGCAATATATTTTTGTATCTGTGTCCTAAGGCAAAGACAACAATAAGGAGATGGGACTACATGAAAGTAAAAAGCTTATGCACTGCAGGGGAAACAATCAACAAAATAGAAAAGCACCCACTGAATAGGAGAAGATATTTTCAAGTGATATATGCAATATGAGATTAATATCCAAAATATATAAAGAACTCATACAGCTCAACATCCAAAAACAATCTGATTAAAAAATGGGCAGAGGATATGAATAGACATTTCTTCAGAGGACATATAGATAGCCAACAGGCAAATGAAAAGATGCTCAACATCACTAATCATCAGGGAAATGTAATTAAAACCACAATGTAATATCATCTCACACCTGCCAGAATGGCTATCATCAATACATTAACAAACAAGTGTTGGCAAGGATGTGGAGAAAAGGGAACCCTCATTCTCTATTGGTGGGATTGTAAATTGGTGCAGCCACTATGGAAAACAATATGGACATTCCTCAAAAAATTAATAATAGAACTACCATATGACCCAGTAATACCACTTCTGGGTATTTATCTGAAGAAATCCAAAACACTAATTCAAACAGACTTACGCACCCCCATGTTCACTGCAGCACTATTTACAATAGCCAAGATATGGAACCAACCTAAGGGTCCATCGACAGATGAATGGATAAAGAAGTGATATAGATATATGCAATGAAGTCTTACTCAGCCATAAAAAGAATGAAATATTGCCATTTTTGACAACATGGATGGATGTACAGGGTATTATGCTAAGTAAAATAAGTAAAATAGAGAGAGACAAGCATCATATGATTTCACTTATTTGTAGAATCTAAAGAACAAAATAAGTGAATAAACAAAACAGAAACACATTCATAGATACAGAAAACAAATTGATGTTTGCCATATGGGAATGGGTTTGGGAAAATAGATGAAAAAGGGGAAGGGATTAAGATGTACAAATGGTCAGTTATAAAAATAGTCACGGGAAGATTATGTACGGAAAAGAGAATATAGTCAATAATATTGTTAATAACTATGTATAGTGCTAAGATGTGTGCTACACTTATTGGTGTGATAACTTCATAAGGTATATAATTGTTTAATTGCTATGTTGTACATCTGAAAATAATATAATAGTATATTTCCACTTTAATGTAAAAATATTTTTTAAAATCCCTCAAAAAAAAAACCACCCCAAAATAAAAAACAAAACACAAAAGAAAATAGATGGGCCTTCCTCACTAATAATGTGCAACTCTTGGCCAGATGGAACTGGCAATATGGGCTCTTGGCTGTTCTGCATTGGATGGTTTGTTTTGTTACATAATAATTGAACACAAATTGTGGAAAATTCTGTTTTTCCTCCTGTAAGTATTCCAAGTTTTGTCTTTAAGTTTCTCTCTTTGCTTTCTGCTATCTTCCAGATCGAGGCAAAACCTGGATCATAAGATTTTCTCTGATGACACATGCTGTCTTTGAAACATCTTTGGTTTTACCTTGGAAATAATGACTTTATTCGAGCTGCAGTTTGTTTTATGTCTCCTGGAGTCATGGGAGAAGTGGGAGGAACTCAGCATGTTCTAGGTGGGGTTTTACTGAACAAAATTTGTAATTTTTGTTGTTTTGAAAAATTGTGGAGGGAAGAAAAAAGAGGGGGATGAAAGGCCACAAAGTAAATTTTTTCAGTTGCAAACTTTGCCCCAAATGTTTCTTTGAGGTTCAAGAGGAAAATAAGTTTGTGGCAACAGAAACAGAAAGGTCACTATCCAGTAGATTTTTTTATAGACATTTACTAATCTAGGTATTATATTATCTTATTAGTGAGAATATCTGATTGCAAAGAATAATTCATTGATTAGTTTTCCTTAAAAAAAAGAGTTTAGCTACTGAACAGAGTCAAATAACAGGTTTTTCTGATTTCAAGAATTTATCCCCAAACAATTGCGTGTACGCATGAACTTCACCATATCAACTTGATTATTGTAGCTTTATATCATGTTTCACTAGCTGATAAGCAAATTTCCCACTATCATTTCTTTTTAAAAATGTTAATTATTACGTATTTATTCATTCAGAAAATCTATAACTCTTTGTCATATTCCATTATCTTCACCATACCATAAGCTATATTTTTATTTAAATTGCGTTAAGTATACAAATAAATGCAGAAGTATTAAATCTGTACAATTTTGAGTTTTTCATCTAAGAATACTGAATTATTGTTTAACTTTAAGGAAGTACATTATATAATGTGATGTTTAATTTAATATTTGTAGTTTTAGCTCATTTTTATGCTTATCAAGATAATTTTTTAATCTTGTTTTAACCACCCAACTAATATATATTAGGTGCATATCCTAATCTGCTTCATTTCAAAATTTTTGCTGAGGAAGAATTTATATGTTCAGCAAAATGATTGTTAAAAGTGATAACAGGACATAAAGCCTTCTGATGTACTAAATTTAATGGCATAGATTTGTGGTCTATTTAAGAGGTTTAACTAATCTTTAACTTTCTTTTACATAAAAACTCTAACATGGAATTAAATTCAGAAAAACTTATTTAAAGTCACTCAGGAAGTCTTTGAAGATCTCTATTGTCTCCATATCATTTTATATGATAATGATTTTTATGCCATCTATATATAAAAGTCTTGATTACTGAGGTTAACAGTTAGTAGAATGCCCAATAAACAGATTTTCTTCCTAAATACAGCATGAAAAATAACTCCCCTAAACAAACTTCACATTCCTCTGCTCACTTTTCAAAATCTCATCCTTGCTCAAAGGCTCTAATTAAATCACTTCTATGTGTCTTTAACTGCTTGTTCCATTTGTCGAATGTTTAGCACATTTGCTGAGGCAATGTAAGTCAACTTTGACTGCTTAGGAAGGACCCATCAGTCTTGCCAGGAAGAAGGGGTAACTTTGAATCTGGTGTTAGGTAGCTGAGCCCTGAGAGTGCACTAGTTTGCCTTTTTCCCATCTGACTCCATGTGGATGCCTTTATCACTAGTTTATAGTCCAAGTACTATACAAAATGAAATCTTGCTCTGAACATCTGGCTGATTCGGGCCCTCCCCTCACTTACCCTTTATTTCTGAGACGTTGAATCCTATAGTTAATGCCCAGTCATGTTGGCTGATGCATTGCCTCATTCTTTCTTTTAATTTTACCCCAGATCGAAGACACTACTTGCCTACAGACAGGTATTGCAACTTCCCAGATTCACATCATTTCCCCCTGCCTTCTAGAATGCATTTTGTGTATTGTCAGCTTGAGTGAAACCCCAATTCATTATCCCTCTTTCGACATTTAATTTGGATTATTGGTTATTCTGCTTGGGTCCAACTCCAGAGTCATTTTACTTTTCACAGATGCAGAATTACCCCTGTTCTAAATACTTGCTTCTTCCTGCCAGCCTATTGTTCAGATAGCCTCAGACATTTTATCTGATACTATGAAGATCATGAAATTATCACGACTTCCTGGACAATTCTAGCTTAATTATTAAATTATTTTTTTTTCATACAGTTTGCAATACAATTACAAACTTCTGAAGAGCAGGAATTAATCCCTCATGGTTGTAGTAACCATATTTTTTGGGAAAAATTCAGATACATGATTTGATCAATTCTAGTATACTTATAGGGTTGGAGTATAAATTATTTGAAATAGGACCTGACATTGTATTCTGACCGCTGTGGTTATCTTATTTCTAGCATGGTTTCTTGCATGTGGTATTCACATTTTATTTCTTGGTTAATATGTATGAAGGACACATGAAATGCATTGTTGTTAGAAGCATTTTTTCGATTGTTTAAAATCATAATTATTATTCTCAGGGAACTTTTAAATGAACTGCTCTGTTGAAAATTTCCTGAAAATCATTAGCATTCATACGTTTTGTCAGAGGAATCTTTCCCACTCTGTGCATTGAATAGTCCTTTCAACACAGCCCCTGAAGGGGTCACTCATGCACAGGACAAATATACTCTCAGTGGAGTAAACTCTTGATTTGAATGTAAAATGCCTGAGTGGTGGTAGAATAATTTTGTGTCACTTCTAAGAGACAGAGAAGTTGATTTTTTTTTTTCTGGAAATAAAGGTTGTTTTCCTAATGAGTGTATTCAAAATTAGGAACTTAAGGGATAGTCTTCTTGTCAATTCTGAAAAGTTTTATTTCCTTGACATGTCCCTAGAAGCTTCTTTTAAGGATAGGAGTGAAGCCCAGAACACATAAGCATTAGAGAGATTAGCCTTGCAAAGGCTTTGAAGGAAATGACAGCAAAATCTTTCCAGACTTTTATCCTCTATTTTCTCATGGAGAAAGGGTTTTTTAGGAGCAGGGGTGGGAGAGTTGTAACAGCATAGCATTTTTTTTTCCAAACTTAAATTTAATTGTATTTTTTTAATCCAAAATACAGCTCAAGAAAAATATACTTATTCTTCATGATTTCACTCCAGGCAAGAAATATATGAAAACAAGCAGTTCTTGGCCATTAGACACTGTTATCATAAACATCTTTTCATAATACTGAGATCTTTTCCCATTAAAAATGGATTGATTAATTTCACACAAAAGGAGATTACCTTGAGAATCCTGTCACTTGTATGATTGTTGTATATTTAATTTATTCTGCTTTTTAAAAAAATCTGTGTGCCTAAAAATCCTAGTGCAATGAATATATGGTAAAAGTTATTGCTTTTGAAATAATTTCAGTCCATCTGTGACCGAAAATTAAGTAGAAAGTCCAATTTTTCCATACCTTCTCTAAGTAGATTTCTTTATTTCTAAATTTAAATTAAGGTTGACATTTTAAAGTAGTTTTATAGAGAAAATTATGGTCACATTTCTAAGTTCCTTATGTTTGACACTTGCATTTTTTTAAGTCAGGAATACTCATTGATTACTTAGAAAGTTTCTTTATGCTTTGTTAATTTGATAGACCAGGCAATTTATTAGGTGTTTCCTGTTTTTAGCTGTAGTCTGATTCTGAAGGAAATGAGCAGTGTCTGTGGCACAGCAGATGAGTCTGTGTCTGATGAGAGCCATGTGGGCCAAACTCTCATTTTTCATAAGTGCTGTCATTTTACAGATGTATGACCTTTTTCTTCTTTCTTCAGAGGAGGAGGGGTTGGGGAAAGAAGATAATGCACAGGGTTCATTTGAGAAACTCTTGTAGGCAGATACACAAATCATGTCATGTAAACCAGAACAGGCTAAGGAAACCTCACATCTCTTTTCCGAAGACAATAACAGATAGGACAGAGAAAGATGGAGTCAGAGATGATTAGGAAAACAGGAATGGTTAATGGGTAACAGCAACGTGGCGCCAAGCTGTTCATTCCATGTCATAAAGATATGAAGCCACACAAACAGAGGCCAGGTGAAAGGTCTCTGAATGCATATCCAATCAATACAGATGTAGATTTGTGCTTTGAGACAATTTAATGGAGAATAATATGAAGCATGGAGAAGTTACTTGTAGCAAATTAAGTTATTCCTTACTTACAAGTTACAGCGCATCCAGCGCTAGCTTCGTGGACGTGTGGTTTGGTCTGTGCAATCGTATGGGACTCAGTATTTATTTAATGCTCTGTTGTTGCCCCTCGTTTTTATTTTGCATTGGGTCCTGAAAATTTTGTAGCCAATCCTGAGCATGCCTAATACATTTTAGACCCATATTTCTTGAGTTTCTAGTACATGACAGTTTTACTTTTAAATTCTGAAACCACAGGTTAACATGGTCTTGAAACTATGGGTTTAAATGGTCATCATGGAGGTCAGCAGGGAGAGATCTCTTAGGCTCTTTTCATACCTAACATTGGACCCACCTTTGCTTGCTGTAGGAAGTTTACTTAAGCAAGGCCAAATATGATGGAAGTTGAGCTCAGATCTGGAAGACTTTCACATCTTAACTCATGTTTAAGATAGAATGTAAAAAAATTATTCTTAGATTGTGTACCTAGATAGAAACTTTATGTTCTCTAAACTTGATCAACTAATGCATACACACAATACACACACACAAGATTAACTTTAGTGATAAAAGTTACAAATTATTTTAAAATTGCAATTTTATTTTACAATATGAAAAAAACTGGATCAATCCTAAAGTTTTCATAAATATGAAGAAATACAACTTCATAGTATTTCTTTACGAAAATAAATTTCTCCTGTATCAAGTCTTTATTTGGAATAAACTCTTTATAATATTGTCATCGCACCAGTAAAAAGTGTTCATTGAGAAAACTGTTCGTTTTTACTTTTGCTCAACTATTTTCTAATATGAAGTTAGTTTTTGTGTGTGTGTGTGTTAGCATTTAAACTAGGTCTGACAATGCACCCTGTCTCTGTATTAAGAAGTCAGTTTCTAATTTTGTTTTGGAGAACTTTTTTGTTCAGTTGCTTACTGAGTCCTGTGATAAAAAGCTCAAGAAATCTAAGTGTAACTGATGAAATCTCACTGAAAGATCTCATTTGGGATTTATTTGACTTCATTATTAAAAGAGATTCTCTAATCTGAGCCTCTCAGGAGCAGCTCCACCTCACGTACACTACAACCTGCATCAGGAAGCTTTCCTCATCCTCCTGTCTCTGATGCAGGAGTTAATGTTTATTTCGGGGGGAACTACAAAGGGAGAATCTCTTTCACTTTAGTCGATCTTTTGCAAAAAGAAGATAACATGCTATGCAGCTACACAGATTGTATCTAACGATAAATGTGAAGAGTGACTCTGATATCAATTAAATCAACCTTATTCATTCATCTTAAACAACACTCAATCTAAATGCTTTCCAGCAGTATCCAAGTGGACCATTAAATGACAGTTGCCAAGCAATTTTTACTTTACAAATCAATTCCATACTAAGTTGAGGTAAAAAACTTATTTAATCTAGTACATAGTTTTTTAAAAAAATACCCTTCCCCCAACCCAAACTGTTAATTATTGCACAGTCAAGGCTGCAATTAAAGGCTGAAGAGATTTGTCTAGTGAGATAACAGAGGGAGGAAAACAAGGACACAATCTCTCTATGGGGCATTACATCACACTTGATAACTCTCTCGTGGATGCTATTGTGTTTGTTCCTTAGCAGAATGTCCTAGTCAATAGATACATAGAAATAAAGAGGAACTGAGATGTACATCTGCTTGATTATTGGAAAAGAATACATCCTATGCAAGGCCTGAAAGATTCTCCTCTATCTAAACATATCAAGCTCAACTATTTTTCTTTAGTTAATTTCTCAGGAAAATGTCATTGATTGGAATATAACTATCCAATCACTTATTTATTCTAACATAAGGGATGGTAAACTTATTCAAGATAGACATCGCAGTTCTTTTAAGAAACAAGTAAGATTTCCTCATAAGACTTAATTTGAGGAATTAAGTCTGAAATAGGACCAAGACTAAATAGAAAGATATTTAAGAGCAAAGATCCTTTTATTTACAATATCCGTTTATTTCCATTACAAAACTTGAAAGTTCTGAACTTAAAGCTTTAAGGTCACTCTGGTTTGTTTTAGACATTATTTTGAAATCTTTTCTATTGCTTATAAAAGATTCGTTCCTTTAATTTTCTTCTCTGCTTCAATTGTAAAAATCATTTATTTCTGAAAATAGGTTTTTCCTCTCTTTACTTTCTCTTTTTAAGTGATAGTCAACTTTTTGTCATAAACTTCTGAAGCCAAGACATTAGAAACTGGAGATAAATCAATCCTCTAATTCATTTTTTACTTCCCTTTTGAATGGTCTCTCATTGATCTAATCTCTTTTAAGAGTCTGCTTTGTATATTTAGCTTAGGTACACTTACATGTATCTTTCAGCAACACTATCCATCTTGATACAAGAGGCCTTGATTAAAATCTACGTAGTAATTAAGTGATTTCTTCTTTTAATAGTTATTGCATTATAATATACTTTCTATACTTGACACTAGAAATAATATATTTTCATCTACTTGTTGAAATCTACATGAAATATATAAAGAACTAAAATGATATATTATGGTGATGTTTTGAATTGAGTCTTAGGTTAGTTCAAAAAGATGTTTAACATATTTTTTGATAATATAACTATCATAACTACATACTTGTATAGTCTTGCAACTTAAGGGAAACATTTTTCTTTGCCATAAAGATTGAAGATGGCCTAAGAAAAGTATGAAATAGCTACAACGTATTGAGGGGGTAGTGGTTAGGAGAGGTTGGAGCTTACACTTAACTTTCTGCTTGTAATATTTTACTATGACTTAGTTATGTTGAGACTCCAACTAATGTTTTCCCTTTTATTAATTCATAATAAAAACAAACCATTTAAAAAACTGTCATGGAATTTGAATGAAAAAGTTTTATGTGAATCTAAAAACGCTATTTGTGAGGATTATAGTAGAATTGATCCTTCCTATGATTCACCTTTTTCAGTTACATCTGATATGCATGTGTATATAGAGTTATATGAAACCTGTAAACACTGGGCTCTCTTTCTAGTGTGGAATTTTCTTGAGCCATTTTCTTATGACCCACTTAATCTTTCATTTATATTGTATCTTCAGAAAAGCCTGTAGATCCTAATTTAAAGCTTAAATTGCAACCCATACAGATTCTGAGTATTAGGAAGCTCAACATTATCATTATGATAGAGCATATTCCAGCTTTTCCTTCGTAACAAATACAGTGACATGACCTAATAAGATGTTGAGAGTTGAGTTCCCATTTTGTATGATGTCTACTAGCAGCAATTCTGAGTTGAAATAATGTAGCAAACTTTTTGCACTAAACAGCAATATGTATAAACTATAATTTTTAGGCTTTTTGTGCAGTAAATTGAAAACAAAATACAACAAAATACTATGTCTGCTTTGCTTAACCATAGGGTTGTAAAATTTAATATTCAAGCAACACACAAATTAGAAAATAACATCCTAGGAACTGGTCAATCAAAAAATCCTTTGATTAAACAACTTGTTTGATAAGCATTCAAAGAGAACTCCCCCGAATTCTTTCTCTTTTTGGAACAGCTGTTTTCCTTCTTATCCTCTCAGGCCTAAGGCATTTCATTTGCATTTTATTTACATTTTGTTCTTAATGTGAAAAAAGAGAAAGCAAAGAGATAAGAGAAAGAAAGAAAAAACAGTTCCAGATATCTATCAGTAACCAATTCCTTGGTATTAGCCTGTGCTTTTGAATATTTTATAATTTATAAACTGAAAACACATTATGCTCTGCTTTTCAAACAGGCTTCGTCACATGCCTTTTCCAAACCTTTTAAGACGGAAGGCTTATGACTGGGATAAAATATATGCATCTTTTATTTCCACATATCTCCTGCGGTTCTACACTGTGGTATTGGAAGAATAGAGGAGGCTAACAGTAGGTCTGAAGTGCCTGCTAATCATTTACAGAGGCAAAACTGACTTATCTTTTCACTTCTATTGAAAAAAATATATATACCCATATGCTGATACTTTTAAAATATCAAGAGAGTGTATACTAGCTAAAGAAGTCCTCTTCTGGACTTCTTAATCATCACCTGGACATATAATTTGAGAGTGCTACTGAGAGATTTATTGAACCTCATTGAATTAGGGTTAACTCATCAATTCTTAACAGGAATAGAGTTGAAGCTGATTCCTAATAGCTTCTGGAATGTAAAAGAAATGCTGACCTTTAGTCTAGATGTCAATGGAAGCAAAGTCAAGAGCAACAATTTTGGTAAGAAATTTATACATTGCTGATAAAAGGTGGACATTTTCTCTGCTTCATATACTGGAATTCAGAGGGGGTGTTTCTACTTCTGCTTTTGTAAGACCAGCACCAGTCACTTAAACTCCGTCTTTTATTTGCTTTGCATGCACAAGAATTTATGTTAGCAAATTGCATTTCTGGAGAAAAAAAATGAAAGCTCTATTAATGTAGCATATTAACCAACTGCTGCATGTAATATAAATGATTTCAATTTGCTAAGAGAAAAATTCCAGGTTAGCTAAAGATCAGATCTGCAAACCGAGGGAACACTGAAGAGAAGGGCAGGGCTGTTCTTTGAAAAGGGTGGCCATGTGCCCTGCAGCTTCCAGACGACTGCCCAAGAGCCAGGCAGTGCAGGGATCCTGTAAAACTTCCAGCCCTTGAATTCTGTAGTGATAAGGCTGGCATTCTGGATTAACAACCCTGTCAAGGGTAACCCTCTGAAGTGCTTATTTGTTTAGAAGAAGAACCTCATTCATCATCAGGGAGTGATAGAAATGGGGGCTCTCTGACACAGTATGTGAAGGCTACCTGGATGTATGGGCTCTTTTGACACCATGAAAAGGAAGAAAAGGAGAAAAGACACTGTTGCTATTCAGTTTCAACATAGTATTATAATGAAATGTGTTATATGTGTTCAAAATGGCCATTTTTTTATGGTGCCATTTTATCTTATAAAACCTTTTTGGGGAAAACTTTATCTTAAATAAAAACCAGAGGTGACAAACAGTTAAGTAATGTAAAGACACGCAAAAAGATCATACGATCTCAAATTAGAATTACAGTTGACTTTAATTAGTCCATTATGATAGTCTTTGAAATCTATTTTATCAATCAATTTTTCTAGTCAAGCATGTGGATCTGGTATTTATTTGCTATAATAAATAGATTACAAGCCCAAATAACTTTTCTTTTTAAAAATAGCGGAAATAGCAATTTAAAAAAGTTTTGGGATAATACAATATTTTTCTGATCGTCTAGAATTTATAATGTTATGAAAATGTCAAAAGCTCAAAAGCAAATATTATCTGTGGAAATGAATGACAATAATTGATTTAAAATTGCTGCCTTTAGTATAAATAATAATAGTATTACTTGCTAGATTGGTGAATTTTAGGTACTACATTTAATAAGTTAGATTGACAATTAAAACTAAATTCTGTGATTTTGAGTGTACATAAAATTAAAAAGGAAATTTCAGTTTTAATTAAAACAAAAAGGACAAATTATTTATATAGTGCATAATTCACAACTAGTAGTATATTGTGATAGACTGATAGACTCATATATCATAAGCAAGAATGCATATAGATCTGACCTATAAAATACAAAGCATATTTGCATATTCTAATATAACTATTATTTATTGAGAATTATTTGCTAGTTATCTCTTTATAACATTGCTACAAGTAGATTTTGTGGTCTTAGTTTATAGAATGGGAAAGTGAAGTTTAGGACGATTAAATAACATGTCCAAGGTCACACATCTAGCATGTGGCAGAAACAGGATTCGAAGGCAGATCCACCTGGGTCCAAAACCTTTGCTGTTCACTTGTAGTCACATGGCCTCCCTTTAACATAACTATACGTACCTATCTGCAAATTCACTCCCATTTCTATAATGATGCATACAATGCTTTTCTCAAAGAACCTTTCAGATGCTCTAATGGCCACAAAGGGAAAAATAAAGCAAAACAAATAAAATGTTTGAAACTTGTTGCCATTTAAGAATCAAACCCAATATAAATGATTAAATATTGGAAGAAATATTATCCACAGGTGGTACCAGCCTTGCCTATGAGTAAGTCAGTTTGAAAGAATTAATGTGGCATATCCGTTGAGGCAGGAAAATTGTTCTATTGTGTCTCAGTGAGATATGATTAGCATAGGTAGTCCTCAAGAGATGGTTTCCCACACCAACTCCATCCACAACTGCAGAAGATTCTGCTATGCTCATCTCTAACTAAGCGAGGACTTTTTCTTGAGAGGAGGACTAAAGGCACGAAGGAAAAGAAGCTACAGATAAAAGCTCACGACTTTATGCTCTTGAGTTATGGGTCACACTCACTGCTGTAACCATAAGTCAGCATAATGATTCATTAATAGGAAGGATGGCTGGAGTAAATCTTACCCTGATATTGTACGAATTCTCTATCAGTGTGCTCTGGCAACATGGCACTGGTCCTGTTCCTTCCACCACTGCCTCTCTTGTTCCATGTTCTCCTACAGTACAAGCATCTCTGGCTGTCAGAACTCATCAAGTTCCTGAATTTGGAGAGCAGGGGACACTTGTATGTTTCTTGGTCTTCTCTCTCTCACAAAGACATTTCTCTCTAGCCTTTCTGTCTTGCTTCTTGACTTCATGATACGATTGCAATTTTGCATTAGGTTCCTTTAGGTGCTGATTACACTGACATGTGTTTTGTAACATCATCATCATGACAGTGAGCCTCTGTTAAATTGCAATTTGATAAAATGTTGCCTGAGAATGACTACTCCTAGGACCATGTAGTTTCCTGGAAAGTAGAAGCAAGGAGTCCTAATACTCTTTAGGAATTAGTGTAAAATAAAATACAGGATAAGGTATGAAACATTGAAATATTTCTTAAATAATTTATCCTACATGGCTGTCAAGTGAACTATCTCACTAGGACCCTAATTGTTTTCATGTTTTATAGATATGCAATATATATATATATATATATATATATATATATATATATATATATATATATATATATATATATATATATATTTTTTTTTTTTTAAATATACATATATATATATATTTTAAATTCTAATACAAAATAGAAATATTACTCTTTCTAAAATAACTCCCCTGCTCAAATTCTTCCTTTACCTTCTTTCATCTACCAATAAAATCGGAAATATGTTCTGGACCTCAAGGCCCACATCTCTGCTTATGCTCTCCTGCTCTAGTTTTCTAGAGCAGAGCTTGTTAAACTTTAATGTGCGTGTGAACCACTTGGGGATCTAGTTAAAATACAGAGTCTGATTCTGTAGGTGTAGAGTGAGGCCCGAGACACTGCAGCTCTCACAGCTCACAGGGATGTGGATGGCCTGATGGCTGAAGCACACTTGAGAGCAGGGAGAATAGAGTCCAGAGCGTTGTTACCTTAACAAACAGCCATTTGCTCTACTCATTACCCCTTTAACAATCTTTGCCTTTGCTGCCCACTCGTCTTTGTCCATGCTCTTTGACGTACACCTCTCTTCTCCGAGACTAGTTTTATCTGCAGAAATGTTAATGGAAGTAATAATTTTACAGGCATGTCACGCACTTTCAAAACTCCATCTCCATGCCATTGAAGACAAAGCCTTTGCTCTCCAGTTTACTGGGCAAAGGCATTTCTTTGAGCCATGCCCTTGAACTGTCAAGAATTCTGAGGACATGGAAAGACTCCGTGACTCTCTGAATATGGTCATACAATACAGTGACACAATGAAAGTCACTGAAGGGATGGGCACAGATTGAGAAATAGTTCTTTGGCTAAAATAACACTTTCTACAAACAGATTGAGAAAGGGATCATAAGCGTTCCTTCTCTTTTTCTGCTAAGGAAAGCACTGTAATTCCGGGATGGACAAATCAAATAATTCCGGCCATCCAAGGAATAACGCACAAAGCCAGGCATCCTGGCCAGTTCTGAAATGAAAAAGCATCCTGATTTCTGCTGACTCTTCAGAATATGTGCCCTTCTTCAACACAATTTTTCAGTGATTGTCGTCATAGTTAGTGACCAGTTGCCCTTGAAAGTGCGAATTTATACACTGAAGACTCTCATGCAGCATTTACCGTCTGGCGCCTGGTGGTTGCTTCGTGGCCTAGGTGGCTGGCTCTGGCGTAGTCGGACTCCGCTGAGCTCGCTCACCATGTCCTGCCCTCCCTCCTGCACTCGGACCAGGTCTGACTCAACTGTTTGGCCTAACTGCAGGGACTCCTAGGCAGAGCACTTCCTTTCCCAAAGTGAAACCCTCAGCTCACCTGGTTAGAACTGGCTAATCCTGAATCACTTTAAAAATGGCCACTTAAGAACTCTAAGGCTCTTGGGCAGGATTCCACGCAACTCGTCAAATCCCAGTGTAAATGTGGCCTAGCCTAAGTGAAAATGAACTAACAGAACATTTAAAAAATTTATCACCTTCTTTGCGTAAGTTTATTTTTACTTCTTTTATCTGAGAATTAAGGCCATGTGTTATCTTGGAATGATGACGTCTGACCTTCAGATTTTACACAATGCTACATATTTAAAAATCAGGTAATGAAACAAAAGCTGCATTTTGCATTCCTTTTGTTCTTAAAGTTTGCTGATGACATTATGTAGCACTTAAAAATTCAACTTCTACTTGAGGCTGGATATTCTTGCTTCTCACTTAATCCAGTCAATTTTTGAAATATAGTTGACCCTTGAACAATACTGTCTGAACTGCATTAATTTTTCCAATTAATACGTACAGTACTGTAAATGTTTTCCTTATAATCTTCTTAGTAACATTTTCTTTTCTCTAGCTCTCTTTATTGTCAGAATAAAGTAAGTTTTAAGTTTTTAAGTTTGCATCAAATTTGCATCTAAATTTCTTATGGAAGAAAGTTTCCTTTTTTATTTAAAAATTTCTTAGCTAACATAAACAGAGTAAAAGAGAAACTAATAAAGCTCAATGTTTGGGAGGATATTGGGGTGGTGTCTCAGTGACGAAAGGAGTCACACAGTTGGCTGGTGGACCATCACCCTCATGGGTCCCACTAGCACAGGGCTGGGGCTTTGCCGGAGCAGATCAGTGTAGAAAGATTCAAGAGAAGAGGGAAATTGGGAGTTCTGATGAGTGATTTTGAAAGGAAGGAATGATTTGAGTGGAGGCCACATGGTTTAACTTACACTGAACCTGCAGGTTTTGAAAATTGCATGCTGGATTTCCTTCTAAGCATCCATCAATCTCAGGGAGCAGAGGCTCTGCTCTTTGGTATGCAATCTTTGGGGAGTTTTTTTTTTTTTCTCTCATTCAATACAAATATGTAGAAAATATACATCGGATTTGAGAATTTGAAAATGCAGAGAAATAAAAAACAACTTTCAATAATTTAATAAAAAGCACATGGATAAATGTGAACTTCAGTCACTTTCTATTTAAATTATGAAAACTTTGAATTTGCTTTCAGAAGTACAAGCAATGTCCCTTGGCATTCTCTCTCTCTCTCTTTTTCTATTAAAAAAAAAAAAAAGAAAATCAAAGAACTCCTACATGTCATTTCAGAATGAAGTGGTAGCAATTGTTCTCTGGGACCCAAGCAAGCAGGAGCACTTAATAGGAAGAATGACGCATAGTCCAGAGTGAAATTGGGGTTGCCACCTGAAGCTCATTGTTAAGCACTTGTCTTTTCCAATGTACAGTTATACGGGGAAAAAAGAAATATGAACACACAGAGATATAAAAGTATTCTTTTGCTTTTTTTTTTTGGAATTAATAAAATACACAAAATCTCTGGTTTGTCTTGTTTGGAAGCTTAGCAAATTTGTAGGATTAAATGGCTTTCCTCTTCTGTGAAGGGTCTGATGTAAACCCTTGTACCAAGGCTTAAAGTCTTAAGGCAGTTAGAAGTTTCCATCAGTCAGTCTGTATGTCAGTGGATAAAGTCAGTTGCTGATCTAACCTATTCATTGCTCTTTGGAAAAAAGCATCAAACTACAGAACTATTTTTTAATGATGAAGGAGGGCTGAGGAAATGAAGGCCTGTCAGATGATAAAATGTGCTTTCTAACTGGCAACATTTTGGAGCAACATATTACCACAAAGTTTTCTAAGTAATTTTAAGTGCCATATATGATGAAGTGGTGAAAAAAAAGAGATCAGTTGTCTGTGGTAATCTATCTTTAGTTACTTCCATGAACTGAAAGTATCTCTCATTTCCATGGTTAGAAAAGTTTGTGTTCTATGTACATAAACTCTTCTTGAAATAGTTCATTTTACTCATTCAATACCAGAAAATTAAGGGAAAGGATATAAAATTTGTTTCACTTTTCCCTCCTGTTCTCTTTTATCTTAATTTGATGTGCATTTTCTAATACTGCAAATAATTTCATGATACCATATATAAAATATATGTATTTTTCATGATACCATATATAAAATTCATGTATATATAGTATATATTGTATATAGGGAGATGTTATTAGTCAACAGTTCTTTGACACGGCATGCTAAACGGTGTACTGTGCTCAGTGAAATGTTAGCAAAGGGGCAGCCAAGTGCAGAATACAGATAAAATACCACATCTGGCTTTGGCCTTGGCCCTCCAGCGGTTTATGTAGTATATTTGAAAACATATGATTGTATATCATAATAAGTTAGGTTGAAAGGATACAAGTATACATATGCTTTTCATGCTGGTGAATTCCTAATAGGCTACTCTCATAATTCATGTCACAAAGTTCACCAAAGGAATTTGCTAATGATTTAACAATGTTGTTGAAATTACTGGGTTAATTTTCAGTCTAGTCAGATTGGCAAACTTTCTATGAAGCATTTAATCAGCATTAGCACGTTCAGTTTCAGTAATGGGGTTTCCAAAAGACTGGTTAGCTTCCATTTTCTAAATCTTGTTTTTACAATTGTTTCTAAAGTTATAGTACATTATGTTTATCGGATATTCTCAGGGGACAATTATGACTATAGAAAATTAGTTGATTAATAGTTATCTAAGGTAAATTTTGACATTTTTCTTCAGTTTGAACAACTGCATCCCAGAACTGATTTAGTCTGTTGTCTACATGGGCAGGAAGATAAATGATAATATTATTCACATTTCCAACTGTTATAACTGTTTTTGGCTTGAAAACATACTGAAGTAAAATCTTGTTGTGGGTTTTAGCCTAATACAAGTTTTTGCATATGAACAAAAACTAATGATAGAACAATGAAAAACCTGGCTTTTCAAGTGAAACATATTGATTAAAAGAAATTCCATTACTTTGACAAATAAAAAGCAGAAATATGGTGGTTTTCGCAAGTCTAAAATTTTCTTAAGCCAAATCCTGAGAATATTAAGTCAATTACTGTGAGTTTCAATCTGGAACTTCAAGAATGGTATCAACTCTGATTGTGGCACTTGGATATTATAAAAGTGGCCAGCACTTCTTAGGGGAGAGGCTCATTTATATGTAGCATATGGCTCAATGTTTGCTTCATTATATTATGATTTTTTTTCTTTTAAAATCTGGTATTAATTTCCTCTTATTACTTTCTATCTCACTTTACATGATTTTTGGAGTTGGGATATTGTACCTCCTTTCTTCCCACCTCTCAAACCACCAAACCAATGTTGAAAAAAAAATTATTTGAACATAGAAAAGCTCATTTTCTTTAAAAAGAGCTTTGCTAAACATGTAAAATATATAGAAAACAGAAAATAAAACTTTATTCAAACTTATAAAACTGTTTTTAGATGACGATAAAAATCACCTTAAGAAAGCTTAAAAAAAAATAAACTAAATGTTAGCCCAGATTCTAAACAATAGAATAACTCACTATCCTATCATTGTAGCTGAGAGACATTTCCTCATTTAGTTTTTAACCAATGCTTTGCTAATACATCTTTCCATAGATTCCAATCACTACACTTATTATGACTTGATTTGATGGTCTAAGGGGTTAGGGGTACATCTCATCTTATCATATTTGTAGTCCTAGAAAACAAACCAATAAACGTTAGCTTGGTTTTTGTATCTGGCAGTACTAGTAGAATGCTGTTTATCATCTGGGAGGAGGGCAAAATCATGACAAACAGAAAACAAAGATTAAACTCACATAGCACAAAAACAAGCAAAACAAAACAATGGTCAATTACATAAGAAAATAACTTCATGAAATAGCTCTGAAAAAGGATAACTTTGCTTTGCTTTGGGAAATGTTGGACCATCCTGTCAATGGTAATATGTCCTCATTAATTTTCTTTAAACTTTCACCCTAAGATTTTCCCAGCACTTTTCATTTCAATCGGTAATATTTAAGTGAAACATATTTTTTGGCTAGAATAACTACTAAAGTTTCAAAATATATTTGGTTTATAAAATAAATATGTGGGAGGGCATTGGATCTTTAATATCAAAATCTGAATGCCTTATAATTTATATTGTTCCTAATGTTTTATTCTATTATTAACCAACAAATATTTTACAGATCAAACTAGAACATCATTTGTTTATTGTTATTTACCATAAAATTGGTTTTTGCTTAAAGCATCTGAGCTATTATAAAGATATTATTTTTGAAGAAAAAATTTTAGATATATGAACAATTGCCAAAAAAGTTTATTGTGTGCTTTGGCTGTCTGCATGACTACATCTTTATGCCTTGACTTTGAAATTTCATTAATCTTTTTTCCCAATAAAATTCTGCTTATCAAAATGGTAAGTAGAAGCAACAGTATTATAATTAAGTTTCCTAGCTAAATGCCATTAATATAAATTTAATAATTATAACCTTCCAATGATGAAATGTTTTATAGGTGGTTTTCTTTTTTTCCTTTAAAATATCAAGACTTAGGAGGAAATTAGGATCTGACATCACATATATTACTTTAGTGAGTAAAGTAACTGGCTTTTTGCCTCAATTTTCTTAATTTTGAACCAGGGACTAATAATAATAAGTAATATTAATTGCTTATTCTATGCCAAATACTGTTTTAAGTCTTTCATTGACATTTCACAACAATACACTGAAGTCAGTATATTATTATTCACATTTTACAGATGAGGAAACTGAAATAAGAAAAAGGAAGTAGCTTGTTTAAGGTCATACAATTAATAAATATCAGTGTCATGATTTGAACCAGGAAATACTATAGTAAATGTATTTTTAATCACTGAACCACTCTGCATTAGCGTTATTCTGAGCATGAATTAAAGATTAAGATATATGTTTCCATAAGTAGTAGATGCTTCATATTTATATATAGGTTCAGAAAAATCTACCTGCTTCCATAATTTAGCCCTTTAGACTTAGATTAAAAATAATGACATGTAATACTAAACCTGCTGAATTTTAAAGATGTGTAACAGTTGAGATGCTTCCCAAATAAACTGAAATTCAAGTTTATTTTCATTTGGCACAATTTATTTTAGGCTTTCAGATTCTGGACTTCCATTAATATATGTAGAAATAGTCAACAGAAAAAAAGGATGTAGGAAAATAAATATGAATTAAATTATGAATTGTATATAAGCATATTAACATTTAATTGATGTCAGTCACCCTTGGGTTCATATGAACCAGGTAGATGTCAACAGTAGGCATGTATGGTGGCCAATTAAGTGCAGATATTAAGATGCTGATTTAATAGCTTTTTGTTGAGCACTATATGGATGTACAATATTTCAAGTCTTGGACATGGATACTTCATAATATTTTGTATTTTTATAGTTAGTTTAATAAGTAATACCAATATATTTTACCTTAAGTTATTAATTCCTCTAATACAAAATTGCTTTGGGAAGAAATTGCTTGAAACACATGGATCTCAGTATTAAATTCCTAAGATGAAACTGAGAATACAAAAATTCTTATTAGTGTGTTCTCTCATCTTTTTAGAAAACACACACACACACACACACACACACACACACACACACACACACACACACACAACCCACCAGTGAGAGAGAATCTGTATCTCAATGTGAGATTGAGAAGAAAATGAGAAAACCAAATAAAGCCCTTTTTAGTGAAATCCCATTTTTCTACATGGTGATCTTTTATGAAAGTTAACTAGTGTTACTTTTTTCAAACAAATAACTCAAATATATAGTATCCTAATAGGACCACCACCTTAAATACTTTTGGTTGATATTGTCTGATTTTTGTTGCCAAAGTGTGCATATTTTTTCTGACATCTACGGATGATAAATTCTAATAGGGATAAGAAATTTATTTCAAACTCTGTATTTAGGAAAACACCTTATTTAAACTTTGAAATAGGCAAACATTTATTTATTTGCTTCTTTATTTAAAAATAGTGTTAAGGAAGACACCATATTATATTTTCTTCATCCATTTCTTATCGCTTGCCTGCCCTTTCTGGTTCCCAGTGTTCTTGGATGCATAGAACTCTATTACTCCTCGTAAAGGAATTCTGAAAATTGTGATAAGATATACATAACATAAAATTTACCATTGTAACCATTTTAAGTATACACATAAATGACATTAAGTATTTTTACATTGTGTAACCATCACCACTATTTCCAGAACTTTTCATCATCCCAAACAGAAACTCTGTTTAAACAATAAACTCCCCAACTCCTCCCTTCCTTTAGATCCCACTAACCACTATTCTACTTTCAGTCTCTATGAATTTGCCTATTGTAAGTGTCTCATATAAATGAAACCATCCAATATTTTTTCTTTTATGTCTGAGTTGTTTCACTTAGCATAATGTTTTCAAGTTTCATCCATGTTGTAGCATGTATCAGAATTTCATTTCTTTTTAAGGGTGGATAATATTCCATTGCATGTATATACTGCATTTTATTCATCTGTTGATGGACATGCGGGTTGTTTCCACCTTTGGGTTTTGTAAATAATGCTGTTATGAACATTTGTGTAAAAGTATCTGAGTCCCTGCTTTCATTTCTTTTTCTTTCTTTTTTTGAGCAATTCAACTTGGGAGTTGAATTGCTAAATCATATGGTAATTATATGCATAACTTTTTGAGGAATCACCAAACTGTTTTCCACAGAACTTACACTGTTTTAACGTCCTACCCACCATGCACCAGGGGTCTAATTTCTCTTCTTCTTATCAACACTTATTTTCTGTCTTTTTTTTTTTTTATACCGGCTATCCTAACATGTGTGAAATGGTATCTTATTGTGGTTTATATTTGTGTTTTCCTAAAGACTAGAGATATTGTTTGTGAAGGATTTAAGTGTTTTGACAAAACTATAATAAACTTTCCAAGAACCACATTAATATTCACCTGACACAGCTTCTCAGATCATTACAACTCAAAACTTTTTTCTTAAAACAACCATTGGAGTAGAAAGGGGTGACTATATGGAAGGCAACACAACATGACTTAAAAATACGATGTATCAGTAAGCAGGGACTGAATTCATGTCTACTCGCTCACTTGCAAGCAGTAAGCTCTTTGGCAAGAGCTTACTGTAAAATGGGAAACAATTACTGCTTATGGGATATTGTGAGGTTTACATGGAACTATGCACCTATATTTGTTCTCTGCATTATCCCCAGCACTTATATCGTAGGTGCTTATATTGTAGGTGTTTAATACATAATTGGGATATTGTAGGTGCTTAATATATAATTGCTGAATGAATGAATAATGCTTATATCATTGCTCAATTCGTTATAACTATTCCTATTATTAGATAATCAGAAGTATTATCTAATCAATACTATTATTAATCAATAGTATAAGCCTTCTATGTAAATAAATTTAAATGCCTAATCTCAATTTGGTCATTTTTATAATTTTAAATATGTCAAGTATATATGTAATATACTTATATATGTGTATATATAAATATATTATGAAACTATCTCATATGAAATATATAGCTGAGGAAAATTTGAAATTTACAATGCAATGTTAAATTTCAAAACTTCTCATAGAGCAAACTACAGAAAGCAAAAAAAGGAATGTAAAATCTACTTCAGTTCAAACTGCTTAAGTTTTAAAATGATTTAGGATATTTCTTAAATAAGAACTTGATTGTTTTCCAGTAATTGAGATAATGTATACTCAAATAAGAGTTACTAGAAATGTTTTGGGGTATACCTAAGTGAACTGATTTGGGGATTGTCATCTCAGTATGCACTCATTCTTAGATAGTAACTTGTTTAAATATCTGTGCATATAATATGTATGTAGAGACAATCTAGATCACTGCCTTTTCCCATGGTTTTTCAGGTATTTTTTTAGTAATTCATTTCAGTAATTCCTTTGTGTTTGTCTGTTTGAATTTTACAATTCATGTTCTTTTAAAGTAGCAGAGTACACAGGGTGTCTTTGTATTACCAACTAATATGCTACAAATAATTCAAACTTCTTGTGAATTTTTCATTTGTTTAAACAATATAAATTAGAAACAAAGCTATATACTCATTTACATTTTAGAAAGGTAAACAAAATGAGCTCTCATGCAGTTATTTTACACAGCCTTATGAAAATCATCGTTAAAGATGCTTGATTAAAATTAAAAAAAAAAAATCCCTTGATCGGTTATACAAAATTAACAACAAAATAACCTTTCATCTTAAGTTAAGTGAATTCGTAATGGCTCCTTTTTATGAAATGCTGATTTCTTCTATGGGGTGATCTCTTGGAAAATTTTCACATTCACTGCCTGAGGCTTTTCAGTTTTGTTTGAATTATATTTGGAAAATTACATCCATCAGTATATTTTTTAATCTCTCTCTCTCTCTAGATGGCAGCATTTGCCTTGTAGTCTATTTCCTCTTTTCTTTTCTAGACTACCTTCTTAATGAAGGTGCTACTCCTGGAGAACAACAATAAATGCTGACTGATGGTTACCAGACTAAGAGATGAAATGAATAACTGCATGGCCTGTTGGTGAAAGTTGATATGATTATTCTGTGAATCTTATTTGTGTTTTCTGAAGACAGAATTTGTATTTCACCAAAATTAATTCATGCACACTTAGGAGGAAGCATTGCAAATGACATGAGTAAATTCCTTACCTGAGACTTTACTTTTCCTTACCCCAGTGTGTTCACATGTGGATACTGGGATTTTTCCATCTTATAGTAATACTACTGAGATCTTTATCCACCTGGATGAAACCCAAAAGTTCACAAAATGTAATAATAATAATAATAATAATAATAATAATAACAATAATAATAATATTTTTAGTTTTCTAGCCAAAGTAATTTGTGAAAATATATGTCCACTTGACACATGGAAATAGAAATAAAACCCCCACACTTTTTGAGGTTTGCACATCTCTAGTGCATATTGGTGGTATGAAATATGATTGTAGGGCATAGGATTTAAAAGTAGCTGAAATATACCACCACCCAGGGCTGCCTTCGTGGCCATCTGACCTGTTTAGCAGCATAGGATCCATACTTGGAAGGATGCTGAACTTGGTTAAATACTCTACTGTAAGTTTTTAGAAATTATCAATACGTTTTGAACAAGAGGCCCCACATTTTATTTTGCATAGAGCCCCATAAATTATGTAGCCATTCCTGCTGCATTTCTACTAATGGCAAGTATCTTAAATTGATAATACCTGCATAATGAATGATAAATGAAATTCCTATGTAGCCAATGGAGTGTGAAGTAGACCAAATTATATACGATAACTAGAACCTCTAGGTATAACATAAAGCTCTTGCTTAGGTTTCCTGAGTGTTTAAAATAACAATTTTGCAAAATTAGGAGTGAGATTTTCTAAATTCAAGTCAATAGAGGGAAAATAATGATTTCCTTTAAAAAACCTGAATACATTTCAAAACATCTCTTTTCTGTGGTTCCAACAGGAATTCAGGTATCAAGTATCACATATAAGAGCCATACAGAAACTTCCAGTCAACATGGAAGAATAGATAAGTTCTATACTCGCCTCCTCCCATGATCACCTCAAAATTACAATGAAATTATAGAACAACCATCATTGAGAATGAACTGAAGACCAGTTGAAGAGAATTCCTATAACTAAGGATATAAAGAAGAAGCCACACTGAGACCAGTAGAAGGAATGGAGACATGGAATTGGCAGGCCCCACACCTGCGGTGTGGTGATTAAGTATTGAGTGGGATGTCTCAGCTGTGGAGGTCCTTCCAGAGGAGTGAGGATTCCCAGCCCCACTCAATAATGGCTCCCCAGCCTGAGGCACCGGTGCTGGGAAGAGGAGTACCCACAAGTCCTAACTGTGAAAACCAGCAGAAATTGCATTCAGGAATGACAAAGTGCTCCGAAACACACTGCTCTCACACACAGACTCACTCACTCACAAACTCACTTGCTCTAAGCTTCAATGTAGCAGCTTGAAGAGCTCCAGGAACATATGTGGAAGAACTAAATTGACTAACTTCAGGGCTCAGGCTGGAGGGGCAGGGATCGGGACAACTTTCTCTGGGAATGGAAGCACAGACAGGTGACATTGTTCCTTTTGTGAGCCCTCCTTCCACCCATCTGGCCTGGTATAAGCTGGTGCCAAATCAGTGCTCTCCATAAGTCAGGATGACACCCTTCTCTGTGCCCTGGTGGTTCCCTGAAAACCCACCCCATCCAGCTCACTTGCCTGGTCTGATCCTCTTACAGCACTGCCTCCACAGAAGCAACCTGACTTGGATCATACTATGGACATTCCCAAGATCTCTCAAGGATTACAAACAACAAACAAGTAGTAGCCAACCTTGGAATCCTTGTAGCTTTTGCTAAGTGGCCCCAAGACCAGCATAAATAGCAGATGATCTCAACTTGCATTGTAAATCCCTTCAGGAAGCCCTAAGTTGTAGCTTGGAATGTAGCTTGAACTAAGTGGCCACAAGCCTGGCACAAGTGATGACTGGCCTCAACTTGCATCCTGGTGCCTACCAGAGGTTGCCAAGCCAGGCACAAGAGGCAGCCTCTTCTGAGAGCCTCTACCTCTCTTGAGAGGTACATAGCCTCTCCCATGTACCTCTAAGCCCAGCACAAATTGCAACTGACTGCAGATCACTTTGTTGCTCCCACCAACTGACCCCAAGGACAGCACAAGTAGAGACTGACATTGGTCTTCACGAGAGCCCCTCCCAAGAGACACAATATACCAGGTGACTGGCTTCAACAACACTAGACTACCACCTAACCAGATGCACAAACAACATGCTGAAGGGCAGACTTGGCTGGCACCAGAGCCCACAAAAATGACTCACACTCTGTGGGGTCAGCTCTTGCACAACAGCTCATCCTCTATAGTCACTGCCAGCCCTCATAGCTAGCTAACCTGAGAGTCAACCCCACACACTGATGTTCAAACAGCAACCAAGGCCCAACTAAAACAGGAAGGCACACACAACCCACACATAGGACACCCATGGAGCATTCATTCCAGGTGATGGGGGAAAGACTCTTGCCGCTGGGCCCCACAGGACATCTTCTACATAAGGCCACTCTTTCAAGACTAGGAAATGTAGCAAATTTATCTAGTACACAGAAACAAACACAGGGAATCACCCAAAATGAAGCAAACAACAACAACAACAAACCAAATCTCAAATGAAAGAACAGAACAAAATTCCAGAAAAAAAGAACTAAACAAACTGGAGACTGCAATCTACCCGATATAGAGTTCAAAACACTGGTTATAAGGATGACCAATGAACTTAGAGAAATAATAGATAAATTCAGCGAGAACTTCAAAAAAAAAGATAGAAAACATAAAAAAGGAAATAAAAAACAAAAACAAAAACATAGAAATAAACCAGTCAGAAATGAAGAATAAGATAACATTAAATGAAGAATACACTAGTGGGAATCAACAGCAGAGTAAATGAAGCAGATGATCAGATCAGTGATCAGGAAGACAAGGTAGTGGAAAACACCCAATCAGACAGCATCAAGAGAAATGAATTTTAAAAAATGAGGAAAGTTTAAGGACCCTAGGGGATAACATCAAACATACCAACGTGATATCATAGGGGTACCAGATGGAAAAGAGAAAAAGATTGAAAACCTAGTTGAAGACATAAAAACTGAAAACTTCCCTAACCTCATGAAGGAAATAGATATAGAAGGCAAGAAACTACAGAGAGTCCCAAACAAGGCAAAAGCAAAGAGTCCCAACCAAGACATATCATAATTTAAATGCCAAAGGTTAAATACAAAGAAAAAGATCTTAAAAGTAGCAAGAGAAAAGTAGTTAGTTATGTACGAGAGCTCCCAAAAGACTATCAGCTAATTTTTCAATAGAAACTTTGCAGGTCAGAAGGGATTGGCACACAATATTCAGTGACAAAAGGCAAAGACATACCACCAAGATTGCTCTACCCACAAAACAAGTCTTAATAAATTTAAGATTGATATCACTTCAAGCATCTCCAATCACAATGGTATGAAATAAATTACAAGAAGAAAACTGAAACACACACAAACATATAGAGGCTAAATAATATACCACTAAACAATAAATGGTTAACAATGAGATCAAAGAAGAAATCAAGACACTTTGAAACAAATGAATGTGAAAACACAATGACCCCAAATCTATGGGACAAAGACAAAGCAGTTCTAAGAGGTAAATTCATAGCAACACAGATCTTCCTCAAGTAGGAAAATCTCAAATAAACAGTCTAACCTTACACTTAAAGGTACTGGGAAAAGAAGACCAAATAAAGCTTAAAGTGAGAAGAAGGAAGAAAATAATAAAGATCAGAGAAGAAATAAACAGAATAAATTTTTAAAATAGCAGTAGAAATGATAAATGAAACCAAGAGCTGTGACTTTTAAAGGATAAATAAAATTAATAAACCTTTGTTCAGCCTTATCAGGAAAAAAAGATAGAAGGCCCACATATTATAAATAATATCAGAATTGAAAGAGAAGTGACAACAGACACCAGAGAAATACAAATGATTATAAGAAAATTCTATGAGATATATATGTATATATATATTTTTCTATGATATATCTATATATTCTATGTATAATATGTAATCATATATATATAATCATAGAATTTATATGTAGAATAAATTCTATATATATATGGCAACATGTTGAGCAAACTGGAAGAAATGGATAAATTCTTAGAAACATAGAATTCTCAGGACTAAATTAGGGAGAAACAGAAAATCTCAACACAGTGATAACTACTAACAAATTTGAAAAAACTCCCAACATACAAAAGTCCTGAACAAGATGGCTTCATAGGTGAATTTTACCAAACATTCAAAGAATTAATACGTATCCTTCTCAAACTATTCCAAAAAAATTGAAGAGGAAGAATAGCTCCCAAACTAATTTTACAAGGGCAGTATCACACTGATAACAAAACCAAAAGAACTGTGAAAAAAGAAAGTTATATGCCAATATTCCTGATGATTGTAGATGTAAAAATCTTCAAAAACATATTAGCAAACCAAATTCAGTAATACATTAAAAAGATCAATATGATCAAGAGCAATTTATTCCAGGGAGGCAAGATTGGTTCAATATCGTGATACACCACATAAACACAATGAAGGGTAAAAATCATATGATCATATGATTTAGAGATACAAAAAAAGCATTTTTCAAAATCCAATATCCGCGTATGATAAAAACTCTCAGTAAAGTGGGCATGGAGGGAACATGCCTTAACATAATAAAGACCATATATGATAAACCCACAGCTATCATTGTACTCAATAGTGAAAAGCTGAAAGCTTTTTCTTTAAGATCAAGACAAAGATGTCCACTTTCACCACTTTTATTCAAGATCGTATTGAAAGTCCTAGCCAGAGCAATCAGATAAAAAAAACAGATGAACTGTATCCAAATTGGAAATAAAGAAATAAAACTGCCTCTATCTTTAGATGACATGACACTTAAAAGTAGTCCTGAAATCATAAAACTCCTAGGAGAGAACATAGGCAATAAACTTTTGATATTGGTCTTAGCAATACTTGTTTGGACATGTGTCTTAGGGCAAAGACAACAAAAGCAAAAATAAACAAATGGGATTTCATTACAGTAAAAACTTTTGCATGTCAAAGGAAACCATCAACAAAATAAACAGGCAATCACTGAATGGGATAAAATATTTGTTAATGATATATCCAGTGAGGAGTTAATATCCAAAATATATGAAAAACTCATATAGCTCAACATCACAAAAATAAGTAGGCTGTAAAAAATGTGCAGAGGATATGAATAAACATTTCCCCAGAGAGGACAAACAGATGGCCAACAGACATATGAAAAGGTGCTCGATGTCACTAATCATCAGGGAAATGCAAATAAAATTACAGTGAAATATCACTTCAACATCTGTCAGAATGGCAATCATCAATAAATCAACAAACAACAAGTGTTGCTGAGAATGTGGAGAAAAGGGAACTCTTTCTGTGCTCGTGGGATTGCAAACTGGTGTAGCCACTATGTAAACAAATGTGAAGTTTCCTCAAAAAGTTAAAAATAAAGCTACCATATGACCCAGCAATTGCACTTCTGGGTATTCATTTGAAGAAAACAATAACAACAATTTCAAAAGATATCTGCAGCCTTATGTTCATTGTAGCATTATTTACCATAGTCTAGATATACAAACAACCTAAGTGTCCATCAGGAGATGAATGGATAAAGAAGTGATTACTTAGCCATAAAAAAAAAAAAAGAAATTTTGCCATTATGGACATGATGGACCTAGAGGCTATTATGCTAAGTGAAATAAATCAGATGGAGAAAGACAAATACCATATGATTTCACTTACATGTGGACTCTAAAAAACTAAATGAAAAAAACAAAATAGAAACAAACTCATAATTACAGAGAAAAAAATGATTGTTGCCAGATGGAAAGGGATTTTGAGGGATGGGTGAAAAAGGTAAAGGGGATTAAGGAGTACAAATTGGCAGTTATAAGAATAGTCATGTGGATGTAAAGTACAGCACAGGGAATATAGTCAATAATATTGTAATAATTATGTGTGGTGTCAGTTGGGTTCTAGACTTATCAGAGTGATTACTTCATAAGGTTTGTATACATATCTAATTACTATGTTGTACACATGAAACTAATATAATATTGTATGCTAACTGTCATTGAAAAATAAATTAAAACAAAATACTAACTCAAAAATATAAAGAAGTAAATAAGAAGGAAAACAGAACTAAATGTACTTCACTTATGTTCTTTTGGGTAAATCATCCCAAAAACTGTTAAGATGGCTGGAGAAATGGTGTGAGGATATGGTGCTACTATGAAAAGAAAAGCAACTGGTGATCAGTTTTAACTGTGAGAGGCAATAAAAAAGAAAAAATAGGTCAGGAGGTTGAGACTATTTTCCCCCCAGTAGCTTCTTAAGAAAAGAAGTGCATTAATTTATGGCTATTCTGGAATGAAATCCCATACTCATTTTCATCTTCAAGTAGTAATGTAACACAGAACATGTAGTGACATATTATTACCTGAACAAAATAGTTGTCGAAACCATTATGGCTGTTTGGGTTCAGCTTACACAACATTTAATTTACTGACATCTAATAAAATACATCTTTTAATAGTGTTTGGCTTTTTGGATGTTGAATAAGTAAAGAGCATGCAAGCAACCCAATAACCCCATCAATCAAGGAAGAATGCAAATAATGTCCCACTTCCAGTTTATCACATTAGTACTTTCCGAGATACCAGGGCATAAACAAGAATGGTCCTAGAAAGTCATGTGATCCTTAGAGAAGTTTGTCTACATGAGAACTTAATCAAAATGAGAAGAAAAAAAGGAAGGGAAGTAAGGATGAGAGTGAAGGAAAGAAATGTAAAAGGAAATTTTCTATGTGTACGTAGGCTATGGAATTAATAGGAATGAGAGAGGATTAGATTTACATTATTATAGAATGAGATTTAAAATTTCTACTCTAATTACTAGAGCTGCAGATAGTCTTTTTCAACTTGCAGACTAAAATGAATATAGGTTGCTGAGTGGGGAGAAATAAGATTTATGCCATCTTCCTCTGGTCTCAAAAGACAGACACAATGCTCTATGTCAGGGACTACCATACAATATTTCCACTTTATATTGAGTGATTTTGGCTCTGTTTTTGAAGCAAAAATTTTCATTTACTGAATCAGTGATAAACCATAAACTTATGCCTAAAAACAAAGAGCAATAAGAGTGTTTCTCCTACGTAGTTAGATACACATTCATGACTTATCAGTGAAAAGGTGTTATGTCAA
The DNA here is from genome assembly GCF_964194185.1 of Rhinolophus hipposideros. Classification (NCBI taxonomy): domain Eukaryota; kingdom Metazoa; phylum Chordata; class Mammalia; order Chiroptera; family Rhinolophidae; genus Rhinolophus; species Rhinolophus hipposideros. Next base: position 83,498,597 of record NC_138047.1, on the reverse strand, counting down.
GAGGCTTTTAAATACTCAAAATATGAAATAATTATACAATTAGGAGATTGTAAAGAAGATACCAAAGGGAGAAAATAGTATTTTTTTGCTGAATTAACAAGAAAAAGATACTTCATAAAAGTGTTTCCTGACTACATGTTTGGACAGAGCTAAGAGCATGGTATGTGTCTCAGTTGGTCCTGGAATAACTCAAGGAGATAAACAAAAGTTATCTAAACAAACAAGTCATAATTCTATTCCATGATTACATTTATAGGAACTGTCATTATTGTTCCCCAAGATGACAGAACATCAAACAATACATGAACACTGAAATAAATGGCACATTTTAGATACATGTGAAAAGGAAAGGCGTTGTAGTGTAATCAGGGCATGACACATAGTTTATTTCTGAGCTATAACTCTGTGATTTGTTTTCTTCCTCGTAGTTGGGAAGATACATCTGTTTATGCTCTCTCATTTGGTATGATTCAGTAAAATCCACGCTTTGGAGATGCTTGCTTAGAACATCAATGATTACTTGATTTTTCAGTGCATAAATCTAACTTTGATCCTTCTTAGGCAGATATTAGTAATGAGGTAACTTAGCCTATGGCATCATTTGCTGTTTGCTTTTCTCCACCAGGAGACTCGGTAACCTGCTGCTCCAACCCTGTCAAGACTGATGTCAATTGTTAGCCCATATCAACATGATGGGAAAATAGACACTGTTTAAAGGAAAAAGGAAATGCCTATGGAGGTTTGTAGTATTTCTGAATATCAACATTGAGAACACTGAATTCTAAACTCAAAGTTAAATTCTAAAATGTGACACCATAAAAGATTCAACTGGAATCTGGAAGCCAATCTCTGTCAGATTTCCTCCATTAATACCTAAATGGACTCGTCTTCTACACATACACTTTTTTCTTTACTTTACCATGTCTATCTTTTTTAAAAGTGTTTACACATTAATGACCCCCTTTAACAGACTAAACCACATGCATAGTTATATTTCAAAAACTCTATTTTAGTTTTAGAACATTCACCAGGCTTATCAACAGGGTAGAAACATCAGTTATCTGAGGATAAATTGGCTTATTGTAAGATATTGTTGTTTTGGTTGGTGCAGTTGGAGTGAAGATGTTTTGTGAAATTAACTAGGAAGGACTGAATTAACAGGTTATCTGGTTACATCAAAAAACTACCCAGGTAATAGTGCTATTGAACATATATATTTAATTACATTTCACATATGGTTGTAGACTTCCAGCAGGACTAGCTTCATGGACATGACACTGAGGCAGTTCCATGGGACTCTGCTATTTGTGGGGCCATTCATATGGTGTATGCCCACTGTTGTTGCTTTGAAATTCTTAATAGTTATTAATAATTTTTGGAGATAGGACCTAGGATTTTCGTTTTGCCCTGGGGCCCCACAAATTAAATAGCTGGTCTTGACTTTCAGTAATATTTTCTTTCAGATTCTAGGCTTTTAGGTACATGTGGCTTTTGGTAGGGAGAGCTGGTTTATTGTCTATGAGAATGTACTAAGGACTCAATAAAGAGTCCCCAGCATGTCTGACAAAATATAGGTGAAAGAAGATTGAAAAAAATAGAGGTATCCGTGATTGTGTCAGGGACTACCATACAATAGTTCTACTTTATATTGAGTGATTTTAAATAATTGTTTATAAAGAGTAACAATACACTGTTTTCCATTGACGTTCATTGCAAAACCAAAGATTTGTTAATGGAAAAATTTAAATTCTTTGGTGAGGAAGAGTTCAAGTTCAGGAGCTTGCCTTGTTCTTCATTGATGCTCTGGGATCTGCCTGTAGTTTTCCTCACATATTCTGTCTTCATAAAAAATAAAAATTTAACAGGTTTGAAACCCAGCTACCTTACCTTTTAGCAATTTCAGGTTGAATTCACATTTTTTTTAAAAGCATGAGCACTGAATTTTATTTTTAACCTGACCACATAGCAGTCTATAAAACACAGTTTCCAGCTGAGGTCTTCTCTTACCTGTGTTTTTACAATGGGTTTTTAATGCAATATTTGTGAACTTTTTCTTCACTTTCTACATGAAACCATCAACTGTTCTGACTAACAGAGTAGCTTGTTTTTGCCTATCCATTTGTCATGACTTTGCCTTGGATGGTGGTAGCGAGGGTCAGCCAAGAGATGAACTGGGTAAGAACCCAGACATACCTGGTGAGGATGCAGGGATCTGAATATGACAGTGGGGAAATGTCAGTTGTTTTCAGGCTGATACTATTGGTCCAGCAATCTGTAATCACTTATCTAAAACTTAAGGATGTTCAACATGAGAAAAGAAAACGTGAGATGCAAGTACCGTTGACAGAATAATCAAATCCAGTCTTAGACTTATGATGTCTATGGAATAAAGTTTAAGATAGGTAATTGATGGAGTTCTGAACCAATAGGTAGCCAATATCAATGAAGACCAATCATAGTTGGTTAGCACCAACTCATGGAAAGGCAGGATGAGGGAACAAAACCTTTGGTTCCAGAAGGGGTGACATAATGAGGAAACTCTACTACAAGAAATGGAGAAGACAATGCAGGAACCAATTATTGAGGGGAAAAAAGGATCTAGTTATTAGGGTGCTATGGCCCCCAGGTAGACTGTCTTAATACTGAAATAGGAAGTTACTAACGTAGGGATTATGGAAAAGTAAAATTTGTTATACATGGTAAAGTGTTGCTGATGTTTGTGAAACTTCGCTGGAAGCCTCTTGAGCAGATGTGGAAACTGGGGGAGCATCAGCTGGAGCTACAGAATTTTATCATTTAGTTGGTATGAGTAGCCATTTGCTCTTTGATAAAATGTAGTACTACTAAAAAAAGATGATAGGCTAGTCAAGGGAGTAAGAGAATGTGTTTACATTATTATAATGATGGCTTCCTCCTTCTGGTCAATGAATTCTTTTGGAGGAAGTTATGTTTATTGTTATAATGGTCCTGTGAGCAAGGATTGTAAAGTCTTTTAAAGAACATATTTAAACTCTGAGCATGGGCACAGTGATGGATTTACTGTCTGACTACAGAAAGTCAGGCATTTGACATTTTATTGTGGTAGTAGGAGTGTTTGGCTTTGTGTTCTGCAGACTAACAGTGTGCCATTACTTTATATTCCCCCTGAAATAACCCTTCTAATACCCATGCCTCCCTCCAGTGCTCTTGCACTGGTGCAAGGCTGAGAAGCAGTGGCCCACTGCCAGCTCTCATTAAGCAATAAGACACTCCAGACAGTACATTTCTGGGGATTATTGTATGCCCACATCAAGTGCGGCACTACTCAGGAAGGGCAATCATCCTTCATAAAACACATTCTCTGAAGTGAGTTATTGCCTTTTGGCAGGGGAACTTTTATGAGCCAGAAAGAAGGAGGAGGAGAGGTATTTCCCATGCACTAGATGACAACCGGTGTGTGACTTTCTATTCCTTTGAAAGGCGGAAGCAATACTCACCTGAGAACATCATAGTCAGCAATGAAACATTCTATCTAGACCAAATCCAAACACGGATGCAAGCTGGCTCAATTGTCTTCTCCCTGCACGTCAGTATATATCATGGGTATGATTTTAATCTGGGGTAGTTTTGTCTGTTGTATGAAAGTTTCCTCACCAGGCAAATTTTAATACAACACTATACCTCTCTTGTTTTAAGTTGAAAAAGACAAGAGTTACACAACGAGTTTGGATGAATTGAAGACAATCAAATGCTTTAGTTTTCCATGTCTAAGGGGTATATGGTATAGTGTACGGGTGATGGAGCCAGCCTCTCCATCCATACTGCTGTGTTTGAATGCTAACCTTGACACTTGGGCTGTGTGACCCTGAGAAAGTTACCGTAATTCTCTAGTCCTCATTTTTCTCATATGCAAAATGTGTATAATAAGCCTACCTTGTAGGGGTGTTTTACAGATGAAATGTAATGACGTATCTAAAGCAATTAACAGTGTCTGGCCCACAGCAATGCAAAAAAATGTATCTTTTGACATTTGAAAACAATTATAATATGGAAAAATTTCAGGGATCTTCAAAGGATGCTGAGCAGAGAACCAGAACTACTCTATCTTACTTTCAACTGTGTAAACTGGGAAAAGTTGACACCTCTATGTTTTGATGTCTATATCTGTAAAATGGTCCATAATGCACGCATTTGATGACTCCAGTGATCCTTGTGTCTGGCATTCATACCCTGTTTATTCCCTGACCCTGGAATAGGGCTGGCCTGAGATGCTGCTTCTAAGACCAGGTAATAAAAGACGGTGGCTTCTGTCCTGGAAGCCCTTTTGAGCTCTCTTTCTCCACGCACCAGCTATCATGTCATAAGGACACACTCAGGAGGCTCATTGAGAGTCTCCTGTGGTGACGATCCAAAACCAGCCAGCAATGACATTCATGAACCTGAAAGTAGAGACCCAGCTTCTAACAGGCTCAGATGACTAGAGGCCCAGTTGACAACTTGACTGCAACCTCAGGAAAGTTGCGGAACCACAGGCACCAGCTAAGCTGCACCTACGTTCCTCATTACAGAGACTGAGACAATACACAGTTCTTGTTTTTAGCCACTGTTTTGAGAAAATTTTTTATGCAGCAGTACATCACTAATACAGTCAATAAGCTCACGTATGTGTAAGGTACTGGAAAAGCACAAAATGCCTATAAAATTGAGGCATATCATTAGTAGGGGCCTTAAAGAAACCAAGTAATATATGCAGACTGTTGAATTATATTACTTGATTGTTTGCTGCATATGTATTTGTATCATTTATTAACTAATATATGCATATATAACTAATATTATTAGTTTATATATATATACAGATATATATTTCATTAACTAATAATATATATTAGTTAAATATATATTAGTTAAATATATATGTATATACATACATATATATGCACCACATTTATATATATATATATATATATATATATATATATATATATATATATCACCTCTTTGTGCCTGGCACCATTATAGGACTGATAATATAGTAGCAAAGAAAACAGACTAATATCCCTGTTTTTTTGAAGCCTACATGTAGGTAAATAAATAAAAGACAGGGTATATTAGATTTTGGTAAGTGCTAATGGTAAAACTTAAGAAAGGGGATGGGAAGTGCTTATATACACATTGTGTGTTTGTTTTCTTACAGTTT